>NC_088413.1:39735722-40110722 GCF_034236695.1 Oncorhynchus nerka
CTTCGTCAGCTGATCCACCTGGAGGAGGGAAGATTAGGGTCAGGCAGAGTGGAGAGGAGTCAGGAGCATAGATTGTATAAAAAGGACAAGATGTGGTAATATTGACTATTTACTAAAAGTGACGGTACACAGTTCTAGTGGGAAGTCTGATAGATGAGCCTCTCTACCTTTAGTTCGTTCTGTAACACTATGTCGGACAGACTGCCGTCTCGCTCGTCGCTCAGAGAAGGGCTGGGATTCCGCTGCTGTGAAGGAATTACCACAGACATTTTGGTCAATGTTACAAGACAAAGGCAGTAATAACCTAGAATTGAAATGACTTCAAATCGTTTTTTTCCCCCAATAACACCGCTGGCGCATGCGATTATAAATCCTAGTGAAAACCCCGATCCCGTGGAACCAGTACCATCTCGAAGCTGAGCAGCATGCTCTTCAGCCTGTCAATCTCTTCACGTAGCTCTCTGATCAACCTCACACTGGCATCCTGTCGAGAGGCAAGACATGAGGCAATTACGATGCTCAGACACTAGCGCAACCAAACACTCAGAGGCAATGGAATGAAGCAAAGGCAAAACGCTACCACTAATATTGTAGCCCCAACCGGTACTCAAACCCAGGTCCCTACGACTGTCAGTCCGACACCTCTATCGTTACGTCGAGAGGTCATAACCTCTTGACAAGGCTCACTAGGCGGTGGACGAAAGGTCGCGGCAACATACAGCAGAATGCTCAGAACACTCGCCTCGTTGACGCGTGGCTTGTTGACGATGTTCCTGGCGTGAGCAGCATAGCGCAGGGTGCTGAGAGTCTCGTTGTAGCTTCTGCAGGACGGGGACACGGCTGCAAGACACAGGCAGGGGGGTCAGATATATTGTTGGGATAATAACGCTACAGTAGCCTCATTACAACCACTGGCTGGACTCATTCAGCAACAACTGTCTTTCTTCAGTGCCGTCGTATAGACAAACGATTGCCCATCGTACATTGCCAAATGACTAAATCATAAGTGCAACAAAAGAAAACGTGATCACTATTTCCACTCCCACTAGTTGACGCAAATGTGCAACGCAATGCCAATATTCCTCACTCACTGGCGATCATGATGGTCTTGGAGTTTCCTCCCAGGCTGTCTTTGAGGAGCCATGTGAGGACAGAGTCCCTGTAGGGGATGAAGCAGTGTCTTCTCCCTCCTCCTCCTCCTCCTCCCCCAGACAGAGAGCTGGTGTGGCTGCCCACAGTGCTGCCTGCATCGCCCTCGCTGGCCACGCTGTTGATGCTCTGACAACTACTGGACATCTGGGAGTTCTGAGCTGGAAAGGGACAGACGTAGTTCAGGATTGATGTTTTATTGGAGATAGCCGTGCACAGGGGAGACAAGGGGAGAGTTAGGTTACAGAGACAGAGAAAGAGACGGACAGGACAGAGACAGGGACAGGACAGAGACAGGGACAGGGACAGAGAAAGGGAAAGAGACAGACAGGGACAGAGACAGGGACAGGACAGAGACAGGGACAGGACAGAGACAGGGACAGAGACAGAGACAGGACAGAGACAGGGACAGGACAGAGACAGGGGCAAAAGATGGGGACAATGAGAGAAAGGGACAAGAGACAAAGACAGGGAGAGATACAGGGTCAGGGGGGGAGGATTGGGTTAGGAGTAGGGTAGTCTCACTTGGCTAGTCTTACAGAACAGAAGATAAGTAGGGCACTGGGTCAGTTACGTGAGGCACAGTGCTGTACGGAGAGCACATCTACAAATATCAGCCTGTACGAATGAAAGATGTGCATGTATGTACAGCATGATCTGGGTACTGAAAGCTAAGTGGATTCTGACAAGGAGATGGTAGAACACAGATAGGAAGGCAGTACTTCCCAATAAAAAAGTCCCGTTTAATATTTACCCAGAGCAGAGATGACGATACCCAGGGTCACCAGGGATTTGTTGATGTTGGATCCCTCAGTGAGTCGGTCTCTGCAGTAGTGGGGGTCTGCTCTCTCGCTGTCAGGCAGAGCAACAACAACACACTGGAACATCGCATATTCTAGAGAAACGCAACGCTGGAAATGGTACCATAGCGAAAAGCTACCGTGTGATAAAAAGAGACTGCCGGGTCAGTGAACCCACAGTCATGGCAGAAGAGATCCACTAGGAGGCAGCTTGCTCATGGATACTGAGACCTGTATCTGGGATGATTAGACACCTGGGAATACGCAGGGCTAACCTCTTCAACAAACTCACCTGCCAGCCAGGTCTACCAGGTGGATCTTGCTGACGATCTCTGAGGGAAGGTTATTCTCCAGAATAGCCTGCATGGGGACGAATAAATAGACTGGAATAACTACTGTGACTGATAGATCGGCAGGGTCGTGACCTGGGCGAGTGAATCCAAGTGCTGGGATTGGCGCCGGGTTGGGACCTCACCTGGGTGTACTGGATGGTGAAGATGGCATGGGATCTGCTGCTGGCATCGTGGATGTGTGTTGCCGCGGTGATGCGGTTGGCGATGCCCTCCTCCAATAGCTCCACCGCCTGCTTGTAGTCAGACACTACGTGCTGGGACAGATCTGTGGAGAGGAGAGGAGAGGAGAGGAGAGGAGAGGAGGAAGACAGACAGACAGACAGACAGACAGACAGACAGACAGACAGACAGACAGACAGACAGACAGACAGACAGACAGACAGACAGACAGACAGACAGACAGACAGACAGACAGACAGACAGACAGACAGACAGACAGACAGACAGACAGACAGACAGACAGACAGACAGACAGACAGACAGACAGACAGACAGACAGACAGACAGACAGACAGACAGACAGCAGACAGACAGACAGACAGACAGACAGACAGACAGACAGACAGACAGACAGACAGACAGACAGACAGACAGACAGACAGACAGACAGACAGACAGACAGACAGACAGACAGACAGACAGACAGACAGACAGACAGACAGACAGACAGACAGACAGACAGACAGACAGACAGACAGACAGACAGACAGACAGACAGACAGACAGACAGACAGACAGAAAGCAGTTATCAATACCACCTAAAAATATGCAGAATCATATCAAACAGAATAATAATGTTTAATTGAACAACATTGTCTGAGTTGGCAGTGATGTGCGATTAGGAAGTGATGAGGAACTAAGTTACATTACATTACATTTAAGTCATTTAGCAGACGCTCTTATCCAGATACTACAGTGTGGTTCAGCTGAATCACGTCTGGTGTCTCGCACAGCCACAAAAACCAGCCAATAACTTCCCAAGTGATGAAGTCAGTAGTGAGGAAAACATTTTTGCACGCTTCTTAGACCAAGAGACTTAATGGTGGTAAGGGGTTGGGGGAACCTTCCGGAGACACCTGAAACCCCACCTCTTTAAGGAATACCTAGGATAGGATAAAGTAATCCTTCTCACCCCCCTTAAAAGATTTAGATGCACTATTGTAAAGTGGCAGTTCCACTGGATGTCATAAGGTGAACGCACCAATTTGCTCTGGATAAGAGCGTCTGCTAAATGACTTAAATGTAAATGTAATGTAAATGGAACCAGATAGAGAAAGAGAGAGGAGACTCTGGAGAACCAAACATTATAATCTGGTCTGTGTGTAGAGTACAGCAATGTGCTTCATGCTGCCACCAGGAAGTGACATCCCTTCCTGTGATGCTCGGGGAGTTTTCCTGATACAGACAATGAGTGGATGTTGGGCTTGAGGGAATAGAGGGAAGAGGGGGAGACGGAGAGAGGGAGAGAGAGAAAGAGAAGTGATGAAAGAAAAAAGAGAGAGAGTGAGAGAGTAAGAAATAGAGTGAGAGAGGCAGAGAGAACGAGAGAGGCAAAGGGAGAGAGAGAGAGCGAGGGAGGGAGGGAGAGAAAAAGTGAGAGCAAAGTGCAGAGCCTGGGTTCAAGCCGGGATTGCAACTCTGTTATTAATAATCAAAGTTGAGTCCTAAACACAAGGCTAGAAGACTAAGAGGACCACAACGTCCCACTAAGACTGACCTCTAAGATAAGCAAACCTTTATCATTATACTGCTCACCACAGCTACACAACATATCCACTGAGTTGGTGAGTGAATCCTATCCCGCACATACGCATTCCTCCCCACACACTGGATCGGTGTGGACTTAATGGGTATTGTATCTACCATCCACTACGGCTTCATGTAGTAAGTAGACACTTGTTCGGTCCCCTCACCTTGTACGTAGGGTCCCTTCTCAGGGTGCTCCCTAACCCGTAGGGAGTCTTTCTTCTTCCGCTCTCTGCCTCGCAGCAGGTCACGGACACGCTCATTATAGATCTCCAGAAAGCTGCAGGGTGAAGGAGAGTAAAATGCACCGTCACAAGGAACTGGCACGACACCTAGATACCAATGTGCGCTCACTGATAGCTGGAGTCAGGCGATCACTCAAGGAGAAATAGGCAAACACGCAGCCCCCTCGTACCTGATCTCAACCCTGCTGGAGTTTTGTCCTTCGGGGAAGGTGGCATCAGATCTGAACAGGCCCTGGAGAGAAAAGATAAACAACAAAAATCAATCTGGCGCTGAGTCGTCTTGTGTGATCCACAGAGCAGAAGTACTACAGCGCTCCTGTGAATAACTTGAATGAACGACTTTTTACTGCCGCATGAGGATTTCGGGTATGAGCCCTGGTTCAGCGTGCATAGGAGCGTGCATAGGAGCGTGCATAGGAGCGTGCAGAGGAGGCAACGTCAAGACAACCATACAGGTCCTGGAGATACCAGACAGGTGGAACAGGTCAACAGCCAGAACACTACCTCACGAGACCCTCTAGACTGAATTAGGGGACCGATTCCTTTACCTGACAAATCCTGGGGGTCAGGCCCATGGAGTCCTGAGAGGAGGAGGAGGAGGAGGAGAGCGCGAGGGAGGAAAAGAGAAGAGTCATTCACTTTATTGGCACTGTGCCTCCAAATCAAATCAAATCACTGTGCCTCCTTTCAACACACAGCAGAGAACGCCAAACGGGGATGTTCCAGATTATATGAGAGGTAACACTGTCCTGACAACACTTTATAAGTGCCGCCGTAATGCATTATACCTGCATAAAGTCAAGCATTATAACCCTTCCTCACCTGCGTGCCCATCATGGTGTAGGTCTTGCCGGTGCCAGTCTGCCCGTAGGCAAACAGACAGACGTTGTAGCCCTCTGATGCCCCGGCCAGCACCGACACTCCCAGGTCCTGGAACACCTACAGGAGAGCACACAAACACACAACCAGTATGAAGAAAAGACGACATAGTGTCGGGCGACGAGAAGAGAACGGACAAGCAGGGCTTTCTTAAATTCTATGCGTAAAGGTCGACAGTTAAAGGGCAGAGGTATGGGCGAGAGCAGCTGGCGTCCTCGGTGTGATACACGGTGTCATGGAGTGCTTCTATGGCTGTATTCAGATTAAGTTCAGCCAGACACAACGCTGAGGAACCCAGCCGGTGGCCTCGGTTGTTGCGTCCCTGCAGAGGTGTTCGGGTAAGAAGCAGAGCCAGGGAAGTGCTAAGGAGAACAGAGTCAGGAGGTCAGCTAATACTGAGAGCAAACACCCTGCTAGAGCTAGGAGGAGGGCCGGGAGGCTGGGTGGCAGGGCGGGAAGATGGGGGAGTTGAAAGCGAGTCGCCGCGCAGGCAAAAAACATCTCGAAAGGAGCGTAAGAGCTAAGAGCGCGGTGTCCCTGAGGAGGTCCCATACCTATAGCCACAGAGCCAGTATGGGCACATTGTTTCCCTTCCTCCCCTCGGGCCAGGGAGAGATCAGAGAGAGGGGGTTGAAGGAGTACCCGCCGCCCAGGCCTGAGGACATGCTTGACCCCCAGCAGCCCAGCCAGCAGGCCCAGACCCAGGTAAACACACCAGCAGCAGCAGGAAGTTGATCCAGAGCCAGACCCCAGACACAGCACATTCTCCTTCATAACCACAACACAGAGGATCCGTGAGGAGGGCCCAGACCCACTGAGAGTTTAGGGAACATTGAGACGGCGTGAGGGGAGGAGTTCTCCCACACTGCTCCCCCAGCACAAACAATCACACAGGTTTCAACACAGTTCCACTCCTCCCTTAGAAGCTCTCAGCCAACGTAACGACCAACAGAACTGGAGCTATACGTTACTGGAGCTATACGTTACTGGAGCTATACGTCACTGGAGCTATATGTTACTGGAGCTATACGTTACTGGAGCTATACGTTACTGGAGCTATACGTTACTGGAGCTATACGTTACTGGAGCTATACGTTACTGGAGCTATACGTTACTGGGGCTATATGTTACTGGGGCTATACGTTACTGGAGCTATATGTTACTGGAGCTATACGTTACTGGAGCTATATGTTACTGGAGCTATGTTACTGGAGCTATATGTTACTGGAGCTATACGTTACTGGATCTATACGTTACACAAACCCAGAGAAAAGCCCTCGAATGTACACAAAGAGCAGGACAACGTTTTGGTTGGATAAAGCCCTCAATGACCGGGGCGATGTTTTGGTTGGATAAAGCCCTCAATGACCGGGGCAATGTTTTGGTTGGATGACTGGATGCCCCTTTTAATATTTTATGAAAGACCACGTAAAGACCCTCCAATAAGATTTGCTTAATAACCAAACGGTCAGTTTCAACAAGGTCAACATTTGTTTCCGTCAGTAAAGAGGGTCAATATTGACCAGAGAGGTGTAGTCAGCCAGTCAGTCAGCAAGCCAGACAGTCAGTCAGTCAGTCAGCGCACATGGAGAACAGCACAGAGGGCACCAGTAGTTTTATGTCTTAACTGCCGTTGACCACATGCCAACACAGAAACAACCAAACAAGCACACACACAAAGTATCTCGGACGAAAATCAACAGCATCACTACTGCAATGCATCCTGTCTCTCCTAACAGCTAGCAGCAGGCCAACACACGTGACATTTGAGGTTGGGTTACGCGATCACTACCAGTAGCCTTGTGTCTTATCTAATGGTTATTTCCCTGCATGCCAACACAGGAATGGTCAAATAACTACAGCACCCAGTAACCCAATAAAGACATGTGTACATGTCTACGTGCCAACAGGCAAACCCTTACGGCAGTAACAGTCTATCAACGTCACCATAGGATGCCTCAACAGCAGGAGAGAAAAGGAGAGAGGGTACTGGGTAGGCTGTTGTTATCCTACAAAGGAATGCACAACAAACCTATTGCAGTGGGTTTCAACCCACTAATGATTTTATTTGAGATTTTAAAATAACAGTGGGGAGTGTAAATGGTATTTGAAGCTTTTGACAATGCAAAATATTTACAATAACAATAATAGTTCACTGCTAATAATGAACTAAATTTGACCTCCGAGATATTTTATGTTTAAAAAAAAAATCCTTGAATCGTGAATGGTGGTCCTCGAGAGCTTTTGACAGTGATTTTGGTGGCCCCCGTGACGGAACAGGTTGGGAACCGCTGACCTATTAGTTTGATAAGGGCACAGAGGGTGGGAGCACTAGTCTGGTCCCAGATCTGTTTGTGCTGTTTAGCCAACTCCATCGTGACCATGATGAACATAGGAGGTGGCAAGACAGCACAAACACATGTAGGACCAGGCTATGGGAGCAGTGGTTGTAAATTCAAAGTGTGTTTGTGTGGAAAGTCAATTAGCAGAGCTAGCAACAACAAAAAAAAGAGTATTAATTACGAATGCTGTGCTGTTGTAGTTAGTCTACATGATGTGTTTGGCTGTTGAAGAAGCTAGACTAGTACATTGTGTGTTTGGTTGTAAGTTATGCTGACTGTAGTGCAGTGGAATCCAGAACACCAAGCTAGGCCCCCCTGTAAACTCTGCTGCTTGAATAGGGGTTCCCCACCCACACCACAAAGGGCCTTGACACTCCTGTCCCCATAGCATTCGTTACGCTGGACTCTGTCTCTCCCTCCCTCCTGTCCCCCTCTCTCCACCTCAATCTTGCGCCCTCTCCCCTCACTCCTGTCCCCCTCTCTCCACCTCAATCTCGCCCCCGCACTACTGTCCCCCCCTCCATCTCTCTCGATAGATCAAACTCTCCTCCCTATCCTCACTAGCAGACAGAATCAGTAGTAACCTTGTTAAAGCATAAACTCTCAGCACACGAAAAGCACAAAACTCCACATCACCACACTACTTTCAACTCTTAACTCTTTCTATACTGACCTTGAGTATGCACACACCTCTCCATTTATCACAATGACTTCTACAGGCAGGGAGGTATTCTTATTGAAGATGAATAACACAGGCCCTGACATCATCTGAATCAGTCTATTGTGTCTCATCATTGTCATATAACAATCATTTTGGCAGAGGGCTATCCCTGCTGCGGACAGCATCCCAGAAAGACCACAATAGGCTCTCACTGCTCCAACCTACTTTCGCAGAGCCCTGGCCTGGCGGCACAGCAAACTGGGAGGTATGTGGCCAACAAAGCAGACCTGTGTGGTAAGAGACACAGTGCATTATGGGGCTGCTGACTAACTAACTATCCAGATTCAAGCAGGTCATAAAGAGAATTGCCTGCCTGGCCTGGCCTGGCCTAGGTTACACAATTACCTTCACACAAACTCGCACTATCTGGCTGGCTGGCTGGCTGCCTGCCTGCCTGCCTGCCAGCCAGCCAGCCAGCCAGCCAGCCAGCCAGATAGTGCGAGAGTTCGTGTGAGAGTAAATGTGTGTTTGTGTAGGTGTTGCTATGTGTCCAACCGGCCCAGAGGAAACTGTATCTGAATACAATGACTAAAGGCTTGGCGTTTGCTTTCCTTCTCTTGACAAAAACAGAAACAAATACAAACCTGCTTCACAATGAAGGGAGGAAAGCAGAATATAGATTCCACTCTGGCAAGGGAAGCACAGGTCAAAACCATCAGGCCAAACAGGGGGACAGGAAGGGGGAAGCAGTGGGAGACCATGGTGACCGACTGAAGGTTTAGCTGGTGTGTGTGTGTGTGTGTGTGTACTAGAGGTCGACCGATTAATCGGAATGGCCAATTAATTAGGGCCGATTTCAAGGTATAACAATCGGAAATCTGTATTTTTGGGTGCAGATTTTAAAAAACATTTTTTTATACCTTCATTTAACTAGGCAAGTCGGTTAAGAACACATTCTTATTTTCAATGACGGCCTAGGAACGGTGGGTTAACTGCCTTGTTCAGGGGCAGAATGACAGATTTTCACCTTGTCAGCTCGGGGGATGCAATCTTGCAACCTTACAGTTAACTAGTCCAACGCAATAACAACCTGCCTCTCTCTCGTTGCACTCCACAAGGAGACTGGCTGTTACGCGAATGCAGTAAGCCAAGATAAGTTGCATTAAACTTATCTTATAAAAAACAATCCATCATAATCACTAGTTAACTACACATGGTTGATGATATTACTAGATATTATCTAGCGTGTCCTGCGTTGCATAAAATCTGACTGAGCATACAAGCACACAAGTATCTAAGTATCTGACTGAGCGGTGGTAGGCAGAAGCAGGCCCGTAAACATACATTCAAACAGCACTTTCGTGCTGGCAATACTAAAGTGCCTATAAGAACATCCAATAGTCAAAGGTTGATGAAATACAAATGGTATAGAGGGAAATAGTCCTATAATTCCTATGACTACAACCTAAAACTTCTTACCTGGGAATATTGAAGACTCATGTTAAAAGGAACCACCAGCTTTCATATGTTCTGAGCAAGGAACTGAAACGTTAGCTTTCTTACATAGCACATATTGCACTTTTACTTTCTTCTCCGACACTTTGTTTTTGCATTATTTAAACCAAATTGAACATGTTTCATTATTTACTTGAGGCTAAATTGATTTTATTGATGTATTATATTAGATTAAAATAAGTGTTCATTCAGTATTGTTGTAATTGTCATTATTACAAATACATTTTAAAAAATGTAAAAATCAGCCGATTAATCGGTATCAGCTTTTTTGGTCCTGTTGAAAAATCATAATCGGTCGACCTCTAGTGTGCACTGTAAAACCAAGTGTTTAGGATCTGAACACACAACGAAACACTTTCCTGTAACACTTTTTAAACGCGCCAAGGCATTTAGAATTCCAATGAAAACGCATCAGAGTGTTTAGATTGTAAACCCCAGAACACGTTCATTTGCTGTAACACTTTTTAAACACATGAACATGTTTATTCAGCACAAGGAATTTAGATTTTAAACACTAAACACTGGGGGGGGGGTATTCTAAAAATCTAGGGCGTAAAGCCATATCTGCATATTTCCCAACAGGCCTTTCAAGCGAATGTGAGAGATACCCACCCATGACTGTGTTAGTATGGTTGTTGAATTCAATCATTTCTCTTCCTGAAGCTTTCACCAAGTGACTGCATAAGTTAAAGTGTTAATTACAAGTAAGCCCTCTATGACCACTATGACCACATATTATACATTTCATAAGGCATTTAGTTATGGCCAACTCATCCTCTGTGGTCTCCAGCCAGAGCGAGGAAATCCAACAATTGGAATAATTTATCATGTCATGTTCAGTTGGGCTGAAATGTAGGCAAGGTGACAGACATTCCTAACACTGATAGAATGGAAAAGTCACATCAATTTCTAATGACTAAATGCACTCTAAACAGGACGATCGGCAATGAAACACTAGTGTTTAAAATAGATATAGGTGTTCTCCTGGTTGGAAACTGGAAACCGCTGACTATGATGTTTAATCTGGCATTCTAAACGCCTGTGTTTAAGACGCGAACACTTATTGGCTAATCTAAATGCCTAATCTTTAAGTTTTAAACACTGACGTTTAGGTTATAAACGTGTCACGTGTTTCACGGTTTTACAGTGTGTTGGCATGTGTGAGTGCGTATGGGGACAAGGAGAGTCCACTCCAGAAATGGGTCAGTCCAAGCAGAGGTCAGATCTGGAGCGAGCAGCAGAACCCCCCCCCCCCCTCTCTCAGGACCATGACGTCTTCTGATAAACAAAGGAAGGGCAGATTTTGTCGCCAGAAGATCTGAACCTGGATAACAGCTGTTTATAAGAGCTTGTTTTGAAACGTGGATACATTTTAGATTGGAAGCCTGTAATGTCTGGAGCGTGTCAATGGAAAGAAAAAACAGAACGGGGGGGAGATCGGGAGAAGAAGGAGAGAGAAAAAGAGAGATGGGGGCAGGCAGCTGTAATGGTGCTTATTAATGGTCTCAGTCTACTAATCATTGGCTGTGGTGGACTGACTACAGTGGCCGGGTCTGTTTTCATGTGGCCTGCTCTACACCAGCCCCTGGACTGGAAAACTCCTTACTATGCTCTGTCTGTCTGTCTGTCTGTCTGTCTGTCTGTCTGTCTGTCTGTCTGTCTGTCTGTCTGTCTGTCTGTCAAGTGCTCTTCTATGAAGCCACGGCCGAAAAAACGTCAGCGCCTCACCACTTTCCAGGTTTGAAGAGACAAAAAAACCCACCATTTACTTTCCTACTACTACACACACATTACACATCTCATATAGTAAGGGGGATCCTTGGGCTAAAACAGTGGGCATTGGTTGGGCAATCGGGAAACGTAAAGACACAGACACAGCAGCCATAATCCAACAGAACCAGGGCCGTATTCACAAAGGAGAGCTGATCTAGAATCAGGCCCCTCTCTTTCTATGTAATCTTACTCTAAAAAGGCAAAACTGATCCTATATCAGCACTCCTACTTTAAGACTCTTTGTGAATACAGGCCCAGGTCTCACGGTTAGTGCTGCACTCTCGCCAAGACTGGACAGGACAGCTGCATTGGAACTGGAACCTACAACATGGGTCAGTCAGTCCGTTTCAGTCCCACACTTTCCAACTAGGTTGACACCAACGCTGCAGCTGGACCCTGAGCAGATATTAGACAAAAGTCTAGCTTTTGTTTAGCCTGAGGAATAGATGCTGTTATTGGAGATGGGAGTCGACTAAACTCGATTATGGAGTTGAGCGGCTACTACCGACGTCACATAAAAGGAGGTTTTTAATCAAAAACTACAGATTTCAGCATCCATGTGTAAATGCGGGCTATTTTATCAAAACTTCATTTCATGTGACGTCGGAGCTCCTGTACGCCCCCACACTAGTCGCCTTCGGCTCAACTCCATCGTAAATTGTGAAGCTGTGTTTGGTCGGCTAACGTGTATCCTAACTTTCTGAGATATGAGCGAGAGAAAAAGGGTAAGAGGGACAGATAGTGAAGCTGGGGGAGGTGTTGTGGGAGGGGGCAGGAAAAACTAGTGAAACACAGAGAGAGGCAGAACGACGACAGAGAGAGAGAGAGAGAGAGAGATAGGGAGGAAGAACATTGGCTGGAGTTCAACAGTGTTCTCATTCATTTGACATACTTTGACAGAATTTGTAGGTCAAATTAGCATATAAGGGCAGGGAGGCGGGAGTGAGAGAAGGGAGACACTGCGGGTTACACAGATAAGCTGTTGGACATTATTCATGCCTGCCTACACATGGGAGGGAGGGGGGGAGAGAGAGAGAGAGAGAGAGAGAGAGAGAGAGAGAGAGAGAGAGAGAGAGAGCGAGAGCGAGAGAGAGAGAGAGACAGTTGGGAGGATGAGGGGACAGGGATATAGTAAAGTGGAGAGAGAAAACATCGTTTTTTTTAGATTGTTTTATTCTTTAAATTTGATGGAACCTATATTTAACTACGCAAGTCAGTTAAGAACAAATTCTCATTTACAATGACGGCCTACACCGGCCAAACCCGGACGACGCTGGGCCAATTGTGCGCCGGCCCTATGGGACTCCCAATCACGGCCGGCTGTGATACCCCTGGCAGGGTCCAGGGAATGAGAATGTTTAAGCACCCAGAACCCTCTCTGGCCGAAAGGTTTTAATGACAGGGTAGGGGAAGGTGGACAGGGAATGGCTTCCCCAGACTGTAGCCTCCCTTACAAAAAAAAAACACATATCACATTTCCATTTTCACAAGTTCTGCAACATTGAAGGTCCCCAAAAACACAGTTGCCTCCATAATTCTTAAACAGAAGAAATTAGGAACCACCAAGACTCTTCCTAGAGCCGCCTTGACATACTGAGCAAACGGGGGAAAAGGGCCTTGGTCAGGGAGGTGACCAAGAACCCGATGGTCACTCTGACAGAACTCCAGAGTTCAAGAAGGACAACCATCTCTGCAGCACTCCACCAATCAGGCCTTTATGGTAGAGTGGCCAGACGGAAGCCACTCTTCACTAAAAGACACATAACAGCCTGCTTGGAGTTTGCCAAAAGGCACCTAAAGACTCTCAGACCATGAGAAACAAGATTCTCTGGTCTGACGAAACCAAGATTGAACTCTTTGGCCTGAATGCCAAGTGTTACATCTGGAGGAAACCTGTCACCATCCCTATGGTGAAGCATGGTGACAGCATCATATTGTGGGGATATTTTTCAGCAGCAAGGACTGGAAGACTAGTCAGGATCGAGGGAAAGATGAACGGAGCAAAGTACAGAGATATCCATGATGAAAACCTGCTCCAAAGTGCTCCGGACCTCAGACTGGGGCGAAGGTTCACCTTCCAACAGGACAACGACACTAAGCACACTGCCAAGACAACATAGGAGTAGCTTCGGGACAAGTCTCTGAATGTCCTTGAGTGGCCCTGCCAGAGCCCGGACTTGAACCCGATCTAACATCTCCGGAGAGACATGAAAATAGCTGTGCAGCAATGCTCCCCATCCAACCTGACAGAGCTTGAGAGGATCTGCAGAGGAGAATGGGAGAAACTCCCCAAATACAGGTGTGCCAAGCTTGTAGTGTCATACCCAAGAAGACTCGAGGCTGTAATTGCTGCCAAATGTGCTTCAACAAAGTACTGAGTAAAGGGTCTGAATACTTATGTAAATGTGTTATTTCAGTTTTGTTATTTGTAATAAATGTGCAAAAACTTATAAAAACCTGTTTTTGCTTTGTCATTATGGGGTATTGTGTGCAGATTGATGAGGGGGAAAAAACGATTTAATACATTTTTGAATAAGGCTTTAACGTAACAAAATGTGGAAAAAGTCAAGGGGTTTGAATACTTTCTGAAGGCACTGTATATATATTTTTTGTATATATTTTCCCCTAACCCTACCAACCCTCCCCTAATTGGAGAAACTAATGGACAATAATACTTAGGGTAGCCTAGTGGTTAGAGCATTGGACTAGTAACCGAAAGGTTGCAAGTTCAAATCCCCAAGCTGACAAGGTACAAATCTGTCGTTCTGCCCCTGATCAAGGCAGTTAACCCACTGTTCCTAGGCCGTCATTGAAAATAAGAATTTGTTCTTAACTGACTTGCCTAGTTAAATAAAGGTAAAATAACTAAAAAATATATATATACATTTTACAGACAGTGTATTTTACAATAGTTATCTTTTGTTTGTTTTAATACCAACCTTCATCTACCGTCAACCCCTCTCATCTATCTCTGAAGACCATCCAGACTAAGTTCCTCCATTTCTTTTTGTTCTTCTTCCAAGCCTCAAGTTAACCATTTGTATATATTTTTTCCGCATTGTCTGAAAGCGTTTAAAATTCACTGAAAACATCAACATACATCATCTACATAGCTAAAAACAATGTGATGGCAAAACCAATTGACTTTGAAGTCAAACAAAGTGTGTTCATCAATTTACCCGATTTTGCTAACTGTTACTTTGAACAAAATGAAAACGCAAATATTATTGTAATACTTTTTGTAAATTACAGCTCAATTTGAGCAAATGACGAATTTGCTTGTAATCCCAGCAAATCCTGCGATCAACTCGATTACATTTTTGAATCGTTTGACAACCCTAGTTGACATTAAAATGTGGAAATGGACATGTGAAAATGTTTCGGACACGAGTCGGTCGTGTTTGCTCACGGTCACGTGATGAGGTAGCCCTGCCTGCGCCTTATTAAAAATGAGTGTTGTCCTTCATGGCCAAGACGTTCTAAACCCGCCAGTTACAAAAACACACGTGATACTTATACTGGACTGGAAATATTGGGGAAACACATACAGTATGTATGTGATTTGTTCACGCGTGTTCTTTCAACAGTGTGATTTTTTTTTTTTTCATGTGGTCTTTTTTGTATGGCGTGGGAGTCTCATCTGCTATACTCTCTGTAGGGGTACAGTATAGGGGTTTATTCTGGTCTGCTATTACCATCACTGGTCCAGAGAACTGCAAGTATGCAGAGATACGGGCAGCAACACCGTGTGCTTACTAAAATAACATTAAATTAGAATACTTTTTTTTGTCCATCACAGGTGCTCCACATTTTTTTTTTAAATCAGGATTTTATAAGCGTCTAAGCAAGACCAAACTATTGATGTCTTTGTGGCTTGTGAGTGTCCGTACCTAGTCTAATAGTCTGCCATTAGATAAAATATGTGTGGGAGTCATGGTTCCTTTGACCAGACCGTCAGTAAAGGGGATTCAAGCTCACTAGTGTGGAATACAGTGAGAGAGGAAAATGCACACCAATCACTGTGAAGCCCAGAGCAGTTCTGCTTCTTCCTATAGCACGACTAACACACAGACCTAGAAATACCAAGAGCATAATCAAGTCATGAACACAGCATGGGGGGAGGGAGGGAGAGAGAGAGAGAGAGAGAGAGAGAGAGAGAAAGAGCGACGAGAATGAGAGAGAAAGAGACGAGAATGAGAAAGAGAGAGAGAGACGAGAATGATAAAGAGAGAGAAAGAGACGAGAATGAGAAAGAGAGAAAGAGAGAGAGAGAGACGAGAATGATAAAGAGAGAGAAAGAGACGAGAATGAAAACGAGAGAGAGAGACAGAGAGAGACAGAGAATTCCAGAGGTGGAGGAGGGGAATGGGCAGGGGGTCGACAGAACCGCCCATTTCTCGTCTGCCAAACTCACAGCTGCTCCACTAAGTCATTTTTCACAGTTAGATTTCAGCCCAAAAGACGTCATTGGACAGGATCTGAATCTGGAGCTCAATGCTGGGTTTTATTACCAAATGAAGTCAGCTTGGAGCTTGGACCGGGGTGTTTTTGCTCTCCCTCCCTCATTCCCTCCCTCCTCGTTCTCTCTTCTCCATCTCTCTCTCTCTTTACCCCAATATATTCTCCTCCTCCCCCCTCTCTCTGTCTCCCTCTCATCCCCCCTCTCCCACTCCCTCTTCCACCCTCCTCTTTCTGTGCTCCAGATGATTCCCGGTTCTCAGCTATTTCCGTTTTCCATCTATTTAAATGCCCCAGTCTTTCAATGAGTTTTGGTTAAATGTCCCATGTTAATTAAACATAGAAGAGAATATATTACGCAGTAAGTATACACATCTAACACTTACAAAATGAGTGCTTAAATAAATAGGGCCATTCTCTCTCTCTAGTTCACCACTACCTCAACAGCTGGGCTCCATTATGGATTATATCTCTTATTCCGCTCTGTTCCAAAGCCTAACTCCGTAGTGAATACCTAGGAGCTCTCATTCTCTCTCGCTCCCTTCCTCCTCTCACCTTCCCCCTCCTTTCTACTCTCCCTCCTCTCTGTTCTCCAGTTCACTCCTTCTTTCTGACTGAGTGGAGAGCATGCAGTTAAACCTCCTCTGGAGAACACTCCACCAGCCCACTGTCACTGCAGCAATATACCATAACAAGCCAACGTCATTGACGCCCCTAAAGATCCCTATAAATAAAGCAGTCAAATGTTTAGTATTTGGTCCCAAATTCCTGGCATGCAATGATTACATCAAGCTTGTGACTCTACAAACTCTTTGGATGCATTTTCTGTTTGTTTTGGTTGTGTTTCAGATTCATTTTGTGCAAAATAGAAATCACTGGTAAATAATGTGTAGTGTCATACTGGGGTGACGTTTATTGTAAATAAGAATAGAATAGGTTTCTAAACACTTCTACATTCATGCGGATGCGACCATGATTACAGATAATCCTGAATGAATCGTGAATAATGTTGAGTGAGAAAGTTACAGAGGGGTCAAAGATCATTTTACGTGCTAGGAATACAGGAACAAATACTAAACCGTTTTAACTACTTTATTTATAAGAATCTTTAGCGGTGTCAATCGTTTTGACCCCTGCCTTTTTGAGAGAAGAAAAACACGACTTTCTCTTTTCCAGAGCAATTTCATTAGTATAAAACAATATTATTTCCCACAAATGTTTTTCTTTGCATACAATACACAGCTCGGCATTTGAATGATTTACTTTATACAGTCATTATGGCTAAGCTTTATCAAGGGGTGTCAATAATTGCAGACCCCACAGTATGTGTTCTTTTTCATTCTGTGGCATATACAAGCACATTCAGACAGTACAAAGCAACACAGCAGAGCTCTAGCAGCTCGGGGTGGTGGGAATAGGAGGGTTTGCTCTGGAGCAGTCTCAGAGGGGTGTGGTCGGGGTAGAGACTGGAGGAGCAGGAGTTAGGTTGGAGTTTCCCCCCCCCTCCATGGGTCTCAGATTGACTCAGTCCCTCTGGGCTCAACAGGAAGTTAAGCCAGGAGGACAACGTCTTCTCTGGACACACACGACTACACTACAGCGCTCCGACATGTTGCTGGAGAAGAACACAAGGCTAAGTCGTGACTTTAAAATAGTGCTTGGCACCGGTGGGAGGAAAATGAATCTGACGCTTATCTAAAATGGCAAGACTTTTTTAAATGGAATTAAAGACTGTTGAAATTATAGGTAGGTCTATTACACGAGTGTACTATTAAGGGAGAAAACAAAACTCTATTCTTTTTTTTTATGACTAGAGATGAAGTCGGAACCTTAGCCAAATACATTTAAACTAAGTTTTTCACAATTCCTGACATTTAATCAGAGTAAAAATGCCCTGTCTTAGGTCAGTTAGGATCACCACTTTATTTTAAGAATGTCACATGTCAGAATAATAGTAGAGAAGATGATTTATTTCAGCTTTTATTTCTTTCATCACATTCCCAGTGAGTCAGAAGTTTACATACACTCAATTAGTATTTGGTAGCATTGCCTTTCAATTGTTTAACTTGGGTCAAACGTTTCGGGTAGCCTTCCACAAGCTTCCCACAATAAGTTGGGTGAATTTTGGCCCATTTCTCCTGAGAGAGCTGGTGTAACTGAGTCAGGTTTGTAGGCCTCATTCCTCACACACGCTTTTTCAGTTCTGCCCACAAATGTTCTATAGGATTGAGGTCAGGGATTTGTGATGGCCACTCCAATACCTTGACTTTGTTGTCCTTAAGCCATTTTGCCACAACTTTGGAAGTATGCTTGGGGTCATTGTCCATTTGGAAGACCCATTTGTGACCAAGCTTTAACTTCCTGACTGATGTCTTGAGATGTTGCTTCAATATATCCACATAATTTTCCATCCTCATGAAGCCATCTATTTGTGTGAAGTGCACCAGTCCCTCCTGCAGCAAAGCACCCCCACAACATGATGCTGCCACCCCCGTGCTTCACGGTTGGGATGGTGTTCTTCGGCTTGCAAGCCTCCCCCTTTTCCTCCAAACATAATGATGGTTAAACAGTTCTATTTTTGTTTCATCAGATCTTTGTCCCCATGTGCAGTTGCAAACCGTAGTCTGACTTTTTTATGGTGGTTTTGGAGCAGTGGCTTCTTCCTGGCTGAGAGGCCTTTCAGGTTATGTCGATATAGGACTTGTTTTACTGTGGATATGTGATACTTTTGTACCGGTTTACTTCAGTAACTTCACAAGGTCCTTTGCTGTTGTTCTGGGATTGATTTGCACTTTTCACAACAAAGTACGTTCATCTCTAGGAGACAGAACACGTCTCCTTCCTGAGCGGTATGACGGCTGCGTGGTCCCATGGTGTTTATACTTGCGTACTATTGTTTGTACAGATGAACGTCGTAATTTCAGGCATTTGGAAATTGCTCCCAAGGAAGAACCAGTCTTGTAGAGGTCTACAATTGTTTTTCTGAGGTCTTGTCGGATTTCTTTTGATTTTCCCATGATGTCAAGCAAAGAGGCACTGAGTTTGAAGGTAGGCCTTGAAATACATCCACAGGTACACCTTCAATTGACTCAAATTATGTCAATTAGCATATCAGAAGCTTCGAAAGCCATGACATCATTTTCTGGAATTTCCCAAGCTGTTTAAAAGGCACAGTCAATTTAGTGTATGTAAACTTCTGACCCACTGGAATTGTGATACAGTGAATTATAAGTGAAATAATCTGTCTGTGAACAATTGTTGGAAAAATTACTTGTGTCATACACAAAGTAGCTGTCCTACCAGACTTGCCAAAACTTTAGATTGTTAACAAGAAATTTGTGGAGTGGTTGAAAAACGAGTTTTAATGACTCCAACCTAACTGTATGTAAACTTCCGACTTCAACTGTGTGTCTGCGTATGAAAGTCTGGGGAAAGTATGAACTGCTGAGGGTATTAAGTGTTCTGAAACTGCACAAACAACACAGACTTTTTGCCATCTGCCCTTACGACCAGTCCTTAGTATTAGCCACAGGTCACCCAACACAAGTCGTTTTATTCAACACTGTACTCAAATGTTGTCAACATACAGCACTGTAAATAGTGTTTCGTCTACATTCTTTGGGACAGAGCCTAGAGAGAAGGGTAGACCTAGCAACTATCTGTGCCGTGTGGCCAGTAAATGTCAGCTCTGTTGCCACTGTCAGAGTTTGTGTGGAACAGCCACACACTTAAAGGCCTCAGAAAGAGGTCAGATTGTGACCCTGCTCCACAAAAGTAAAGAGAAAACACACACACTAACAACAATATATTTCATC
Organism: Oncorhynchus nerka; assembly: GCF_034236695.1. Lineage (NCBI taxonomy): Eukaryota > Metazoa > Chordata > Actinopteri > Salmoniformes > Salmonidae > Oncorhynchus > Oncorhynchus nerka. The sequence continues at coordinate 39,755,459 of NC_088413.1, forward strand.
TCTATGCCGTGCCCCTGTTGCCCCTCCTCCTCGCCCACCACGGGTCACCAGAGGAATGTAGTGGCAGGGCCACCCCACCAGCACCCTCTGACTGGGCACAACTCAGAGATGGAGAGAATGGGACAATAGAGGAAGAGAGAGACAGAGAGAGAGGGAGGGATGAAAGAGTGACACAGACAGAGAGAGAGAGACTGTATATAGACTCAAGACATTTGAAATGTCTTTATTCTTTTGGAACCTGTGTGAGTGTAATATTTACTGTTCCCTTTTAATTGTTTATTTCACTTTTGTTTATCCATTTCACTTGCTTCGGCAACGTAAACATACGTTTCCCATGACAATAAAGCCGAGTGAATTAAATTGAGAGAGAGCGAGAGAGGAAAGAGCGCTGTGTTTTGCTTCAGCGAGTGGGCCGTCACAGCTCGTTCACACGCACGCACACACACGCACACACACAGGAGAGGAGAGACAGCAGAGGAGGCAGAGAGGGTGGAGGAGGGGGTGGAGGGTGGAGGAGAGGGTGGAGGAGGGGGTGGAGGGGGGTGGAGGGTGGAGGAGAGGGTGGAACTCTCCAGTCTTCCACAGACAGAGACCAGAACAAAATCATTGGATCTAGACCAAGCCATGGTGGTCCAAGGCTTTTCCCATGTCATGTTAATGTTAATGGTACTTGTCTTCAACACCAAAGGCAACATTGCTTGCATAGCTTGTCCTTAATTGAAATGCTTGTTTGTAAATAAATCAGCCGGGAATCAGAACAAGACAATGCAGAATTCATCAAGTTTGAGTTGTATAAACGGAGGTCCAACTAACATGACACAATGGCCTCTGCTAGTCTGGATCTGAGGGGGTGGGTCTTATTCTGGCTCCTCCTCCCATCAGTACCAGGAAAAACGGTAGCACCCACCAATCAAAGCAGCACAAACAGATTTAATCAGCCAATCACAGAGACATAAAAGAGAATCTGAGGCCCGCACAAATCAAATCAATATCCAAGACGTTTTGTTTCTTTCCAAACACAGTATTATTTCCCCTGGACGTCTTCCTTCAGTTCAGGTTGTGATTCCCCGTGCCCACCCTGCCCAACGTCCCCCCCCGGCTGCCTCACACACAAATGCCAGGGTGGTGTTCCTTAGGGCACATCATGACCGTGGAAAAACACTTGATTGGACAAGTACAGATAGTACCTTTCACTCCCATTTTGTGCTTACTGACACCCACCCCTGCCAACACCCCCAAGGCTGCCTGGGCACGCACATGCCCGATGCCGCCACTCAACCGGCACGAAACCTGGTACAAGAACAGCTCAAATCAAAAACAAACAAACAACACGCAGGACTCCCTCTTACCTCCTCCTGTGAGGCGTAGTGTGGTTCCTCTGGGGACACAGACCAGTAGCAGTAGTCAAAACCAAACTCCAGCACCTTCTCCCTGGAGTCTCCATGGACGTCCTGACGTCCATCCAGCTAGGGGGGGGGGGGGGGGGGGGGGGGGCACAGACAGAGAGACAGTGAGACAACAGATGTCGGTCAGTTAGGGACTCTCAGGGACAAATGTCAGAAGTACGGTTTAAGCTGTACTGACACACGTGCCCATTTTGCTGTACATTCAAATCGGGTCTTCAAAATAACGTACCGAAGCTTATTCTTTACGGGACTGATTCTTTACGGGACTGATTCTTTACGGGACTGACTCTTTACGGGACTGAGGTTACCAGGGTTACAGCCCAGACAAGAGAACCAGTGTTACCCTGTGTTACTGCTAGAAACAACCACTTAAATCAACTACAGTGTCAGCATTACTAATGAGTGACTGCCCTGGTGTTGACTGTTGACTAAGGGCCATGCCACGAAGGGGGCAACTGAAGCAGAGCATGTATCCACACGCCCGGACAGAACTGTTGAGCTGTTGCTCTGGACAACTTTAGTTTACAGCCAACTGAGCATCATTTCACAAGCAGTACTCTCATCTTGTGCGCGAGACCTTACAAACCGTCGACCTCGTACGTATCTTCACTGTGATATTGTCAAACCTTTCTATTATTAACATGTAGATATCGTTGTCTCCGTGTACAGTGCATTCGGAAAGTACTCAGACCCCCTTCCCATTTTCCACATTTTGTTACGTCACAGCCTTATTCAAAACTGGATTTCTCATCAATCTACACACAACACCCTATAATGACAAAGTGAAAACAGGTCTGTAAAAATGTTTGCAAATGTATAAAACATTTTTATTTTTTATTATTTACATAAGTATTCAGACCCTTTGCTATGAGACTCGAAATTGAGTTCAGTTGCATCCAGCAAACACCTGTCTATATAAGGACACACAGTTGACTGTGTATGTCAGAGCAAAAACCAAGACATGAGGTCGAAGGAACTGTCCATAGAGCTCCGAGACAGGATTGTGTCGAGGCACAGATCTGGGGAAGGGTATCAACATTTTTTTGCAGCATTGAAGGTCCCCAAAAACACAGTGGCCTCCATCATTCTTAAACAGAAGAAGTTAGGAACCACCAAGACTCTTCCTAGAGCCGCCTAGACATACTGAGCAAACGGGGTAGAACAACCTTCGTCAGGGAGGTGACCGAGAACCCGATGGTCACTCTGACAGAGCTCCAAAGTTCCTCTGTGGAGATGGGAGAACCTTCCAGAAGGACAACCATCTTTGCAGCTCTCCACCTATCAGACCTTTATGGTAGAGTGGCCAAACTCCAAATTTGGAGTTTGCCAAAAGGCACCTAAAGAATCTCAGACCATGAGAAACAAGATTCTCTGGTCCGATGAAACCAAGATTGAAATATCCGTCCTGAATGCCAAGCGTTACTTCTGGAGGAAACGTGGCACCATCCGTACGGTGAAGCATGGTGGTGGCAGCATCATACTGTGAGGGTGTTTTTCAGTGGCAGGGAATGGGACACTAGTCAGGATCGAGGGAAAGATAAACAGAGCAAAGTACAGAGAGCTCCATGATGAAAACCTGCTCCAGAGTGCTCAGGACCTCAGAATGTGGGAGAAGGTTCACCTTCCAACAGGACAACGACACTAAGCACACAGACAAGGCAACACAGGAGTGGCTGGAACCCGATTGAACATCTCTGGAGAGACCAGAAAATAGCTGTGCAGCGACTCTCCCCATCCAACCTGACAGAGCTTGAGAGGATCTGCAGAGAAGAATGGGAGAAACTCCCCAAAGACAGGTGTGCCAAGCTTGTAGCGTCATACCCAGGAAGACTCAAAGCTGTAATCACTGCCAAAGGTGCTTCAACAAAGTACTGAATAAAGGGTCTGTATACCTATGTAATTATGGTAAGATTTTTTTTTTTTTAATACATTTGCAAAAATGTCTAAAAACCTGTTTTTGCTTTGCCATCAAATCCAATAATGATCAAATAAATGTTTATTCGTCACATGCGCCGAATACAACAATGCAGTTAAGAAAGTATTGACTAAATAAACTAAAGTAAAAAATAATAGTAACACAACAAAACAACAATAACGAGGCTATATACAGGGGGTACCGAGCCAGTGTGCGGGGGTACAGGTTAGTCGAGGTAAATAGTACATGTAGGTGGGAGCAAAGTATTGTGTGTAGATTGATGAGGAAATTTGTAAACATTTTTAAAATACATTTTACAATAAGGCTGTAACGTAACAACATTCGGAAAAAGTCAAGGGGTCTGAATACTTCCCGAATGCACTGTATGTACAGCTGACGTCACCATCGTTTCAGAACACACTCGGTTTAAGGGGATCAGGTTGAGCAGGGCACATACGAGTAGTTATTTGGGACGCACAGTTGTAGATCAGGGATTCTGCACAGTCTGACAGTAATCAAGTCAATCTTCAATGAAGTTTCTAACAGCAGCATTAGGCCACACTAAAGCTAGTCATTCCTCACAGCCAATTGACTGCAGTGAAAACCTGCTACTTCAGCCATGCACCATTGTTATGATACTAAACAATAGCCTTGCTTCGGATGGCTGATCTGAGAGTGAAACCACATAGCACACAGGCTTAGATATGGTGTGTGAGCTCGCCTCTGTGGTCATTACTCTATCCATCCGTCTATCTCCATTTCGGTCTCCTCCGTTCCTTCATTCCCCTGCTCTCCCGTCCTTCTTCAACGTTGCCCTCTCTCTCCCATCCGAGCGTGTGTGTGTTCATTCTCCTCTTCCCCTCTTTTCACTTTCTCCGTCTTAATCCAAAATGTCCCACTTGCCTAAAATAATTCTTCCCATAACAGCAGGACACCATATGTGGCTCGTCTCTTTCACATCATTTCTAAAAACACATATCCTCTCCCTTCTCTAACTTCTGTCGTAAACATCTCCTGCCCTGAACAACCAGCGATAATATTGCAAAGCTGAACATTCACACTCAAGAAACTTGATTTTAAGTCACTAAGATGGGGTAATAAAGCAGTGTCCTCCTAATTGCTGGATCTGGGAGGCAATAATTAGATGGGGGGGGGGCTGCCACAGATACTCAGTCACGCTACGGAGACGGTTTTAAACCACTTGCTCTAACAAAGGTATGAGGGTTGTAACAACTTGTCATCATCCCCCAAACAGCAGAGGCTTCGAGTGTCCTATTGGAGTGTGTGTATGAATGTCGTGGTGTCTGTGGGAGGATCCCTTTGCCTGTGTGTGTGTTTGTGTGTGTGTTTCTACATGTGTGTGCGTCCCTGTGGGCCCTGTGTACGACAGTCCCTCCCTCTAAGTGTCTCCGAGTGTGTGAGGCAGTGTGTGTGAGGGAGTGTAGGCTCTGCATAATCATTATAAACAATATTGGATTCAGACAGCAAAGGGCCCAGTCCTGAGTGTAAACATCCTGTGTGTAAGAGACACATACCCTCTGGATGCCCCCACCTCCTCAACCTGCTGCCCTCAACCTGCCCTACACACATAAACAGTCCGTCAAGATCGCCGCCTCAGCTCTGATGTTGATTGAGAGATACAGTGGGGAGAAGTATTTGATACACTGCCGATTTTGCAGGTTTTCCTACTTACAAAGCATGTAGAGGTCTATATTTTTTTTTATCATAGGTACATTTCAACTGTGAGAGACGGAATCTAAAACAAAAATCCAGAAAATCACATTGTATGATTTTTAAGTAATTAATTAGCATTTAGTAGGAAAACTGAAGAAAAAGAAAAATAACCCCAATCTGATACTATTTAGGAGACATTTGTGTGTGTGTGTGTGTGTGTATCAGAGTCACCTGTGCAGTTACATGCTGGGTAAGAAGCCAGTATAGCACTCACCTTAGTATTCTTTATCCTAACCAACTTGTCCTCCACCTGCACAGCTAGCCTCCCTCCATCCACACCTTCCCTGTGAAAGGCAGAGCGATAGACATTGTGTTAGTATACTTTCCTTTGTATAGTTTCACACATTTGCCCACATTAACTACACATTATAATTGCCCAGGGTATAATTGGGGAGATGGGTAACAGATGCGGGGGAAGACGGAAGGTCGTGGTGGACAGACATGACCACTAACTGGTGGTCCTCTGTAGCTGTTAGTAGAGCACGGCACCTGTAAAGTCAGGATAGTGGGTTGAATTACTGGGAACACCCGTACATAAAAAGCATTGCACACCTGATTGTCAGTCGCTTTGGATAAAAGCGCCTGCTAAAATGACATGTATTATTATATATTAGCTGAGTGTGAAAGGTAATAACAGAAACTAATAAAAGGTGACAGGCCATGTCCTTCAGTCATCGGCTCTTCTGATCTACCCACGTTACTCAGTTAGACAGGACGGCTACATGAGACCAATCACTGATTACATTAACGGTCGTTGCAGAGACATCATTTCATCGGCGCTACCTTTTCAAACTCTGTTTTATGTACTTTGTCTTTGTGACGTTTAAAGAGGGAGGGGCGGCAGACAAAAATCGAGCAAGCGCTACTTGAGACTAGTGGCATGGGACTATTACATGGTGTCAAAGACAATCCCACAAATCTAGGAATCAGAGTTGGAAAAACACTGTCCAGTTCTTATTCAAAAGAAAACAGTCCAAACTGGCCCTGCAAAGAGTCCCCCGGGTGAGAAAGCTTGAGCCATTCCTTGGACAAAAGCCCATGTGTGTGTGTGTCTCTCTCTCTCTGTGTGCTCCAGATGCTGACTCTGGACACATATGATGCAACAGAATGAAATCTGAGGCTGTAGAAGAGTAGAGCTGAATGAGTTTAAAACTCCTTGAGCGACAATGGGGGATTGCAACAATGAGGGACACTGCAATAGTACTTATAACTTCTCTGTCCTTGGTCTGGGTGTGTGAGGCGGGGTAGATAAATCAGACCAGGGACTCTGTTGGAAGTTGTAATAAGCACATGCAACCACCACGTGGGATTCATTTTGCCAACCCCAGCAGCCCAACCCAAAACCACGACAACCTCAAGAGAGAAGGCTTCTAACTGGGGTTCGACCAGCATGAATGGAAGGAGGAAGGGAAGGAGATGGAAAATAAAATGAGGCCTCTTCTGTTTTGACACAAACTGAAATATTACTCAAATGGATTGACACTTTGTAACACATGTAGTAGCTAGTGCTGTCCTCTCTGTTTCCCCGTCTCTCTCTCTTTCTCTCACTCTCCAAAGGGTTCACAGCATACTGTAGCCAATTGGAAAGAGTCGGATTGGCTGTCAGTTGGCAAAGGATAGATTACGCAGGGCCCTATTGGTCCTTTGAGAAACATGTAACAGCTTGGGTTCTCCTGTTATCTCTGTGTCACAATGCAAAGCCTGAATGATGGCATGACAGCGACAATTAAACTGTACCGAAGGGCAAAATACTTTTCTATTAACACATGAACACACACACACACACACACACAACAGCACCAACTTAAATCCCTGTAAAAGACACAACCAGGAAGCATGTATTTGCATGACAGTGAATTTGAGCTATTAAGTCCCCTTTTGTAATGCAAAGCGCAAGGAAAGGATTTAAAACAACCAATGATGTTCAGGCAAAGACGTAAAAAAAAAAAGTTTTATAGCTAGGCCTATATTGCTTGGCCAAAGGCAATGGCAAAATACAGTCAACTTAAATTTGATTTAACTGTACAACCCCACCCCCTAAGCACCCCAAAGGACCTTTAACTCGACATACTGTTGTAATTTGGGCTAATAGGAGGGTGCTTGTGGGGTACAGTGCTTACTACACTAGTCTAGCTACCCCAATAAAAACATGTTTATGCCGCTGTAAAATAGACACACAAAAAAGTTTTCCCATGAGTGTTTCGCCAACAAATGTTGCTTGTTAGATTGTGATATGAGTGATATAACAAACGGGATACGTATTCACTAGAAGGCAGCACACATTCATTTGTTCTAACACGGCAATTACAATATTGTTGTTACTGTGGCATATAGATTACTACTTCAGTAATTGCATAATAATGGAGACAATAGATTTTTCAAAATGTCAACGTAAATGTTTTTATTCTGACAGTGTAGCCTTGCCCTGTACCTGCTGTCAGTGGCCTTTCAAGAAGTAACCTGCAAACTGAGACCGAGGGTGTATGCACCGTATATAAATCATGCACATTTAAGGCATATAGGCGACCTACATCTTATCATGACATGAAATACATTGTATCGGAAAGTAAGCAAGAGATCGAATGAGCTGGGGCTGCCCAATTCAGTCCAATTCCCATGCGTAGTAACACTGACAACACACAACAGCAGAATAAATCACAGTTATGTCATCTACTCTAAAAATGATCATTTGCATACGAAGCAAGGCAAGTTAGTAATCCAACTTTATTGACAGTGAACTCAGAATAGAAGAGAATAGGCTGAATTTACCTTGCGTTGAGAGGGCGAACTCGAATGGCGACTTTCACGTTTGCCATAGTTCCGCTCTTGGTAAAGGCGACTAGTTATGCTATAAACACCCCTTAATAATTACATTCACCCGTTAAAACGGGAAAATGTGTATTCACCGTCCGTCAATCAAGACATCGCTCACGAGAAAGAGCCTCTTCGTCCCGACGCTCAACGGACAGTGGGACACACTGAACGCAACTTCCTGCTGGCCTGGAGTCTGTGTGTTGAGACCGAGTGAGGCAAGGCAGCTCAGAGGACGCTTGCCTTGCCATTAGAAAACATGGAGCCTATAAGATTTCACAAGTGCATTAAATTCCCTGATGAAAATGTGTTCATGCAAATACAGTAGGCCTACAGTGAAAGAAAAATGACAATGAAAAGGACCCCCCCCCCTCCCCCCAAGAATAGATCTTCATTAGTTCAATCAAAAGCATTGAAAAGACAGCCAAAGCCTACTTACAGAAACACTTCTAACCGTTTAGTCCCAAAGAATACATATTTATTATTTTTTCAATATGTGACAGGCAGCATGCGAAAATGTAAAGTTTAAAAGCAGCAGACAATCATGGTACCATTAAGTCCAACATGAACTAAACATTATTACAAATGCACAGAAAGCATCCATGAACACACAAAATCACGAGTGACGGTTAAAGGCATTGAGTTACACTCTTAAGTGCTTCTGAGACTAACACAAATACATATTTATCTGTGAACATTTAGAAATGACACATTCCTTGGCCCAATAACAAATCATCCCCCAGCCAGCCCTTACCCACTATTGATGAATGCTGACACATACAGTATCTACTATAATCCTTTCAGACCTACATATGTCTAGGGCAGTAGGGGTCGAGTAGGGATTGGTTTCTCATGTTTTTTTGTTGACCATTTTTGATTTACTAGTGTCTGTCCATCAAGTTAGTTATTTTATTGATACTGCACCCCTCGTTCTCAGCCTTCTGGTACACCCTTCCCCCTGGCCTATGGCTCCACCACTAGTCCTGAGCAGCAGGACCTTTTGGTTCCCATTTGCACCTCTAAACAGGACAGTGTCAGCCGGTCCCAACTCGCTCCCTACCGCATCCCTTTGGCCCTAACCCTAACGATGTTTGTGGCTAGGGCTTAGTCTGAACTGACTGTGGCTGGCTGTACAGATGAGTGATGTTCCAGGTGATTGTCTCCTCTGTTCTGTACACAATGGCTGTTCATCTAAACACGGTCTGTGTGTGTTTAACATCTCAGGAGCCTAGAACGGCACTATGGACTGACTGGCCAGAGTAGTAGAGTTCAGCTACACCTGTCAGTGACATATGTCTTCTAACAGACTGGGCAGTGTTGGCCAACAGAGAGCATGTGTCTCTCAGAGCCATGTGTTTTTTTGTCATGATGGTTAGTTGGCTCCCTCTACAGGTTGTGGTGAGACCTGCAACATGTCCATGTGGTTCTGAAGCTCAGGCAGAGGAAGGGATGTGGTGGAAGAGGACTGCTGCTGGATCTTCTCTATGAATTCCTAAATAGTGAAAAGAGAGAGTTATTCACAAGCAGGTTTCGCTTGGCTAAATTCTCTTGAACAGTTATTACAATGAGCACCACCGATTTCCTGTTCCACGCAGTGCGGAGGAGACAGACATGTTTCAAGTTTCAAGCAAACAATCACCGTTGGCCAGGGTAACTGTGACAGCTTCCTCCAATGAGAGACCACTTCTTCCTCTCCCAGAATCCCCCGCTCTACCAGCTGTCTGACCAGGAACAGGAAGTTGTCCCACTGTAGAGATATGACAGAGAGCATGCTGGTTTATCTGGGGGGCATAAAACCTGAGCTTCACATACTCGCGTCTACAGAATTGTCGATGAAATAAGGTTGACATAATTACATTTAGGATGACATTTACATGTAGGTAATTTAGCAGATGCAATTTTCCAGAGTGACTTACAGTAAGTGCATTCAACAAAGGTAAGTAAAACAACCACATATCAGTCAATGCAAGTCATTTCTTCAATACATACACTACCGGTCAAATGGTCAAGGGTTTTTCTTTATTTGGACTATTTTCTACATTGTAGAATAATAGTGAAGACATCAAAACTATGAAATAACACATAGTATTGTTGATTCTTCAAAGTAGCCACCCTTTGCCTTGATGACAGCTTTGCACATGCTTCGCATTCTCTCAACCAGGCTTCACCTGGAATGCATTTCAATTGACAGGTGTGCCTTCTTAAAAAGTTAATTTGAGGAATTTCTTTCCTTCTTTATGCATTTGAGCCAATCAGTTGTGTTGTGACAAAGTAGGGGGGTATACAGAAGATGGTACAGAGTTCAAGTAACAGACATCTCAACATCAACTGTTCAGAGGCAACTGTGTGAATCAGGCCTTCAAGGTCAAATTGCTGCAAAGAAACCACTACAAAAGGACAACAATAATAAGAAGAGACTTCCTTGGGCCAAGATACAAGAGTAATAAGACATTAGACGGGTGGAAATTTGTCGTTTGGTCTAGAGTCCAAATGTGAGATTTTTGGTTCTAACCGCCGTGTCTTTGTGAGATGTGGTGTGGGTGAACGGAAGATCTCCACGTGTATTTCCCACCGAAAAGCATGGAGTAGGTGGTGTTATGGTGTGGGGGTGCTTTGCTGGTGACACGGTCTGTGATTTATTTAGAATTCAAGGGACAAGTAACTAGCATGGCTTCCAATCTGGTTTGGGCTTAGTGGGACTATCATTTGATTTTCAACAGGACAATGCCCCAACACACCTCCAGGCTGTGTAAGGGCTATTTGACCAAGAAGGAGAGGGATGGAGTGCTGCATCAGATGACCTGGCCTCCACAAATCACCCGACCTCAACCCAATTGAGATGGTTTGGGATGAGTCGGACTGCAGAGCGGAGGAAATGTCTTCAGTATTATTCTACAATGTAGAAAATAGTGAAAATAAAAGAACCTCTTGAATGAGTAGGTTTTATAAAACTTTTGACCGGTAGTATACATACTGCTTCAACTACATACAGCTGAAGTCGGAAGTTTACATACACCTTAGCCAAATACATTTAAACTCAGTTTTTACACAATTCCTGACATTTAATCAAAGTAAAAATATCATTTCTTAGGTCAGTAAGGATCACCACTCATTTTAAGAATATGAAATGTCAGAATAAGAGAGAACATGATTTATTTCAGCTTTTATATTTTTCATCACATTCCCAGTGGGTCAGAAGATTACATACACTCAATCAGTATTTGGTAGCATTGCCTTTCAATTGTTTAACTTGGGTCAAATGTGTTGGGTAGCCTTCCACAAGCTTCACACAATAAGTTGGGTGAATTTCGGCCCATTCCTCCTGACAGACCTGGTGTAACTGAGTCAGGTTTGTAGGCTTCCTTGCTCGCACACGCTTTTTCAGTTCTGCCCACAAATTTTCTATAGGATTGAGGTCAGGGCTTTGTGATGGCCACTCCAATACCTTGACTTTGTTGTCCTTAAGCCATTTTGCCACAACTTTGGAAGTATGCTTGGGGTCATTGTCCATTTAGAAGACCCATTTGCAACCAAGTTTTAACTTCCTGACTGATGTCTTGAGATGTTGCTTCAATATATCCACATAATTTTCCATCCCCGTGATGCCATCTATTTGTGTGAAGTGCACCAGTCCCTCCTGCAGCAAAGCACCCCCAGAACATGATGCTGCCACCCCCGTACAGATGAACGTGGTATCTTCAGGCGTTTGGAAATTGCTCCCAAGGATGAACCACTTGTGGAGGTCTACTATTTTTTTCTGAGGTCTTGGCTGATTTCTTTTGATTTTCCCCATGATGGGAAGCAGAGGCACTGAGTTTGAAGGTAGGCCTTGAAATACATCCACAGGTACACCCCCAATTGACTCAAATGAGGTCAATTAGCCTATCAGAAGCTTCTAAAGCCATGATATTTTCCAAGCTGTTTAAAGGCACAGTCAACTAGTGTATGTAAACCTCTGACCCACTGGAATTGTAATACAGTGAATTAAAAGTGAAATAATCTGTAAATCATTTTTGGAAAAATTACTTGTGTCATGCACAAAGTAGCTGTCCTAACTGACTTGCCAAAACTATAGTTTGTTAACAAGAAATTTGTGGAGTGGTTAAAAATCGAGTTAATGACTCCAACCTCAGTGTATATAAACATCCGACTTCAACTGTATAAACATAAACATAACATACACCAAGTAGCTATGCACATGTAGGCTATAGTGAGACGTACCTGTGAGTCACTGGCCATGAGGACAGCACTGAGTGTCATTTCTGTGAAGAGCAGGTGGAGGGGGGCTGATGAACAACAGTCTCTCCCCCACAGGAGGATCAACTGCTCCAGCAGGACTTTGATTGAACAGCCTACCCTTTGGACTGGTGACTCTGGTAGTACTGGATCAGGAGACACTGTCCTACCAGGAGACACTGTCCTACCACATTCCTCCTGTGGGGACACCATGGGCAGCTCCCCTGAAACTGTGCATACACACAAATTCAACGATGATCAACATTAGGTCTCATCTGGCTTCATTCCATAATGTATATGCTGTAGCCAACCCTTGTCCTATAGGACATGCACTGAGGGCATGATAACAATGGAGGTCTTGGCAACAGGCAAATTAATGTACACAGTGTACAAAACATTAGGAACACCTTACTAATATTGAGTTGCACCCCCCTTTTTCCCTCAGAACAGCCTGAATTTGTCGGGACAAGGTGTCAAAACCGTTCCACAGGGATGCTGGCCCATGTTGACTCCAATGCTTCCCACAGTTGTGTCCAGTTGGCTGGATGTCCTTTGGGTGGTGGACCGTTCTTGATACACACAGGAAACTGTCGAGCGTAAAAAACCCAGCAGCGTTGCAGTTCTTGACACACTCAAACCGGTGCGCCTGGCACCTACGACCATACCCCGTTCAAAAGGCACTTAAATATTTTGTCTTGCCCGTTCAACCTCTGAATGACACACACAATCCATGTCTCGAGGCTTTAAAATCTGTCTCCTCCCCTTCAATCTACACTGATTAAAGTGACATCAATAAGGGATAATAGCTTTCACCTCCTCCTCATGGAAAGAGCAGGTGGTCCTACTGTTTCATACACTCAGTGCATCTCCCCCGACCTGGTTTCTAGCCGTAGTCCCAGCTCTCGTCATCTTACCTAGTTTACAGGCTAGTAGGACGGTGCAACGTATCAGCATCTGTTCAGGCATTGGGAATGAGAACTGTGAAGTAATAGGTAGGAGGGAGAGGGGAGAGAATAAATACAAATCAAAAACAAACTTGTAGTATACATGTCTAGGTCTGTGGCCGTCATGACATTCCGCCAGCCGGTAACTGTCATGCAAATGACAGCCGTTCTCACGTTTATTTGACCATTATTTAACAAACACGTTTAGCATCTCCAAGCCGGCACACATGCAAATCGCTGATGGCCGCAGTTGAAACATTTGGAAAGTATTTGGAAAGTATTCACACCCCACATTGTTAACTTACAGCCTTATTCTAAAATGGATTAAATACATTTTTTCCCCTCATCAATCTACACAAAATACCCCATAATGACAAAGAGAAAACAGGCTTAGATTTCTGGCAAATGTATTAAAAATAAAAAACAAAAATACCTTATTTAAATAAGTATTCAGAACCTTTATTATGAGACTCAAAATTGAGCTCAGGTGCAGCCTGTTTCCATTGATCATCCTTGAGATGTTTCTACAACTTGATGAGTCCACCTGTGGTAAATTCAATTGATTGGACATGATTTGGAAAGGCACACATATATATATATATATATAAGGTCCCACAGTTGACAGTGCATGTCAGAGCAAAAACCAAGTCATGAGGTTGAAGGAATTGTACGTAGAGCTCCGAGACAGGATTGTGTTGGGACACAGATCTAGGGATGGGTATTAAAAAAAAAAATCACAGTGGCCTCCATTATTCTTAAAATGAAGAAGTTTGGAACTACCGCCCTGCCAAACTGAGCAATCGGTGAAGAAGGGCCTTGGTCAGGGAGGTGACCAAGAACCCAATGGTCACTCTTGGGCCAGTACTACTCTCCCAGGGAGAACCTTTCAGACGGACAACCATCTCTGCAGCACTCCACCAATCAGGCCTTTATGCAGAAGCCACTCCTCAGTAAAAAGCCACGACAGCCCGCTTGGAGTTTGCTAAAAGGCACCTAAAGAACTCTCAGACCATGAGAAACAAGATTCTCTGGTCTGATTGAACTCCTTGGCCTGAATGCCAAGAGTCACGTCTGGAGGAAACCTGGCCCCATCTCTACAGTAAAGCATGGTGGTGGCAGAATCATACTGTGGGGATGTTTCTCAGCAGCAGGGACTGGGAGACTAGTCAGGATCGAGGGAAAGATGAAAGGAGCAAAGTACAGCGAGATCCATGATGAAAACCTACTCCCGAGCGCTCGGCACCTCAGCCTGGGGAAAATGTTCACCTTCCAACAGGACAACGACCCGTTAGCACACAGCCAAGACAATGTGTAACGGATGTGAAACGGCTAGCTTAGTTTGCGGTGCGCGCTAAATAGCGTTTCAATCGGTGACGTCACTTGCTCTGAGACCTTGAAGTAGTAGTTCCCCTTGCTCTGCAAGGGCCGCGGCTTTTGTGGAGCGATGGGTAACGATGCTTCGTGGGTGACTGTTGTTGATGTGTGCAGAGGGTCCCTGGTTCGCGCCCGGGTATGGGCGAGGGGACGGTCTAAAGTTATACTGTTACAAATGCAGGAGTGGCTTCGGGACAAAGCTGTGAATGTCCTTGAGTGGCCCTGCCAGAGCCCGGACTTGAACCCGATCGAACATCTCTGGAGAGACCTGAAAAAAGCTGTGCAATGACATTCCCCATCCAACCTGACAGAGCTTGAGAGGATCTGCAGAGAAGAACGGGAGAAACTCCCCAAATACAGGTGTGCCAAGCTTGTAGCGTCATACCCAAGAAGACTTGATGCTGTAATCGCTGCAAAGGTGCTTCAACAAAGTACTGAGTAAAAGGTCTGAATACTTAAGTGAAAGTGATATCATCGTATTTTTAATACATTTGAAAACTTTTCTTAAAACCTGTTTCTGCTTTGTCATTATGGGGGTATTTTGTGTAGATTGATGAGGGGGGAAAAAAAACACTTGAATACATTAGAATAAGGCTGTAACATAAAAATGTGACAGAGTCTGAATACTTTTTGAATGCACTGCATTTATTTTAGGGTTAGGCAGGTCTAAAAAAAAAAACATTCAAATGTATATCATAAGAACAAGTGTATTCTGAGTCGGCCTAACGCACGTTATCTGGCCATGCCTCGGCCTGTAGGTAGTCTGTTAAGATATGCTTATAAATCCTGTGACATTATTTACCGTTTTCCCCCCCCCATTCCCGAGCGAGCGCACACTGCGCATATGTAGCGCTATGTTGAGAGTAAAAGTGATCATTTGAAACAGGTCCTTATACACTAGATTTAGAGTTACTTGGCAACTTTAGTTGTGAATGACACAAACCTTAGAAAATATATATGGGCTGCATGGATGTGATTATAGGGTATTGATGATTTGTTGAAAGTTGCAACAAAAAAAGAAGAAGCTGGTGCTCTGTTCCTTTGCCTCAGGCTCTCATCAAGTGATCATATTTCAAATCAAATCAAATGTTATTTGTCACATACACATGGTTAGCAGATGTTAATGCGAGTGTAGCGAAATGCTTGTGCTTCTAGTTCCGACAATGCAGTAATAACCAACAAGTAATCTAACTAACAATTCCAAAACTACTGTCTTATACACAGTGTAAGGGGATAAAGAATATGTACATAAGGAGATATGAATGAGTGATTGTACAGAGCAGCATAGGCAAGATACAGTAGATGGTATCGAGTACAGTATATACATATGAGATGAGTATGTAAACAAAGTGGCATAGTTAAAGTGGCTAGTGATACATGTATTACATAAGAATGCAGTCGATGATATAGAGTACAGTATATACGTATGCATATGAGATGAATAATGTAGGGTATGTAATATTATATAAGGTAGCATTGTTTAAAGTGGCTAGTGATATATTTACATCATTTCCCATCAATTCCCATTATTAAAGTGGCTGGAGTTGAGTCAGTGTCAGTGTCAGTGTGTTGGCAGCAGCCACTCAATGTTAGTGGTGGCTGTTTAACAGTCTGATGGCCTTGAGATAGAAGCTGTTTTTCAGTCTCTCGGTCCCAGCTTTGATGCACCTGTACTGACCTCGCCTTCTGGATGATAGCGGGGTGAACAAGCAGTGGCTCGGGTGATTGATGTCCTTGATGATCTTTATGGCCTTCCTGTAACATCGGGTGGTGTAGGTGTCCTGGAGGGCAGGTAGTTTGCCCCCGGTGATGCGTTGTGCAGACCTCACTACCCTCTGGAGAGCCTTACGGTTGTGGGCGGAGCAGTTGCCGTACCAGGCGGTGATACAGCCCGTCAGGATGCTCTCGATTGTGCATCTGTAGAAGTTTGTGAGTGCTTTTGGTGACAAGCCGAATTTCTTCAGCCTCCTGAGGTTGAAGAGGCGCTGCTGCGCCTTCTTCACGATGCTGTCTGTGTGAGTGGACCAATTCAGTTTGTCTGTGATGTGTATGCCGAGGAACTTAAAACTTGCTACCCTCTCCGCTACTGTTCCATCGATGTGGATAGGGGGGTGTTCCCTCTGCTGTTTCCTGAAGTCCAAAATCATCTCCTTAGTTTTGTTGACGTTGAGTGTGAGGTTATTTTCCTGACACCACACTCCGAGGGCCCTCACCTCCTCCCTGTAGGCCGTCTCGTCGTTGTTGGTAATCAAGCCTACCACTGTTGTGTCGTCCGCAAACTTGATGATTGAGTTGGAGGCGTGCGTGGCCACGCAGTCGTGGGTGAACAGGGAGTACAGGAGAGGGCTCAGAACGCACCCTTGTGGGACCCCAGTGTTGAGGATCAGCGGGGTGGAGATGTTGTTGCCTACCCTCACCACCTGGGGGCGGCCCGTCAGGAAGTCCAGTACCCAGTTGCACAGGCCAGGGTCTCGAGCTTGATGACGAGCTTGGAGGGTACTATGGTGTTGAATGCCGAGCAGTAGTCGATGAACAGCATTCTCACATAGGTATTCCTCTTGTCCAGATGGGTTAGGGCAGTGTGCAGTGTGGTTGAGATTGCATCGTCTGTGGACCTATTTGGGCGGTAAGCAAATTGGAGTGGGTCTAGGGTGTCAGGTAGGGTGGAGGTGATATGGTCCTTGACTAGTCTCTCAAAGCACTTCATGATGACGGAAGTGAGTGCTACGGGGCGGTAGTCGTTTAGCTCAGTTACCTTAGCTTTCTTGGGAACAGGAACAATGGTGGCCCTCTTGAAGCATGTGGGAACAGCAGACTGGTATAGGGATTGATTGAATATGTCCGTAAACACACCGGCCAGCTGGTCTGCGCATGCTCTGAGGGCGCGGCTGGGGATGCTGTCTGGGCCTGCAGCCTTGCGAGGGTTAACACGTTTAAATGTCTTACTCACCTCGGCTGCAGTGAAGGAGAGTCTGCATGTTTTCGTCGCAGGCCGTGTCAGTGGCACTGTATTGTCCTCAAAGCGGGCAAAAAAGTTATTTAGTCTGCCTGGGAGCAAGACATCCTGGTCCGTGACTGGGCTGGATTTCTTCTTGTAGTCCGTGATTGACTGTAGACCCTGCCACATGCCTCTTGTGCCTGAGCCGTTGAATTGAGATTCTACTTTGTCTCTGTACTGACGCTTAGCTTGTTTGATAGCCCTGCGGAGGGAATAGCTGCACTGTTTGTATTCGGTCATGTTACCAGTCACCTTGCCCTGATTAAAAGCAGTAGTTTGCGCTTTCAGTTTCACGCGAATGCTGCCATCAATCCACGGTTTCTGGTTAGGGAATGTTTTAATCGTTGCTATGGGAACGACATCTGCAACGCACGTTCTAATGAACTCGCACACCGAATCAGCGTATTCGTCAATATTGTTATCTGACGCAATACAAAACATATCCCAGTCCACGTGATGGAAGCAGTCTTGGAGTGTGGAGTCAGCTTGGTCGGACCAGTGTTGGACAGGCCTCAGCGTGGGAGCCTCTTTTGTTTTAGTTTCTGTCTTGTAGGCAGGGATCAACAAAATGGAGTCGTGGTCAGCTTTTCCGAAAGGAGGGCGGGGCAGGGCCTTATATGCGTCGCGGAAGTTAGAGTAACAATGATCCAAGGATTTTCCACCCCTGGTTGCGCAATCGATATGCTGATAAAATTTAGGGAGTCTTGTTTTCAGATTAGCCTTGTTAAAATCCCCAGCTACAATGAATGCAGCCTCCGGATAAATGGATTCCAGTTTGCAAAGAGTCAAATAAAATTTGTTCAGAGCCATCGATGTGTCTGCTTGGGAGGGATATATACGGCTGTGATTATAATTGAAGAGAATTCTCTTGGTAGATAATGCGGTCTACATTTGATTGTGAGGAATTCTAAATCAGGTGAAGAGAAGGATTTGAGTTCCTGTATGTTTCTTTCATCACACCATGTCTCGTTAGCCATAAGGCATACGCCCCCGCCCCTCTTCTTACCAGAAAGATGTTTGTTTCTGTCGGCGCGATGCGTGGAGAAACCCGCTGGCTGCACCGCCTCCGATAGAGTCTCTCCAGTGAGCCATGTTTCCGTGAAGCAAAGAACGTTACAGTCTCTGATGTCCCTCTGGAATGCTACCCTTGCTCGGATTTCATCAACCTTGTTGTCAAGAGACTGGACATTGGCGAGACAAATGCTAGGGAGTGGTGCACGATGTGCCCGTCTCCGGAGTCTGACTAGAAGACCGCCTCGTTTCCCTCTTTTTCGGAGTCGTTTTTTTTGGGTCGCTGCATGGGATCCATTCTGTTGTCCGGTTTGAAAGGCAGAACACAGGATCCACGTCGCGAAAAACATATTCTTGGTCGTACTGATGGTGAGTTGACGCTGATCTTATATTCAGTAGTTCTTCTCGACTGTATGTAATGAAACCTAAGATGACCTGGGGTACTAATATAAGAAATAACACGTAAAAAAACAAAAAACTGCATATAGTGTCCTAGGAACGCGAAGCGAGGCGGCCATCTCAAAATGTAATCTTGTCTTTACTATCATGTAAAAGTAGTTTGAATTTAGAATGGGCCATATATCAAATGGGCAGAAACAGGGGCATGGGAAAAAAGACATGTCATCCACTTGCACCCAAATAGTGAATGGAGGTTGTGCTTTCTTGCGGTTCCTTTTATGCTGGGTAGGCTACTCCGGTTTTACAGCAGAGCAATGTGCATAATATTAGCAGCTGAGAAATTAATATATTAGCACTAGAAAGCTGGGATCCTCCTCTTTCTAGTGGCAACCATCAGAACTCTGCTTTCACACATGATTGCATGTAGAAATGTCTGGGCTCATAAGAACACTTATTTCACTTCACGCGTCAACCTGTTTGAGGAGCAAGCCTCTTACTGCGCGACAGGTGATATTCTACCTAAACTCTATATGGCATGGGCTCTCTAACCCAGTTCCTGCAGCTACCCTGTGCTTCATTTGGGGAAGCAAGCGAAATCTGTTCACGAACATCGATAGTAACATGTTTAACCAATGAAACACATTTCATTAAACTGTTGACAGCCCCTGTCTCGCGTCCTCGAGAAAGTATTGAAGGAGAGAGAGAGAAGAGACGGAAACGCATGGTGGTGAGATATTAATTATGATCATATTTTTTTAAAATACACTATTAGTAGGCTATTCAAGATCAAATACAAATTCACTATAATTGTAGGCTAACTATACACGGTAAGTGAATGAACCAACTGCATCACCTAGGCTTATACGTTCTCTCCCAGACTCATGGATAGAACATTTGGAGCGTATCATAAGGTAACCATGCCATCCAGTATGCATAACACAGTCCACACTAAAGAGGATTACTAGAGTTTTGTTGAATTTTGGAATAGCCTATAGGCTAGACAATTGTGTACCAAAGACATCTTAAATCTGTTTTATTTAAAAAATATATGTTTTTCTGCCGTGCGTAATATGCGGTAGGCTATATAGGCCTATTGTATAACACCATTTTAATTCAGGCTTTATACAGGCCTATGCATAAGCTTTAATATGCCAATGGGTGTTCTACATGGGATGCCTTAAATGCTTTGCATTAATCATCACCTTAGAAAGCTCTGTCCATTTAGTTGTGTTTGGCTTTGAAACAACATCCACAACGACCACGTTTTCCCCTCAGTTTCCACCTGTTGTTGAACTTCTTTCTTCAGAGTGATCGATCACAGTGAGGTCAAACAATGTAGACTAACAGTGAGTTTCAAAAGCATGACACTGTTTTGATGAGATTTTCAATTGCATTTGCATTGATGTCAGAGTGGTTAGAGGGACAACCGAGACCTGAGTACCAGGCCATTAGTGACCTGATGATCGTTAGAGAGTTGGGTACTGCCAACGCATCAGTGCCATTCATGTCAAAGCGCACAGATTACCGTGACTCAAACGGTCACGTGGAATTTTGACTGCGGTCATGACTGCAGGTGTGGAGGTAATTCGGTCACCGCAACAGCCCTATGCAGAACCTCTATCTGAACCATAAACCCATGTTCATTGCGGGAGTATAAAGCATGTGTTAATCAGGACCAAGGTGACGACAGCCTGCTGTACCTTTTTGCAGCTCAGTGTGTCTCCTACTTTTCCCAGTAGAGCGTTCAGCTGTAGACAAGTCAACGCCTCCTTTTCAGACCGCGGGCCTACTGCAATACTCAACACCTCCTGTAGGGGGCACAATCATCCTCTTTTATATTATCATCAATAAGACTGATTCACCAGAGCTGAACCTCACATAATCTACCATTATTCTGATTGATTTTATGCTCTCATACTTCTATCTAGCAAAGTCAAATCAAATTTTATTGGTCGCATACACATATTTAGTACATGTTTTTGAGGCTGTAGCGAAACGCTTGTGTTCCTAGCTCCAAACTAGTGTCTATAATAAGGATAGCATTACATCCTGGTATTCTTCATTCATTAGAATATTACCTTAATCTCTACCAGGACATCAGATGGTAGTGGTGCACTGTGGGGGCAGTCTGGAGGGCAGGACGTCACAGCCTCCTCCTTGCCCATGTCCCGTTTTGGGGTACGTGACTGCTCCTGGGAGACTGCTGCAGCTCCAGCTTTAGCCACAAGACTAGAACCTTCCACACCACTAGCCTCTGGGCTGGGAAGAGACTTCATCACACGGTCAAACTTTGTTTTCCACTCTCGCTTGACCAGGGCTGTGATGTTGGAGGAGAGCCAGCTATAGGCCTTCTCAGTGGCCAGGCGCTTGGTGATGTTCTCAGATGTAGTGAGAACCTGGCGGGAGAGACAACGCATGTTAGCATCGTCAGCAAGGACTGATTTAGCTATAGCTATTTTATTAAGAAAGAAAAATGTACCACGAGTGTGATACGTGGTTGTCTCGCCTAGCTATCTTTAGACCGATGCACTAACTGTATGTCGCTCTAGATAAGAGCGTCTGCTAAATGACTAGCATGTCAATGTAGACCAGAGTTAAAAGAGCAACGCTGAATAGACTTACAGCGGGAGACGTCTCGTCAGGAAGAAGAACCCGGATGGCTTCTGGACCCTTCTCGCTGCAAAACCTGAACGCACAAGAGTCTGTAGTCAAAGCTCCACAAATATTACAGTCACACCCCATACAGACCTGGGTTTAAAAATAGTACCATAGGCAGGACTTGCACTTTAGGGACCATTTAATTGGCAAGCTCCACGAATCAAGTTTATAACCACACATAGACGAAAACCATGTGTACCTGGTAGCTCTCTCCAGAGCCTCCTGGCCCCCGTCACAGAGCTGAGCACAGATGGAGTCGTTGAGTATCAGAGGGTTGGCCCCTGGTGAGATCAGCCCCTCCCTCAGCAACCTCTCTCCACCACGGACCAGCTCACACACCAGCGTGACCCTGCAACACAGTCACATGAGGATACTACACGTATCGACACTGACACCTACAAACAGTGGATACATACGATCCCTATATTATATACGAGTGCACAAAACATTAGGAACACCTCTTTCCACGACATAGGCTGACCAAGTGAAAGCTTTGATCCTGTATTGATGACACCTGTTAAATCCACTTCAAACATTCTGGATGAAGGGGAGGAGGCGGGTTAAAGAAGGATTTTTAGGCCTTCAGACATGGATTCTGTTTGTGTCATTCAGCGGGTGAATGAGCAAGACAAAATATTTAAGTGCCTTTGAACGGGGTATGGTCGTAGGTGCCAGGCACACCGGTTTGGGTGGGTCAAGAACTGCAACGCTGCTGGGTTTTTCACACTCAACAGTTTCCCGTGTGTCTCAAGAACGGTCCACCACCCAAAGGATATCCAGCCAACCGGACACAACTGTGGGAAGCATTAGAGTCAACATGGGCCAGCATCCCTGTGGAACAGTTGACACATTGTAGAGTCCATGCTCTGGCAAACTGAGGCTGTTCTGAGGGCAAAAGGGGGTGCCACTCAATATTAGAAAGGTGTTCCTAATGTTTTGTACACTCAGTGTATACTGTACACACACACACACGACAGTACCCACTTCATATGTTTGACACAGTTGGATCCCACCCTCTCAGCTACAAACTCCACCGTTCGTCTGAGAGATGGAGGCTGGTTATGGAAGAAGGCTTGCTCCAAATCCACCTTTACAGACAAAGGTGACAACACAGTCAAATCAACATGCTTCTAGAGACACTTTCCTTCCTATTTAGTATGCTTTGCTGGGAAGAGGAGAGACAGTCAGAAAGATAGTAGGAGAGTATCACATAGGCAGTACGTCGGATTGGAACCCGGGGCACTAACCACTAGGCCAGCTACTCCTAGAACCGTACCTGTCGTTTTTGCTGTGACCTGGTGGTGGTGGGGGTACCTCTCAGCTCAGCAGAGGTAGGGGTGATCTTACGGATGAGGCCTCCACCCCTGGCAGAGCTACCGGCCACAAAGGCAGCGAGGAGTTTACGGAACTCACCTGAAAACAGGAGATAGAACAGATAATCATGTAGAAATAGAATAACTATTGTCTATTGCCAGGGTTGGGGAGGAACGGATTAGATGTAAGGGATTACAAAAACAACGTTAACTGTAATATGTTAACAGCCAAAAATATTGTAATCAGATTAGATACTTTTGAAAAACTAGATGATTACTTTTAAATTTAGAACGGATGTTTGGGAGAAAAAAATAAAATCTTTGACACTTCTGTTGTTTTCTCAATGACATTCAAATCAGCATTGAAAAAAGGGGCAAGCTTAAGTTTGTTCCACCTGAGTGACTCGGCTACAGTCCAAGCTGTGTCTTCCAATTGTGCGACTGCTGTCGGCATCCAAAGATTATCCAACCTGAATAAAGGCTTGGAGGTACGGATGACAGCAGTGGTGTAGTCTACGGCGATACGGATATCACTTATTATTGATATCTACATAGCGCATTGATGTGAGTCACACAGCTACTCTCTGATTTAGCTATTTGCGCCTTACAGATTGTGGATGGCTGTTCACAAATCTAAATGTGTATTTGAACCAAATAATAGTTGAATTCTTGAAGTTAAAGCTGCCAATCAATCATTCTTCTTGAAACCAGTGGACAGCCAGTGAAAAATGCACTCTTGCAACAGCTACATAGCACAGATCCCAGCCTATGGAATAAAAGTGGGGCTTTTATTGCTCAATCTAATTCATGCTGATAAAAAAAAAATCCATAGGTCTAATGGACACGTGCTCAAACTCGCACACTTTTGATAAACTTAACGAGGGGCAATCTGTAGTTGCTACATACATTTTTGGACTTATAAATTATGTCAATGTACAGATATAATTTAATGTAGCAGTAAGTGATGGTTAGAAGAAGCCTACATAACCAACCCATAAAGTACAATTTTACCTCCATATATGGCCAGCTATGTAAACATTAACATTGATTTATCCTGCAATAGATGTCGTTCAATTGGTAACATACATTTTTGTCTTCTTAAAATGCCTCTCAAGGGCAAAGTAATCTAAAAGTAACTGAATGTTATCAGATTACATTACGGAGTTTTGGTAATCCAAAAGTTGCGTTACTGATTACAATTTTGGACGTGTAACTAGCAACTAATGGATTACATTTAGAAAGTAACATACCCAACGCTGTCTATTACTATAAATTACTCATTTGATTTCTATGGATGTACCCACCCAGGAAAGGACAGCAGGTGTAGAGAAGCTGTTGGTCCACCAGGGGGAGACAGTCCTAAAATAAACAAAAAAAACAAGTTCATCAAAACTCATGAAAAGACCGTGGCATTTCGCCTTCAAATGTAATTGAGAAGAGCCATTCCAGTTTACTCACAAGTCCCTGGACGTTGGTCTGGCTCTCCTCTAGCTCGACAGCTACAGCGAAATCAGTAGTGAAGAAAAGCTCCTCCGGGATCACTGGGATCTGGAACAGCCAGCCTAGAACAGCCACCATGAGAAGCTGATTCAGGTAACACACCTCTCCTTCCCTGGACAGCACCATCCGCCTAAGAGACACACACACACACTGGGTCAGGACTTCAGATCACGAGAGAGAGAGATGGGGAAGCAGAGTGGAAAGGGAGAAATAGAGGGAGAAGGAGAGAGATGGGTAGAAAGAGAAAGGGAGAAATGAAGGAAGAAACTGGAGACAGGAAGAAGGTAGAAGGAGAGTGGATGAGTGAGAACACATGCAAGAGAGAGTGAAAGCACTAAAAAAGGAAAATGATAGAGAAAGTAACACACACCTGTATAGGCTGAGCAGCAGTCCCAGAACGGTCCTGTAGCAGAGGAGGAAGGGACCGGTGAAGTCCAGCATGGAGAGGAACTCCACCAGCCAGGGCACAGTCAGGATGGTCCGTCTCCTACGAACACAGCTACGCAGGACCGCACACACATCCAGCACAGACATACTCTGAGAATGGAGGGAAGTCACAATCTGGTAAGAAACTAGTACTTTACTGACTTGTAATAAAAAATGTATCTTCTGCGGATGGATGAAAAAATATGCCCCTTCCAACCAGGGTGAGGGTCAGTGACATTTCAATTCAGTCAATTCTGGTTTGAAGTCTACTTCCTGAATTGCTTCCACCGACTACTATTCCAAGTCTGGTGCCACAGTACCTTGCTGCGGAGATTGGCAGTAGCCTCCTGTATCTCCCTGGAGGGCCTCTCAGAGGTCTGGTATGGCAGGAAGGAGATATAACCCAGGAACTTAGCTAGGAGACGAGCCAACAGCAGGACAGAGGAGAAACGCTGCTTCTCATCCTGAGAGAGAGAGATGAGGTGGCACAGAGAGAGGGCGAGAGAGATGAGATATGGGAAAGGGGGGTATTAAAACATGAATATATATTCTCCACCAAGCCCCATTCTGATTGAGGTGAGAGATCTTGCACCAGGTCTACAGAGTAATCAGTGCTGACTTGTTGTTCCATGTCTCCCTCTCCCTCGGTACTGGAGACCACGGGAGCCAGGACGGACACCTCGTCAAGCTGGAGGAGCTGCTGACACAGACTGTCCTTCAGGTGCTGGTTCAGCTGGCAGCTAGGACAGAGAGGTATGGTTACGGGTAGACGTTCACCCAAATGACAAATCAGGATACTTCCGCATCTGTATAGATCTGAGAACAATCAGTCCGTATAAGATCGCTGCAAAATGCACAAGTAGTGTTTAACACTGCAGGAACCCGATCAATATGATTTGACAATCTGGTCATCTGCAAAATGCACAAGTAGTGTTTAACACTGCAGGAACCCGATCAATATGATTTGACAATCTGGTCATCTGCAAAATGCGACTGCATTGTAATCCAAGCTGGAACACCACCGTCAATCTCACCAGCTTGCGGTCTTTAAGAAGTCCCTGAAGAACTCCTGGTGTCCCGGGAAGGCGGGTGGAGGACAGGGTCCCAGAATGCCTTGGGGCTGGATCAGACGCTCCTCCAGACGCTTTAGACGCCCCAGGCTGTCTGCTCCCAGCATGCCTAGCAGGTCCGCGTCGGGCGTGTCGCCCGGGGAGCCCAGAGCACGGGGACCTTTGCACATCTAGAGGGAGAGAGGGGTGTGAGGGAGAGAGAGAGAGCGCGAGTGTGTGTGTAATTGCACCATCCCAATTCCATACCTGCACCAACTGCTTGAGGAAGAGTCTGGCGAAATGGGAGTGGTTTCCAGTGGAGTTCAGTTGACTCACCATTCCTCTGAAAGGAGGAAGCACAACAGCACCACCATTATAACATGACCAATAACAAGGCCTACTCCTACAAAAAAAGACATCACATTTTGCTGGAACCAGAGCCTTTTTATAGTCCAGGAATAGGCTTAAACTCGTTCTGTGAAACTGGCCATTAGTTTGCTACCACTAGTATTGGTCTTACCTGACCCTATTGCCTAGTTCAGCTTCAAACTCCCATCTAGGTTCCTTGTGGAAGTCTTCCCACTCTCGCAGCACCTCGTAGAAAATATCCCTCTGCTTCTTGAAGGTGTGGAAGGCCTTGTCACTGCTGAAGTTGGAGCGGTTGTCAGTGGCAGGCTGGAACGGGACAGAGTGGATGAAGGTGTCCACAGAGGGCAACACCTGGAAGGGAAGAGAGAGAGGGCTGGGCTCAATTACATTTCAATTCATTGCTTTGCGATTAGGAAAATGTGAATTGCTGTTTACTTCGGAGTTGACTGAAGAGAACGAAACATGAGTGTATTAGTGCTCTTGTCATGTTGGGTTATGTACCTTGGCTGTGCTGGGGTCCTGGGCCAGAGTCAGTCTGTTCCTCAGGGACGGAGAGAAGCAGGTCACCCTCTCGTTCTCAGCCAAGAGACGCAGGGTGTCTTTGTCCAGGTGAGACACCAACCTGACACAGACAAAGATTGTTTTAACCTTCATTTCGCCAGGTTGTCACATTGACGTCAAATGACCTCTTTTACAAGGGAGACCTAGCCAAGAGTGCAGGTCCGGTATAAACACATATGGAGCCAGACTATCATAGGATTCAAATCTTAAATGTTCAGTATAATATCCCCAGAAAGAAGGAAGAACTCACTCAAACTGATTCTCCAGCACCCTGACAGAGAAGTAGACACAGTTGTGCACCTTGCTGAGGTAGCCTCTTTCCAGGACGTCTGTGTAGATCAAACACAACAAAGGTTTTAGCAAAGTCACATTGTCACCAATAAAACATTAATTAACCCATACATTTAAATAAATACATTTGAAAGAAAGAATAAAAGAAAGAATATTACATATATATTACAAAACTCCATCCATACTGATTACTGGTCATGTTAAAGAATCTCCACCTCTCACCTAACGTCCCCATACTTAGATCCTTGTCCTCTTCTTCTGTGACGGCTGGTGTTCTAGATGTCAGAAGCTGCAGCACAAAGAACAGCTCCAGGAACACGTTGGGAACTAGGTTCTCTGTCAGAAAGAGATAGACCAAACACAACATTAGAATCTTCACCAGAATTAACACACAACAGTAATTTAAAAAATATATATATTTGTTTAAATCGCACTAAATACACATTACTTCAACTAAAGTACTTAAAATATTTCCAAAAGAACACATTTTGATTATATAGCTAGCCAACCATAGCCTGGTCACAGATCTCGTGCCAACTTCTATGATCAATGCAGACAGCAAAAATATATCTGGGACCATCTTAAGGACCAGGTTAACCCCCCTCTAGCATGAAACACTGTCTCCCCCTACAGGTCATGTACCAGAGATGCAGGTGCAGTAGAGGTCAGCCAGAAGGTCCAGTTCAGAGGTCAAGGTGACTTTAGAGGGGTCAGGACATGACCCCTGGGTGACAGGGGTCATTTTGGAGCCCGATACTGGCCGGAGCCCTGATTTGGTAGGGGTACAGGGGTCCAAAGAGGTGGGTAGAGGGGAGCCCACCTGCTGGGCTCGTTTACACCTACAAAAAACAAGTAACAGATTGAAAATGACAGCAAAGGAACAAATTAGATAATTGAGATTGACAGAGGTAGAAAAAGGACTGGTTTCATGTTCCCAAATAAGACTACTCCTGGATTTTTTAAAAACTTTCAATTGAGATTTTCCATTAAACAAATGTTTTGTCCAGGATTTGGCTGACTTGTGTTTGGGAAATCAGTCCTAGAAGGTGTGTGTTATAATGGTGACTGGCCTTCTTAACCCACTTACTTCACTCTCTTTAGCAGTTCTCTCTCCTCCTGCAGACTGAGGAGAGAGTGGGATACGTTCAGGGCCCCAGTGATGCTCCCTTCGATGGCCCCAGTGACTGCCTCTGGGACTGGGGGTGGGCTGGAGGGCCTGGTGCTGAACGGGGTGGAAGTGAAACAGGTCTTCGGTCTGGAGTGAGGCCGCTCTGCACTGACTGGGGTTGGGTTGATCCTCCGAGATGGTTTTGTATGCAGTCTAGTGGAAAAAAAAGTGGGGAGGACAGAACAGTATGATAAAAATAACATTGTTGTTCATTGTTTTGGTTGAAGATATTTGTGATTGATCTCTTAATTCACAGGTGAGAACGTTTCATTCAGTGTTCTTAAATTCAATTCAAGGCATAGAACAGAACTCACGCTGGTGATGCATGAGACATCCCCATAGGTGGGAAGTCTTCCAGATTGGTTAAATTGAGCTGGACCAGCGTTGTCATCTGAGCAATTGGAGGTGACACAGCTGGGTCACCCATTTTATTAGCCCCTCCTCCCCTTCCCTTCTTCCCACCACCCTCAGATCTTCCTGGCCCCACCTCCTCAGTCTGGAACACACCACGCCCCCCACCCTGCCTTCCCTGCCCTCCCATCCCGGCACTCCTCCTGCGGCCACGCGGCTGCTGCTGGACCCCAAGGCTGAGACTGTGGTGCTGCTGGAGCTCTGGAGGTGACGGCATGAAATCCCCCAAACTGGCTCTCTGGGTGGAGCGGCGCTCTGAGGGAGGGTGCCTGGAGGTGGAGGCTGGAGCAGGGCTCCTGGCTGAGCTGAAGGAAGGACTACTGAGGGCGCTGATCCCACCCAGGCAGTGGGAGCCAGATGGGGGTTGGGTAGTATCCCACTCAGCCCCAGGGGACAGGGAGGGAGTGGAGGAGAATAGCTGTACACGGCTGGCACTACGAGGACCGGTTCCAGGTCCGGTAGATCTGCAGCCTTCCCTATGCTCACTGGAGAAGCCTGGCCCCTGCTGAGAGGGCTGGGAGACCCTGGGTTGGCTGGGGGTCTTGGCAGGTGTGGCAGGGCCATGGGTGAGGGTGGAGCAGCTCTGCTCTCGCAGGAAGTTCAACAGGAAAGGAACAAACTCCTGTCTTTCGATCTTCAGTGGCTTACACCATGCCAAGCTGTCACTGTCCTGTTGTGACAATAACAGTAGGAAGAATGTATGAGAACATCTCAAGAATATCTAGCTACATAACGTTCGCTAGTTATCTTGAAGTGGTCATCATTAGCTAGCTATCTAGCAATACTTCCATAAAGAACTAGTTACGTTAGTTGATGACCTGATTTACACCATTCTGAAGATGATACGACAGGTAGCGAGTTGTCAGTTGACTAGCTGGTAAGCTATTGATTTCATAACAGTTAGCTAGCAAACTGGCTAGCTAGCCTAGTTTCCATATTGAAAACAGCAGGTGAGCGAGCAATGGAAAAAGTTTTGTTTACATCCGTTCCACGATGACATTTCGCAGCGCACTCAAAACTATTGAAACCAGACCCCGCGAAATCCACTTAATCTCGGGTTTGCAATTGTCACTTACCCCGTCGTGTTTTAGCCATTCTACGGCCTTGATAGCTTCCACTTCCTTCTGCAGCAGCGATTCCAAAAGAGCCGCCATTCTGGTCTGAGCAGGCGCCGTCTGGCACTCTGCCTGCTGCTTGGAGTTGGGGGCGGACCAGAATGGGAGCAGGCGCGCGAATGTCGCTACTGCATTGCCCTGGAGCGCGCTCCAGAAACAGGACAGCATGTCTACTTCCGTCAGATCATTTCCTGCGACTGACAAATCAACGTTGAAGTGCAAACAGCACTCAAACCGGAACCGGTTCCAATATTACGTAAAAATACTAGGCAAATGTGACATTTGCATTACAATAGTGCACTGTTGCAGACCACTTCTCAAATAAAATAAATAGGCAAACAGTTTAGGTGTTTTCTGCATGCTGAATGAGTATTTTATTTATAACCAGTTTATAAAAATAAAATACAAAATAATTGTAAACGAACAGAAAAAAAACACTGTACAAGGCATTGATATGGTACAAATGATAAAATAAGCATACATAATTACAGTTATGTACAATGTCAATCCTCCTCTTGTTACATTCTTTCCTTGTGACTGTACATACATTTCAAAACCGTTACATTGCAACACAGGACTAAAACGTGAAACATTTCAAGAAATATCTAAAACTGAAGTCACACAGGCAATGGGTCTCAACGATGAGCATCACTACCCAATACATCAATAAATCAATTTGTTGTTGTTTTTACATTTGGCCTTTGGCCCCAAAACACAGTATCTGTGGCCATGAATGAGTACAATCATTGGACCACAGATACAGGTAGGCTATGACACATGTGACACCTTCACAATCACACCACCATACAGTCAGTGGCAAATCATAATCTCAGTCCAAAAAGTAACATTATAAACTGGGTGCTTTGAGCCCTGAATGCAGATTGGCTGACAGCCATGGTGTATCAGACTGTATACCATGTGCATGACAAAACATTTATTTTTACTGCTCTAATTACATGGTAACCGGTTTATAATAACAATAAGGCAACAGGGGGGGTTTGTGGTATATGGCCAATATACCACTACTAAGGGCTGTATCCAAGCACTCCGCATTGCGTAGTGCTTAAAAAGAAGACCTTAGCCGTGGTATATTGTCCATATACCACACCCCCCCAGGCCTTACTGCTTAAATATACCACTTTTTGTGCAATAATAACAATACAATGCAAATATTAATGAATGGATTGATGATATTTTCCCAAAATCAGCAGCACTTTATTCCTTCAGCACTTTCCTTCTATTAAAGCCTTTAGTGAAGCAATAAGTTACGGTTAAATCAATATGACCTTTTAAATAAATACATTGAACTTTTTACAGGTATACATTAAACATTTTGAGCAACTACAGCTGAAGTCAGTTAGCTTATGGAAGTTCCGAATAGAACCTAGAATTGAAAAGATCACTCACTGCTTGGTGTGGTACTACTGTATATGTACTGTACATTCCTATCACAATCTCTGGATGTCAAAACAGAGCTTTATCATACACCTTAAAACACCTTCAAACTCATTTCTGATTCCAGAATCCAGACACAGCTCAGTGGTCAAATGGCTATTGGCTACTGCCGGTGACTTCAAACATTCTGTCCAGTCAATGGGCAACTTGATTGGATCAAATTGGCCAATAAGAGCAGAGGTGCCCACAGAAAGAAAAGCTATATATCTGAAAGGCAAACACCAATACTCTGCTGGATAAATCATTTCCACAGATCTGTAAAGGCAGGCAAGACGGGACGGACAACACACCTATCAAGGATGGAAAGGGACTCAGGAGAACCCTATACAGTCTATGGAAGAACCTGACAGTAGCTTGGTGGCTAAGCAGTGGAGTGATCCTCAGCACAGAGTAGACAAACAGACAGACACAGTTCAGTCATCCCTTGCTTACACAGCCAAGGAAAGAGAAGATACATGATTTAAGGCGACCGACTGACTGAACACTGTCTGTGTCTAGCCTTGGGATAAGTCATATCATAGCTGCTCTGTGAAACGGTTCCCACTAGATGGGCAGGCTGCAGAAAAACAAAATGAGCTTTTTGGTCTTAATTGAAGGTTAGGCATAAGGTCAGCACTGAGGTTAGGGTTAAGGTTAGGTTTAAAACCAGATTTTAAAAAGAGAACTTGTAGAAATAGGCTAGGGCTTATGACTTTGCAACTTGGCCAGATAGTGACGACGCTGTGAGACAAGAGGGGTTTTTCAAGGTTGCCCACATGTTGCATAGATCATCAGATCATGAAGTAATTGATGGGGTTCCCGCTATGTTAAACACTACGCCCACATTTGTAGAGATCTACGTTGAATCAGATCTGTATCAGCTTGTCTGCAATGTAAGCAACCTGGAACGCCACCAGGCTGTATGCAGCCAAGTACCAAGACAATCTATCACAATGGACCAAGTAAAACAACTCACTTGACATACAGTACTGTATATCATGACAGAGCAATGGAGTCCATCTCATAGAGCAGTGGTATAGCAGATATCTCCCACTGCATATTGGTTGTATAAGGTTTGGGTGAGAACCAGATTTTCATAGCGTCTTACCGTTTTTGATGCACAAAACAATTTAGGCAACAGGGATCTTGATCCAGGAGGGAGTTGAATGTCTCTGTTATAACCAAGAAGCTTGATCTTAACATCTTGCCACTTAGCTAGCAAATTAGGAAACTAAATGCATAGCTGGAGCCCTGAGCTGGATATAATTTATTTGACACATTTTAGATTTCTTATAGCGATACTTAACTTGTAATTATAAGCAGTGGCGTAGCACCCCCCCCAAAAAAAAAAAAAAAAAAGTTTGTAGTTTTTTTAAACGGTATTAAAAATTATACCGTCGGTATTTCGCCAGCATCCTTTTTCAGGAGTATTATGGAATCAGTCAGTGCAGTAGTCCTAGGATTATGAGCGTTTGGAGAGCTAGAAAAGCGGATCAATTCTGTGGACCAGGTGGGACGATAAGAGTGAAGAGTGATCGAGATTGTGATGAGAAATGGAAAACGAAACAAATTAAATATTCCAACCAAAATACATACGGTACTATCCAACAAGAAGAAGAATTCCCTTTCAGACATTCACAATGCATTATGGGAACTGGTATGCTGCTTACTTTACTGATTGGTTGATTGTTTGGTTTTCTATTTTCTTAGTAGGCAGCGCATGCAAGGAGTAATAGTGCTGGAAGCAGTGGTTAGTTATATTACAGTATCTTACAAGCAGAGGTGGTGGGGAGAGGTAGCCCGTGTTTCAGTCGGTTTCTGCTATCATTCTACTCCTTTGCTACTCCTTTTCATTCCAATGTTGGGCAATAACACGCAGTACAAGGAGTGGAATGTCAGAACAAAACCGGTTCTGGATTTCAAGCTAGAGGGGAGGGAGGGGGGGTTTAGTAAGGTAGAAGAAAGGTCAGGTGAGGGAGGTTTTAAATGATCGTGTTCATTGAAAATGTGGTTGGTTCTCAAACAATACATGAACTCTGAGGTAATAGTGCACACAACATACAGTATGTCATTACAAAAGAAACAAAACATTCTCTTGCACATGTTTTTTTTTTTTATCCTTTGGGAAGTTTGAAACACTGATTTGGTATACGATACATGATATTTATATGGTATAAATAAATAGCATGACATTATTTGACATAAATGTTGGACCTGTCATAACATTTAGACAAACAGGATATCGAAGTTTTAGTTTAAAACATTCCCTTTCTTTAATATCTTAAATAAAAATGTTCTTTCTTAAAATAATGTCTGAATAAATAAAATAAAACCATTCACTTTGCTTCCTTTTCCTTGTGGTGAATAATATGTTACACTCACATGAAGAGGACTGTCTTTGAAGCTGGCACAATTTTTGCAGGGGGTCATTTTGTAAAAATGAGAATCATAGCCTACTTTGTAGTGAAACCAGGAGCTGCCCAAAGTGCCAAGGCAAGGCACACATTAAGACAAGTGTTTATCATACAGTAATAATCATTATAACTTAGCGTTGCCTTGTATTCACTACTACTGTTATAAAGTTATCAGCAGGCTGTGTCCCAATTCTCCCCAAGTGTGCAGTTCCCTCCCATCCATGCATTTAAAATCGCTGGATTGGTGTAAGCATGGGCAAGGCTAGGGAGGGTTGCCATCATATTTCTTACACCATTACTTTTACGTCCAAGGCAGAAGGGTAAAGAATTAGGACGCAAAGTCAGACTCCTTTCTCAAGAGGAGCATATAAAGGGAATCAAGGCCCAGTTACTAGTATTCAATCACACACTTACTTTGACATTTAGGTTC
Source organism: Oncorhynchus nerka (assembly GCF_034236695.1). Classification (NCBI taxonomy): domain Eukaryota; kingdom Metazoa; phylum Chordata; class Actinopteri; order Salmoniformes; family Salmonidae; genus Oncorhynchus; species Oncorhynchus nerka. The sequence continues at coordinate 39,789,426 of NC_088413.1, forward strand.
CCCCAATCAATCAATCAACACAGTAGGCACAAGTAGGTGTGTGAGCTCACACACACACACACTATACGATTGTATTAAAGGAAGGATCGCTCAAAATGATCACTTCTTTCACTGATCGATCGATTGCTTTAGATGCCTTTGAAATAAAGGACCCTCGCTATACAGTACATCTGAAGTCAAAGATGGAGAGAGAGAGAGAGTGTAACTGGTGTGACAGGAGCGTCAAAACAGAAATAAATCGGATCTGTAGATAGTGTACATTTTTCTCGAGGGCTTCATGGCCATACATGTAGGCCTGCTATGCACTGCGCTCCCTAAGCCAGTACAGAGGAAACACAATAGAACAAGCCAATATAATAATGGTTAGTGATTAATACACAAGTGCTCATCCACTGAATTTCCACCATGAGCGTCCTAGGGTAATCTGAATGAAGTGTGTTAACTTTCACTGAGGAGATGAGGGAAGTAAGTACCCCTACATTTTACACACAGCATGACGCATCTGGATACTTTTTGCATGAAGTATGACCGCTTAAAGAGGGCTTATAAATGAGTGATTAAACGATGACAAAATGGAAGGAATAAGATGAGAAAGAGTGAAGGATTTACAAGTGAAAGAGATATAGAGGACAGCGGGGTGTGGGGAGAAACTGAACGGGGAGGAGAGGGAGGGAGGGCATTAAGTTCAGTATTCTCTGACAGAGGCCTCAGATCCTCATCATGATCGTCTGGTCTGTATGAACATCCCACCCTCTGCTGTGGCAACAACACTGACCCCCAGGGCCTAATCGCAAAGCATCTCAGGATAGGAGTGCTGATCTAGGATAAGTTTAGTGATTCATTATTATTTACGTACTTCATGAATAAGATTACAATGACATAGGGGACCTGCTCCTACCCTGCGATGCTTTAATAAATAGGCCCAGAGCTTCCTGTGGGCCAGGCTTGGACCAGAGCTGGAGCAGTGGGCCACTATCTGCTGCTCAGCTTGCTGGAGCACTTCCTCTCTCTTTCCTCGCGGCTGCAGACTTTCCCCCTGGGGGCGTGCTGGTGGAAGGGGCCGGTGCGGGCCTGGCGACCGCAGCAAGTCTCCTGGTGGTGAGGGTAGGAGCGCCGGGGAGGAGGGGGGGACCCGGAGAAGCTAGGAGGGGATCGGGACCGACCGAAACAAACCCCTCCTCCTCTCTCTCCCCCGCGGTGTTCGTGGCGGGAGGGGGAGGAGGAGACAGAGCGCTGTAGAGAGGAGGAGCTGCGTGGAGATGCGCTGGAGCTCCGGTGGTGATGGTGGTGGGGGGAGCTGGTCAGGCTACACATGCCCATCCGGGAGCCTCCGTGCTGAGCTGAGGAGCGGCCGTGGTGGGGGGAGCCGCGGACAGAACCACCACCATGACCATGGTGCATGAGCTGGGCCAGGCAGGTAAGGAGGTCTGAGTCGCTGGTGCTGCCCGCTCGAATTCGGTAACGCCTCAGCCTTGGGTGGAGGATGGAATATGGAGAATGGGTTTGTAACTTTAGATATACATTGTAAATTGAGATGATTAAGGCAAAATGAGAGTAATTCAGCTGAATGATAGTAGCCTCATCCCAGATCTGTTTGTGTCCAAACAGTAGCATGATAATGACCATAGGAGTTGGCAAGGCAGCACAAACAGATCTGGGACCAGGCTACTATGACAGATGGCATAGACAGGTAATAAAAACTAATAATGAAGAGTTATATTACCTGCCCTCCACTGCAGGGCGACTGGGTGGCTTGCCCGGGGGTGGGCGTGGTAGGTACTGTGCAGCTCGCTCCTGCTCTGTGGCCGGGTTAGGAAGGTTAACAGGGCGAGGGATCCTGCTCTTACGGGACAGGGGGCTGGAGGAGGAGGACAGGGAGGGGGCATCGTCCCCCTGGCGGTCGGAGCGTGACCCCAGGAATGACTCATCTGCCGTCTCAGAGCGGTCCGAGGCGGAGGACAGCTGTTCCCCACGAGGGAGTGAGGCCATCATGGAGCCGCGGTGGGAGAGAGAGGGAGAGGCTGTGGGAGAGGGGGCTGGGTGGTGGCCTCCTCCCTGGTGGTGGTGGGCTTTCTTCTGAAGCAGCTTCTCCATGGCAGAGCCAGGAGTGGGGAGGAGGTCCAGCAGACTGGAGGGTTCCAGGACAGGGATACGGCTCAGCCTGCGGGAGGGGTCCCTACGGGGGGCGGAGGGCAGGGAGGAGGGGGTTAGTGCTGGGGCTGGGTCACTGGTCTCCACCCCATCTCCCCTGTCTGGCCGGGGCTGGTCACTCTCATGGTCCTTCAGCTCTGGGAAGGCTCCACTGCTGCCATCCCCCTGGCCGTAAGCTGGGGGAGAGAGATGGCCGTTGACTAGCCCTAATACTGGGCTGTGGGGGGAGCGGGGGGAGCGTGGAGAATGAGAACGGGGAGAATTAGGAGAAACGGGAGAGCGAGGGGAGTGAGGAGAAGACATTCGGCTTGGCACAGGACTGTGGGCTTTGGTATGGGTCTGGGTGTTGGTGTCTCCTCCGTTGACCAGGGTATCTGCCAGGAGGTCATCCAGAGTGGTGGGACTGGTGGGCTGGCTGCCAGGCTGGGTAAAGGTATGGTTAGGGGTGGGCAGGCACTCCTGGCCCTGGGAGGAGTGGATATCAGCGGTAGCAGTATTATCCTGCGGCTGCTTGGCCTCAGCTGCGGCTTCACCTCGTCTCTCCAGCAGGAGGCAATGTGGGGCACTGTCTGAGCCTGACTGGGACCGCTGAGCTGTCAACTACAGAGAGAGATGGGGAGAGGGAGAAAGACAGACGGAGAGAGAGAGAGAGAAATAGAGTCAAATGGCAACATTGTAAGAGATCATGTGAAAAGATTTAATTAAGATCAAGGAAATGTCAGTTAAGTTGTTAGTCAGTATCAAACCAGCAACAAGACAGACCTGGGTCAAATAGTATAGATCATGTATTTTATTTAACTTGGAGTTTTGGGACTATTCCATTGTACCTGGAAAGCTAAACTAAGTACCCCTCAAGTATTTGACACATGTATTTGACCCAGGTCTGCAATAAGAACAAAAACATTTACACAACCATGCATGGGACTACAAATGAGAGAAAGAGAGGGTCAGGTTGAGTTTTTAGAAAAGAGAGCGAACAGGAGAAGAGGAAAGGACAAAAGACAGAGACAATCACCAAAACAAAAGTTACTGTCACGTAACCTGTTGTCATGGCTCCACATTCTAAACACACACATACTCCAATCAGAAAGCTCCCTGAGCAAGGTTGGGCTCAATTCAGTCAATTCAGGAAGTAAACTGACATTCAAATTCCAATGTTCAACATCGCTTTTCAATCAAGAAAAGTGGAAGTGCAATTTCCATTTACATTCTAAATTGAAAGGGAATTGAAATAGAATTGACCGAATTCCTTCCCTTGACACGAGGACACATTGATCTGAGCGTTCTCAGTCTGCATCACAATGATCTGCTGTTCCCTGGAGAGAGCAGCCTGCCTGATGACAACACAACACAACAGCCAAACAAACGCACTAGCAGCAAAAGGAAACAAAAAAGAAGCAATCGGGATACCAAACAAAACTTGTAAAAAAGGACAGGAAGAAACTAACAGCTGAGGGAGGAAGGTAGGCGGTGTGTTATGGTTAAGATAGAGACGACTGATTGGTTAGTGGCCTCAGGGCGGAGTGGGCGGCGTGATCATCACCTGCTGAAGTTGGGCACGTGTGATGCGTATAACGGAAGGGAACCTGCTGTTGGCGGCACCCGCCGGGATCGCGGGCAGTTTCCTGCGCCCAGTGGGCGATTGGTTACGGGCGGAACCGGGGTGAGGTGGTGGAGGTAGGGAGGCGTGGCAGGAGGAACAGGAGGTGGGACGGAGGAGGTGCTGTTGGTGGTTGGCTGAATAGCTGTGCCTCATTCCAGGAGGGTCCCTTTGGTGCAGGGGGTCCGACAGGGTGGTGAGGAGGGTCTGGGTGTGCGGGCTGGGGGAACGCAGGAGCAGAGGACTGGACGTCCTGGCCAAAACCTCCTCAGGCAGGGACGGAGGAGAGGTGGGGAGCTAAGAGTACGGGAGGAGGTGGGAGAGGGAAGGAGGGAGGGACAGAGGAAGGGAGGGAGAGGGGGATGGGAGAGGAGAGGAAGAGGAGAGGAAGTGTGGAGTGAGAGGTGATGAGAGGGAGGTGAAAAGAGAGGGAAGGTGGTGAAAGAGGAGAGATGAACAGGTAGAGTGCGGGGAGAGAAATAGGAAGAGTTGAAGGTGTGGAGAGAGGGTAGTGTGGGGGAAATGGGCAGATTGGCATGGGGGGTGGGGGTGAGAAAGGAGGAGTATAGCATATATTTAAAACTTTGAGGGAGTGGACAGCGAGGTGGGAGGAATCCTGAGATCTAAAACGTCTCCTGAGAGGAATCGCATGAGTCAGTGTACAATCTATTTCTTCATATAGCACCGTTTGTGAAAGGGTCAACCCAGGACAAGAATTCAAGTGTAGAAAAATCAACATAGCAAATGAAAGTTAATAAAGAGTAAATAAAGAGCAAATAATGATATCAAACGCAAATCAAAGTGCCCTTTCAAGCAACAGCCACTCTCAAACAAAACCATTGTCTGAGGAGTATCTGTAGTTTTACCAAGCTCACACAAGAAATGAAACAAGCTCACATGACATTAGTGATCACAATCACATTTCACTTCAATCCACGGCAAGATGCTACTGTTGACCCAGATGAATGAAGCATCCTACCGTGTCGAGTTCTGTGTAAGGTGTATTACACTTTCAGTAAACATTGCATGATATGTCTTTACCTGTGTGAGGTATTTAATAGTGACGTGTATTACAGTTAAGCATGTAATATAATAGTGAAGTGTGTTACAGTGAGGTGCGTAATATAATAGTGAAGTGTGTTACAGTGAGATATGTAATAGTGAAGTGTGTTACAGTGAGGTGCGTAATATAATAGTGAAGTGAGCTAGTGAGGTATGTAATATAATAGTGAAGTGTGTACCAGTGAGGTATGTAATAGTGATGTGTTACAGTGAGATATGTAATATAATTGTGAAGTGTGTTACAGTGAGGTATGTAATATAATAGTGAAGTGTGTTACAGTGAGGTATGTAATATAATAGTGAAGTGTGTTACAGTGAGATATGTAACAGTGAAGTGTGTTACAGTGAGGTGCGTAATATAATAGTGAAGTATGTAATATAATAGTGAAGTGTGTACCAGTGAGGTATGTAATAGTGATGTGTTACAGTGAGGTAGGTAATATAATAGTGAAGTGTGTTACAGTGAGGTATGTAATATAATAGTGAAGTGAATTACAGTGAGGTACATAATATAATAGTGATGTGTGTTACAGTGAGGTATGTAATACAATATTGAAGTGTGTTACAGTGAGGTATGTAATATAAAAGTGAAGTGTGTTACAGTGAGGTACGTAATAGTGATGTGTGTTACAGTGAGGTATGTAATAGTATTACAGTGAGGTATGTAATATAATAGTGATGTGTGTTACAGTGAGGTACGTAATAGTGATGTGTGTTACAGTGAGGTATGTAATATAATTGTGAAGTGTGTTACAGTGAGATATGTAATAGTGAAGTGTGTTACAGTGAGGTGCGTAATATAATAGTGAAGTATGTAATATAATAGTGAAGTGTGTACCAGTGAGGTATGTAATAGTGATGTGTTACAGTGAGGTAGGTAATATAATAGTGAAGTGTGTTACAGTGAGGTATGTAATATAATAGTGAAGTGAATTAGTGAGGTACATAATATAATAGTGATGTGTGTTACAGTGAGGTATGTAATACAATATTGAAGTGTGTTACAGTGAGGTATGTAATATAAAAGTGAAGTGTGTTACAGTGAGGTACGTAATAGTGATGTGTGTTACAGTGAGGTATGTAATAGTATTACAGTGAGGTATGTAATATAATAGTGATGTGTGTTACAGTGAGGTACGTAATAGTGATGTGTGTTACAGTGAGGTATGTAATATACTAGTGAAGTGTGTCACAGTGAGGTATGTAGTAGTGATGTGTGTTACAGTGAGGTATGTAATATAATTGTGAAGTGTGTTACAGTGAGGTATGTAATAGTGATGTGTGTTACAGTGAGGTATGTAATAGTGATGTGTGTTAATGTGAGGTATGTAATATAATAGTGGAGTGTGTTACAGTGAGGTGTGTAATATAATTGTGAAGTGTGTTACAGTGAAGTATGTAATATAATAGTGAAGTGTGTTACAGTGAGGTATGTAATATAACAGTGGAGTGTGTTACAGTGGGGTACGTAATAGTGAAGTGTGTTACAGTGAGGTATGTAATATAATAGTGGAGTGTGTTACAGTGAGGTATGTAATATAATAGTGGAGTGTGTTACAGTGAGGTATGTAATATAATAGTGAAGTGTGTTACAGTGAGGTATGTAATATAAGTGGAGTGTGTTAGTGAGGTGTGTAATATAATAGTGAAGTGTGTTACAGTGAGGTGTGTAATATTATAGTGAAGTGTGTTACAGTGAGGTATGGAATAGTGAAGTGTGTTGCAGTGAGGTATGGAATAGTGAAGTGTGTTACAGTGAGGTATGTAATATAAGTGGAGTGTGTTAGTGAGGTGTGTAATATAATAGTGAAGTGTGTTACAGTGAGGTGTGTAATATAATAGTGAAGTGTGTTACAGTGAGGTGTGTAATATAATAGTGAAGTGTGTTACAGTGAGGTGTGTAATATAATAGTGAAGTGTGTTACAGTGAGGTGTGTAATATAATAGTGAAGTGTGTTACAGTGAGGTGTGTAATATAATAGTGGTGTGTGTTACAGTGAGGTATGTAATATAACAGTGGAGTGTGTTACAGTGGGGTACGTAATAGTGAAGTGTGTTACAGTGAGGTATGTAATATAATAGTGGAGTGTGTTACAGTGAGTTATGTAATATAATAGTGGAGTGTGTTACAGTGAGGTATGTAATAGTGAAGTGTGTTACAGTGAGGTATGTAATAGTGAAGTGTGTTACAGTGGGGTACGTAATAGTGAAGTGTGTTACAGTGAGGTATGTAATATAATAGTGGAGTGTGTTACAGTGAGGTATGTAATAGTGAAGTGTGTTACAGTGAGGTATGTAATATAAGTGGAGTGTGTTAGTGAGGTGTGTAATATAATAGTGAAGTGTGTTACAGTGAGGTATGTAATATAAGTGGAGTGTGTTAGTGAGGTGTGTAATATAATAGTGAAGTGTGTTACAGTGAGGTGTGTAATATAATAGTGAAGTGTGTTACAGTGAGGTGTGTAATATAATAGTGAAGTGTGTTACAGTGAGGTGTGTAATATAATAGTGAAGTGTGTTACAGTGAGGTGTGTAATATAATAGTGAAGTGTGTTACAGTGAGGTGTGTAATATAATAGTGAAGTGTGTTACAGTGAGGCGTGTAATATAATAGTGAAGTGTGTTACAGTGGGGTACGTAATAGTGAAGTGTGTTACAGTGAGGTATGTAATATAATAGTGGAGTGTGTTACAGTGAGGTATGTAATATGTGGAGTGTGTTAGTGAGGTGTGTAATATAATAGTGAAGTGTGTTACAGTGAGGTGTGTAATATAATAGTGAAGTGTGTTACAGTGAGGTGTGTAATATAATAGTGAAGTGTGTTACAGTGAGGTATGTAATAGTGAAGTGTGTTACAGTGAAGTATGTAATATGTGGAGTGTGTTAGTGAGGTGTGTAATATAATAGTGAAGTGTGTTACAGTGAGGTGTGTAATATAATAGTGAAGTGTGTTACAGTGAGGTGTGTAATATAATAGTGAAGTGTGTTACAGTGAGGTATGTAATAGTTAAGTGTGTTACAGTGAGGTATGTAATATAAGTGGAGTGTGTTAGTGAGGTGTGTAATATAATAGTGAAGTGTGTTACAGTGAGGTATGTAATATAAGTGGAGTGTGTTAGTGAGGTGTGTAATATAATAGTGAAGTGTGTTACAGTGAGGTGTGTAATATAATAGTGAAGTGTGTTACAGTGAGGTATGTAATATAAGTGGAGTGTGTTAGTGAGGTGTGTAATATAATAGTGAAGTGTGTTACAGTGAGGTGTGTAATATAATAGTGAAGTGTGTTACAGTGAGGTATGTAATAGTGAAGTGTGTTACAGTGAGGTATGTAATAGTGAAGTGTGTTACAGTGAGGTATGTAATATAATAGTGAAGTGTGTTACAGTGAGGTATGTAATAGTGAAGTGTGTTAGTGAGGTGTGTAATATAATAGTGAAGTGTGTTACAGTGAGGTGTGTAATATAATAGTGAAGTGTGTTACAGTGAGGTGTGTAATATAATAGTGAAGTGTGTTACAGTGAGGTATGTAATAGTGAAGTGTGTTACAGTGAGGTATGTAATATGTGGAGTGTGTTAGTGAGGTGTGTAATATAATAGTGAAGTGTGTTACAGTGAGGTATGTAATAGTGAAGTGTGTTACAGTGAGGTATGTAATATAAGTGGAGTGTGTTAGTGAGGTGTGTAATATAATAGTGAAGTGTGTTACAGTGAGGTATGTAATATAAGTGGAGTGTGTTAGTGAGGTGTGTAATATAATAGTGAAGTGTGTTACAGTGAGGTGTGTAATATAATAGTGAAGTGTGTTACAGTGAGGTATGTAATATAAGTGGAGTGTGTTAGTGAGGTATGTAATATAAGTGGAGTGTGTTAGTGAGGTGTGTAATATAATAGTGAAGTGTGTTACAGTGAGGTGTGTAATATAATAGTGAAGTGTGTTACAGTGAGGTGTGTAATATAATAGTGAAGTGTGTTACAGTGAGGTGTGTAATATAATAGTGAAGTGTGTTACAGTGAGGTGTGTAATATAATAGTGAAGTGTGTTACAGTGAGGTGTGTAATATAATAGTGAAGTGTGTTACAGTGAGGTGTGTAATATAATAGTGAAGTGTGTTACAGTGAGGTGTGTAATATAATAGTGAAGTGTGTTACAGTGAGGTGTGTAATATAATAGTGAAGTGTGTTACAGTGAGGTGTGTAATATAATAGTGGCGTGTGTTACAGTGAGGTATGTAATATAGTGTGTTACAGTGAACTGTGTAATACTAGTCCATGAGGTCCTTACCTGTGTGAGAACTTCCTCAGCCAGGCCCTCAGCAGGGCTAGTCGGGGTGATGGGGGGCAGGCTTCCAGGGGGGTGTCCCACACTCAGCTCCAGCCTGTCCACTCTAGGGGGTCCTGTCCTGGACACTGGTGACCCCTGGAGGTTCCCATTCCTGTCCCCATGGACCTGACCAGGACTTGGGCTCCCCCTTGACCCCTGCCCTGCCCCCAGGGGTACCTCCAGCACCTCCAGGTCCTCTTCTTCCTCCTCAGAGGGGCTGGTCGTAGCCTTCGCCCCAGTTCCTGTCCCTGGGGACTCGCTGGGCCTCTCCACCATCACCCACTCCCTGGAGTCCACCTCACCCCTGCCGGAGCTCAGGTTGAGGGCCACGAAGCCTCCACTGCTGGGTGCCCTCTCGCCTTGCTCCAGGGAGCCAGGGGAGTGAGGGGAGACAGGTTTGGGCGAGCTACCGTTGGTGCCACCACCAGATATGAACTCCTCGTCGTAGTGCCAGACTCGGTCAGAACCACCAGCTCGACCTAGAGCTGTGGCACCAACAGCAGGTACAGACACACCCTGGCCCACCTCAGACCCCTTCTCCTGCTGCTGCTGCCCACAACCCTGCTGCTTCACTGAGCTGGAGAGAGAGAAAGACAGACAGACAGACAGACAGAAAGACATTAACATGTTAGTCATTTGGCAGGTGTTCTTATGCAGAGCGACTTACAGTCAGGGCATTCAGAGAAGACAGGACAGGAGTAGGGCTGTTGCGGTGACCGTATTACCTCCACACCTGCAGTCATGACCGCAGTCAAATTCCACGTGACCGTTTGAGTCACGGTAATCTGTGCGCTTTGACATGAATGGCACTGATGTGTTGGAAGTACCCAACTATCTAACGATCATCAGGTCACTAATGGCCTGGTACTCAGGTCTCTGTTGTCCCTCTAACCACTCTGACATCAATGCAAATACAATTGAAAATCACAAACACTTATCATCTAGGGCCTCCCGAGTGGCGCAGTGGTCTAAGGCACTGCATCGCAGTGCTAGCTAGATTCTGGGTTCAAGTCCAGGTTCTGGGGCGGCGCAGAATTGGTCCAGTGTCGTCCGGATTAGGGGAGGGTTTGGCCGGCAGGGATGTCCTTGTCCCATCGCGACACATTGGTGCGGCTGGTTTCCGGGTTAAGTGGGCATTGTGTCAAGAAGCAGTGCGGCTCGGTTGGGTTGTGTTTCAGAGGACGCACAACTCTTGACCTTCGCCTCTCCCACGTCCGTACGGGAGTTACAGCAATGAGACAAGACTGTAACTACCAATTGGATACAGTGAAATGGACGCTTACTAAAGTGGTGATTCATTCTCAGCATTTAAGAAGTTGCATGTAGAACACCCATTGCATTTTAGAGTTTATACTCAATCCCCCCCAACAAGCCTGAATTAAAATAACAATTGTGCTGTTATACAATAGCCTAATATACAAAATTCAACAAAACTCTAGTAATCACCTTTGAGCGTGGACTGTGTTATTATGCATACTGGATGCCCTGGTTACCTTATGCTACGCTCCAAATGTTCTATCCATGAGTCTGGGAGAGAACGTATAGGCCAAGTCGATGATGTTGGTTCACGGATTGCGCAGGGTGGCTCAGTAGTTTGTCTATAGTGAATTTGTTCATTCCATTCCCAAGCGCGTAAAGAGAGAGGGGCTGTCAACAGCTTAATAAAATATATTTAGTTGGGAAAACATTTCTGTCGATGTTCCCAAACAGATTTCACTTAGTTTCCCAAAATGAATCACTAGGTAGCTGCAGGAACTGGGTTAGAGAGCCCATGGCATACAGAGTTTAGGTGGAATATCACCTGTCACGCAGCGAAATCCTGCTCCTCAAACGGGTTGACGCGTGAAGTGAAATAAGTGTTCTATATAAGCCCAGAGATTTCTACATGCAATCCCGTGTGAAAGCAGAGTTCTGATGGTTGCCACTAGAAAGAGGAGGATCCCAGCTTTCTAGTGCTAATATATGTATTTCTCAGCTAAGTCCCATTCCTGGTTGTAAGTAATAGTGTAGAAGCATAGAGATACAGGGGGTTAGTAAGGGTACTGACCATGCCTCCAGGAAGCGTTCAGGGCTGGGCTTGGCCTCTAGGGTCAACCTCCTGTCCAGCTCAAAGCTGTGGATGTTACGAAGCTTCCTGAGCAGAGGACCACCACCGTCCTGCCCGGAGGCCCCCACCATCTCAGAGTGTACCCGGACAGGAGAGCCCAGACTGGGGTTGGCGTGTGGGCTCTGGAGACCCCCCTGGTTGTTGCTGTGCTCCTCCTCTGTGGCTGCCTGGTGGGGATGGAACCAGGGGATGGAGTGGTAAAGGATATGGGTGTGTGTATACATGTGTGCTGGTGTGTATGTGTGCGTGGGTGTGTTCACGTGTGTGTGTTTACCTTCCAGACAGCTGTCCTGATGCGGTTGCGGTCACGGTCCAGCATCTCCCAGACGTCAGCTTCCTGGTTGGCCCGAGGCATGCTGGGGGATCCAGGGAGGCGGTCTGGAGGAGGGTTGTTCTCCCCATTGTCACTGAGCTGCTCGTCCTGCAGCACGTCATCTGTGTTCTCCCTCGCCAGGTCCCCAGGGACCAGGGACGCATTCGCCATTCTGGAATCATAGAGTAGAGGTTACTATGGTGTCACTAACTGACAGCAACTGGAAGATTAATCCATTCATTCAACAGGTAGATTAATTAATTCATTCATTCTGTAAAGAAGTGATAGTTGTTTTTAAAACCAGTGTGCGATTGTGAAAGAAACAAGAAACCCCTAAACCCTCAGTGGACTTTCAAACAGCTAGTCCATGATTCCCAGTCTCTTACCCCATGTGTGCAGGCGTGAGGCGTGTGTGGTGCTGTGGTGTGGTGGCTGTGGCGTTGATGCTCAGAGTGCCATCAGACCCAGTCCTCTCCCAGTCATACGGGTCATTCTCCACCACGTTGTAGGTCTTCATACTGTTGTCAAACACTGACATCAGCAGCTACAACACAACAGGAAGTCACATGATGTCATATCCTGAGATACCTAAGGACTTGTACGACATCACTGACTGACTGGCTGACTGATACTTAGTACTCCAAGAGGGATCAGACATTCAGACACTCATTGCTATGACATTTTGAAGACAATCCAAGATTATGTAGACAATCAGCACAACTTCCTAATATTGAGTTGCGCACCCCACAGGGATACTGGTCCATGTTGACTCCAATGCTTCCCAGAGCTGTGTCAAGTTGGCTGGATGCCATTTGAGTGGTGGACCATTTCTGATACACACAGGAAACTGTTGAGTGTGAAAAACCCAGGAGCATTGCAGTTCTTGACATAAACTGGTGCGCTTGGCATCTACTACCATATCCTGTTCAAAGGCACTTCCATTTTTTTACATACACAATCCATGTCTCAATTGTCTCAAGGCTTAAAAATCCTTCTTTATTCTGTCTTTATTCTGTAGACAACAATTGACTGTGAGTAGGGTTGTGACGGTCACAAAATTTAGTCAGCCGGTGATTGTCAAGCAAATAACTGTCGGTCTCACGGTAATTGACCGTGAATTAACATAAACACATTTAGCATCTGCTGGCTAAAATCTACATTTGAACAAGTCTAATAAATCCATGTAACATAATAAAATCAAATCAAATGTTATTTGTCAAACGCGCTGAATACAACAGGTGTAGACCTTACCGTGAAATGCTTACTTACAAGCCCTTAACCAACAACGCAGTTGAAATAGAGTTAATAAAATATTTACGAAATAAACTAAAGTAAAACATGTTTTGAATCAAACAAAGAGTAACACAATCAATTTACATAACAATAACGAGGCTATATACAGGGTAGAGGTCGATTAATTAGGGCCGATTTCAAGTTTTCATAACAATCGGAAATCGGTATTTCTGGGCGCCGATTTCTGATTATTAAAAAATATATATTATATATATATATATATATTTTTTTTTTTTGAATACCTTTTATTTAACTAGGCAAGTCAGTTAAGAACACATTCTTATTTTCAATGACTGCCTAGGAACTGTGGGTTAACTGCCTTGTTCAGGGGCAGAACGACAGATTTTCACCTTGTCAGCCAGGGTTCCAATCTTGCAACCGCAGTTAAGTAACTTGCCTGTTACACGAATGCAGTAGAAGCCAAGGTAAATTGCTAGCTAGCATTAAATTTATCTTATAAAAAACAATCAATCACTAGTTATAACTACTAATCCAGTTTAGCAGGCAATATCAACCAGGTGAAATGGTGTCATTTCTCTTGCGTTCATTGCATGCAGAGTCAGGGTATATGCAAGAGTTTGGGCTGCCTGGCTAATTGCGAACTAATTTGCCAGAATTTTACGTAATTATGACATACATTAAAGGTTGTGCAATGTAACAAGAATATTTAGACTTAGGGATGCCACCCATTAGATAAAATACCGAACGGTTCCGTATTTCACTGAAATAATAAACGTTTTGTTTTCGTTTTGTTTTCGAAATGATAGTTTCCAGAGTCGATCATATTAATGACCAAAGGCTCGTATTTCTGTGTGTTATTATGTTATAATTAAGTCTGATTTGATAGAGCAGTCTGCAGCAGGCCCGTAATCATTCATTCAAACAGCAGTTTCGTGCGTTTTGCCAGCAGCTCTTCGCAAGCACAGCGCTGTTTATGACTTCAAGCCTATCAGCCTAATGGCTGGTGTAACCAATGTGAAATGGCTAGCTAGTTAGCTGGGTGTGCGCTAATACTGTTTCAAACGTCACTCGCTTTTAGATTTGGAGTAGTTATTCCCCTTGCGCTGCAAGGGCCGCGGCTTTTGTGGAGCGATGGGTAACGATGCTTCGAGTGTGGCTGTTGTCGATGTGTTCCTGATTCGAGCCCAGGTAGGGACGAGGAGGGGGACGGAAGCTATACTGTTACACTGGCAATACTATAGTGCCTATAAGAACATCCAATAGTCAGAGGTATATGAAATACAAATGGTATAGAGAGAAATAGTCCTATAAATACTTTATTAACTACAACCTAAAACCTCTTACCTTGGAATATTGAAGTCTCATGTTAAAAGGAACCACCAACTTTCATATGTTCTCATGTTCTGCAAGGAACTTAAACGTTAGCTTTATTACATGGCACATATTTTACATGGCACATATTACTTCTCCAACACTTTGTTTTTGCATTATTTAAACCAAATTGAACATGTTTCATTATTTATTTGAGGCTATATTGATTGTATTGATGTTTTATATTAAGTTATAATAAGTGTTAATTCAGTATTGTTCTAATTGTCATTATTACAAAAAAAAAGCATAATAATAAAATCGTCCGATTAATCGGCATCGGCTTTTTTGGTCCTCCAATAATCGGCATCGGTGTTGAAAAATCATAAATCGGTCGACCTCTAATACAGTGGGTACCAGTACCGAATCAATGTGCAGGGGTACAGGTTAGTCGAGGTCATTTGTAAAGTGACTATGCACAGATATTAAACAGCGAGTAGCAGCAGTGTAAAAAACAAAGGGGGGGCAATGTAAATAGTCTGGGTGGCCATTTGATTAGTTGTTCAGCAGTCTTATGGCTTGGGGGTAGAAGCTGCTAAGGAGCTTTTTGGTCCTAGACTTGGTGCTCCGGTACCGTTTGCCGTGTGGTAGCAAAGAGAACAGTCTATGACGGCTGACTGGAGTCTGGGCCTTCCTCTGACACCGCCTAGTATATATGTCCTGGATGTTAGGAAGCTTGGCCCCAATGATGTACGGGCTGAACCCACTTCCCTCTGTAGTGCCATTAGGGTCAGATGCCGAGCAGTTTCTATACCAGGCAGTGATGTAACCGGTCAGGATGCTCTCGATGGTTCAGCTGTAGAACTTTGAGGATCTGGGGACCCATGACAAATCTTTTCAGTCACTTGAGGGGAGGAGGGGGGGGGGGTGTTGTCATGCCCTCTCCACAACTGTCTTGGTGTGTTTGGACCGTTATAGTTTGTTGGTGATGTGGACACCAAGGAACTTGAAACTCTCGACCCGCTCCACTTCAGGGAGGTGTTTAGTCCCAGGGAGGTGTTTAGCTTTGTGGGTACTATGGTGTTGAACGCTGAGCTGTAGTCAATGAAAAGCATTCTCAAATAGGTGTTCCTTTTGTCCAGGTGGGAAAGGCAGTGTGGAGTGCAGTAGAGATTGCATCATCTGTGGAGCTGTTGGGGCAGTATGCGAATTGGAGTGGGTCTAGGGTTTCTGGCATGATGGTGTTGATGTGAGCCATGACCAGCCTTTCAAAGCACTTCATGGCTACCGACATGAGTGCTACGGGGCGGTAATCATTTAGGCAGGTTACCTTCGCTTCCTTGGGCACAGGGACTATGGTGGTCTGTTTGAAACATAGATAGGTATTACAGACTCGGCCAGGGAGACATTGAAAATGTCAGTGAAGACACTTGCCAGTTGGTCCGCGCATGGTTTGAGTACATGTCTTGGTAATCCTTCTGGCCCCGCGGCTTTGTGAATGTTGACCTTTTTAAAGGTCTTGCTCACATCGGCTATGGAGAGAATGATCACACAGTCGTCCGGAACAGCTGGTGTTCTCATGCATGCTTCAGTGTTGAAGCCTACACCTTCACAATAAACCCATTATTTATTTTAGACAGGTCTAAAGAAGCGTGATATGAAGAAAATGTGGTCTATTTCAGAAGAAAAGAATAACATACTCTGAGTTGTCCTTATGTTAGGTCCTTCTCTGGCTTTGTCAAATGTCTGTGGGCTACACTAGTTCATTTAGCAGACAAGATTTACTTAGAATTCCGTAGCATTATTTTATAGTTTGAAGAATACAATTTAACAAAGCTGAATAAAATAGAAAGGATGCACATGTGGCTATTCTGTATTGAACGGTTAACAAATAAATTGGTACTCCTATACGCTTAATTTAGAGTTAATGTAACTTTAGGTGTTTTGCAAACTTTGAGCTATATGTTTAGATCTTTAATACATTGTAAGGCTGCATGATGAGACTAATGATGATTTGAAAAAAAGTTGCTTGAAAGGCATGAGCTCTGCTTTGTTTTTTTGCCCAGGCTGTACACACCACATCAGTCACTCATTCCCAATTTGACAAGCACTTGATAATGCCTAGAATTTCACGGTGGCATCCCCTTTGTGTGGAGGTAATGCACCCTAAAAAGAAAGCCATGCCTTTTGCGGCCAGAGGCCATTGTACCCTTCTCGTTGAGTGCTGCGCGCTCCATCATGTGATTGGGTCTTTCTCACAGGCTACAAGTGAAGACAGACACATCAGGGACATAACTGCTCGCCTCCTTATCCAATTCCGAGGTGCATATTGAAGATATTGAATGAACTGTCCACATTTACCTTTCATCTGCCAACAAGATGAGTAGGCCTAAAGAACAGCAAAAATACTCGCCTATGTCAATCTACTATCTCCCATAGTACAAAAGGTCGACTTATTCTATTCTGTGCAAGAAATCAATATTCCAAACTTAGTCTGGGACTGCTATGGGATGCGATAGAGCCCAAATGAATATAACCACTAGCATGAAAAAAAGTTTTTTTATACAATGTGGCTGACGCAACAGATCAGAACGTTTAACTTAAAATGTTGATCAACTATTAGTCTATTTCTTCACATTATAAGCGCAGCAATGCGCACACGGTAGTAGGCTATAAGCGCGAATGTTGCATTAGCGGAAAACACCATTATCAAAAGTGACCGCAAATGCGATTATGAATGTAATGCTTTTATTATAAAGGTGCATTTTTATGGTGAAAATGATCTTGAAACTCACGCGCTGCTTATGTATTTCAGGCTCTATCCACTTTAGTTGTGATACAAACCTTATTAAAACATATAGGTCAACGGGCTAGGCTACACGAGGTGTGCGACTATGATTCGAAAAATGTCGCAAGAAAAGACATTGTTTCTTATGCTGGGCATCATTCACAAGTCAAAAAATATAATTCACAAGTGATGGGCTAATATTGTCACCCATCAGACTATTCTTGATTTAATCTGGTCTTTACATACACTAAATAATATGTGTGTGACATTTGTTTTGATTTAGAATGGACCATTATCGTGCACCTGTAATCAAAACCGGGACAGTGGGAAAAAATACATATCATCTATCCACTTAAATAGCGAATGGAGGACGCTTTTCCCCATGGTTGATTTTCATGCCAGTCAGGTAGGCTATACTCCTGTTGTAAAGAGAAGCAGTGTGCTTAATATTAGGAAAGTAATACAAGAAAGAAATACAGTAGGCCTAGCCTATAGAAAACTAATCCTCCTCTCAAGTAGAAGCCTTCACTCTGTTATCTCACGCAACTGCATAGCCTATTGAAATGTTGCGCTACATCAGCTCATGAAGTGTTTGATTCGATTTTCAAAGACATTTGCATTGATGTCAGAGTGATTAGCGGGACAATAGAGTGCCACAGTCACCACCTTTGGTAGGCTACTAACAATCACCAGCAGCATCAGAGCTTGGAGAAGCCTAATTACCGTGACTAAACGCTCACGTGGAATTTGACTACCTTCACGACTCGTGACCACCAGCGCGGCGGTAATACGGTCTCCGCAACAGCCCTAACTGTGACTTCCTGTATATTGACACACATGGAACTAACACAGTGCTTAGTTGTAAACAGTTCAAAGATACAGGTACTGTATACACACACACATGCAGTAGGCTCAGGGAGAGAGATATGTCATGCTACCACCCGCCCACACAGTTACCTGATAGTCTGGTTTGGTGAAGTAGTCCAGGTTAGAGATGTGATCCAGGAAGACCGTGAACTCAGCAGGCAGGTGTTTCAGCATGAGCCTGTGGTCATAGGTGTCCTTCAGCTTCCCTACATGCTCCTGGGGAGGGTTCACACATGTTACAGTGGAACTATTTTTTTTGATCTATGCACACAGGAGCACGAGTGCATTCATATGCAGTGACGTCAGAGCTGTGACATAAGTTAGTGTTTAGCTAAAGGCAATGTTGCCACTACGAGTCGTGTACGTCTGTAGCCTGACTATTGTTTCGGAGACTGCTGATTGGTTGGTGTACGGGATGGAATGTTCAAGCTAGATGCTTACCTTGTCTTTGATCTTTCTCCATGGCAACTGGCCAACCATGAACTCCACCAGCATGTAGAAGAGAGACCACAGGTCGTCATGCCGACCCATCTCCTTGTTCTTGTGTGCGTTGACGGACGCGTAGCGGACTGTACCTCTGAACCCTGCTACTGGTCGTGGCTGGGGGGAGAAAGAGAGACTTCACAAGCTGCTGGATGACAAACAAACAGACACCGCCAGTTTCCCGGACATAGATAGAAACCTAGTCCTGGACTAAAGAAGCTATTTCAATTGAGATTCTCCATTAAGAATGCTTTTTAGTCTAGCACTAGGCTTAATCTGTGTCAGGAAAAACCGACCCCCAGTGTCTAACCACACTCAGCACCACAGACGCTTACCGGTCGGACCTCTTGGCAGGAGTTAGTAAACTGGCGAGCTAGACCAAAGTCCAGCATGTAGCAGGTCCTACAGGTACTGGGGAAACGGCCCATGGCAAAGTTGGACTAGGAGAGAGATGGGGAAAGAAGAAGGTAGTGAGATAAAGAAAGAGAGAGAGAGAGAGAGAGAGAGAGAGAGAGAAAGGATTTAAATAACAACTATGAGTCTGATTCTCTTCACTAACACAGATATACATCTCTTCTTTCCAAAAAGTCATACCCGCTCATAGGGCTGTGGCGGTCATGACATTTTGGCAGCCAGTTATTGCCATGCAAAAGTCTGCCGGTCTCATGGTAACGGACCATTAATTAACATGAACATGTTTAGCATCTCCAGGCCTCCACACATACAAGCCGCATACAAGCCACTGATGCAGACCGTCCGGAAAAATCTACATTTAAAGAAAAAGCATATTAAATCATTTGAAAATACATCACAATAACTATTTTAGGCAGGTCTAAAGAAACATTACGACATAAAGAGAATGTATTTCAGAAGAACAGAATATGAGTTGGCCTACTGTATGTTATCTGGCTGTGCTCCATAGGCTGTAGGCTTGTTCATTTAGCAGACTAGATATTTGTATAAGTCCCATGCCATTATTTTATATTTGTACCGATGTACGCTGAGAGTCGGGAAGCAAGTTCAGGGAGTGAATACATTTCATAAATAAATGAACAAAACAAGAATCACGAACAGCGCACCGACATGAAACAGGAACAATGACGACTGGGGAAGAAACCAAAGAGAGTGATATAAAGGGCAGGTGATCAAGGAGGTGATGGAGTCCAGGTGAGTGTCATTATGTGCGTACTGCTGGTGACAGGTGTGCGCCCTAACGAGCAGCCTGGTGACCTAAAGGCCAGAGAGGGAGCACGTGACAATATTATATGATTGTATAGTAACAAGAATAGAATTGAACTTAGCTGAATAAAATAGAAAGGATATTTTTCCCATTCCGGAGCGAGAGTGCACATATGAAGTGGCTATGTTGAGCATAAAAATTACAATTTGAAACAGGTCCTATAAATGATGTACCAACGAAATCTTAAAATCAGTATTTTTTGTATGTTTTTCTGCCATGTGTAATATGCGGTAGGCTATGCATTGTATAACAGCACAATCATTATTGACATTTTTTAACGGGCTTGGGATCATATATACAGTATGCCTATGCATATTGCGTACGCATAAGCTCTAAAATGCATATGAGTGTTCTGAATGAATCATCACCTTAGAAAGCGTTGTCCATTTCCTTGCGTTGGGCTTTAACACAACATCCACAACGACCACGTTTTCCACTCAGTTTCAACCTGTTGTTGAACTTCATTCTTCAAAGTGATCGATCACAGTGAGGTAAGTTTTAAAAGCACATACTGTTTTGATGACTAGTGTTTGACGTGATTTTCAATTGTATTTGCATTGATGTCAGAGTGGTTAGAGGGACAACAGAGACCTGAGTACCACGCCATTAGTGACCTGATGATCGTTAGCGAGTTGGGTACCACCAACATGTGTCCTGAGTGCATAAGAGGAGATTACCGTGACTCAACAGTCACCTAGGAGTTTACTGCGGTCATGACTGCCGGTGTGGCGGGTAAAACGGTCACCGCAACAGCCCCCCCACACACACACCTCTGACCCAGTCTCACCGGTTTGATGTCTCGGTGCAGGAAGCCAACAGAGTGGATGCTCTCTATAGCTTCTAGTATCTGTCGTCCCAGTCTCAGGGTGGTGCTGATTGTAAAGGTGCCCCGCGTCATACTCCGCCGCAGGTCGGCCAGGTTACGACCCTGAAGCTCCATCACCACGTAGTTGAAGCGATCATTGCGGCCGCACCCAACAAAGCGACACACGTGGTCTTTACCTGGGGGAGAATGGAATACAATTCAAATGGAATAGATTTGATAAAACGATCAAGCATAATCTAATCTAACCATCATCTAACCTCAATCTGATACAGCACGTGTATACAGTGGGGCAAAAAAGTATTTAGTCACCCACCAATTGTGCAAGTTCTCCCACTTAAAAAGATGAGAGAGGCCTGTAATTTTCATCATAGGTACACTGCAACTATGACAGACAAAATGAGGGAAAAAATCCAGAAAATCACATTGTAGGATTGTTAATGAATTTATTTGCAAATTATGGTGGAAAATAAGTATTTGATCAATAACAAAAGTTTCTCACTACTTTGTTATATACCCTTTGTTGGCAATGACAGAGGTCAAACGTTTTCTGTAAGTCTTCACAAGGTTTTCACACACTGTTGCTGGTATTTTGTCCCATTCCTCCATGCAGATCTCCTCTAGAGCAGTGATGTTTTGGGGCTGTTGCTGGGCAACATGGACTTTCAACTCCCTCCAAAGATTTCTATGGGGTTGAGATCTGGAGACTGGCTAGGCCACTCCAGGACCTTGAAATGCTTCTTACGAAGCCACTCCTTCGTTGCCCGGGCGGTGTGTTTGGGATCATTGTCATGCTGAAAGACCCAGCCATGTTTCATCTTCAATGCCCTTGCTGATGGAAGGAGGTTTTCACTCAAAATCTCACGATACATGGCCCCATTCATTCTTTCCTTTACATGGATCAGTCGTCCTGGTCCCTTTGCAGAAAAACAGCCCCAAAGCATGATGTTTCCACCCCCATGCTTCACAGTAGGTATGGTGTTCTTTGGATGCAACTCAGCATTCTTTGTCCTCCAAACACGATGAGTTGAGTTTTTACCAAAAAGTAATATTTTGGTTTCATCTGACATTTTACATTTACATTTAAGTCATTTAGCAGACGCTCTTATCCAGAGCGACTTACAAATTGGTGCGTTCACCTTAAGACATCCAGTGGAACAGCCACTTTACAATAGTGCATCTAAATCTTTTAAGGGGGGTGAGAAGGATTACTTTATCCTATCCTAGGTATTCCTGAAAGAGGTGGGGTTTCAGGTGTCTCCGGAAGGTGGTGATTGACTCCGCTGTCCTGGCGTCGTGAGGGAGTTTGTTCCACCATTGGGGGGCCAGAGCAGCGAACAGTTTTGACTGGGCTGCGCGGGAACTGTACTTCCTCAGTGGTAGGGAGGCGAGCAGGCCAGAGGTGGATGAACGCAGTGCCCTTGTTTGGGTGTAGGGCCTGATCAGAGCCTGGAGGTACTGAGGTGCCGTTCCCCTCACAGCTCCGTAGGCAAGCACCATGGTCTTGTAGCGGATGCGAGCTTCAACTGGAAGCCAGTGGAGAGAGCGGAGGAGCGGGGTGACGTGAGAGAACTTGGGAAGGTTGAACACCAGACGGGCTGCGGCGTTCTGGATGAGTTGTAGGGGTTTAATGGCACAGGCAGGGAGCCCAGCCAACAGCGAGTTGCAGTAATCCAGACGGGAGATGACAAGTGCCTGGATTAGGACCTGCGCTGCTTCCTGTGTGAGGCAGGGTCGTACTCTGCGGATGTTGTAGAGCATGAACCTACAAGAACGGGCCACCGCCTTGATGTTAGTTGAGAACGACAGGGTGTTGTCCAGGATCACGCCAAGGTTCTTAGCGCTCTGGGAGGAGGACACAATGGAGTTGTCAACCGTGATGGCGAGATCATGGAACGGGCAGTCCTTCCCCGGGAGGAAGAGCAGCTCCGTCTTGCCGAGGTTCAGCTTGAGGTGGTGATCCGTCATCCACACTGATATGTCTGCCAGACATGCAGAGATGCGATTCGCCACCTGGTCATCAGAAGGGGGAAAGGAGAAGATTAATTGTGTGTCGTCTGCATAGCAATGATAGGAGAGACCATGTGAGGTTATGACAGAGCCAAGTGACTTGGTGTATAGCGAGAATAGGAGAGGGCCTAGAACAGAGCCCTGGGACGCCAGTGGTGAGAGCGCGTGGTGAGGAGACAGATTCTCGCCACGCCACCTGGTAGGAGCGACCTGTCAGGTAGGACAGGATCTGACCATATGACATTCTCCTAATCTTCTTCTGGATCATCCAAATGCTCTCTAGCAAACTTCAGACGGGTCTGGACATGTACTGGCTTAAGCAGGGGGACACGTCTGGCACTGCAGTCCCTGGCGGCGTAGTGTGTTACTGGTGGTAGGCTTTGTTACTTTGGTCCCAGCTCTCTGCAGGTAATTTACTAGGTCCCCCCGTGTGGTTCTGGGATTTTTGCTCACCGTTCTTGTGATCATTTTGACCCTACGGGGTGAGATCTTGCGTGGAGCCCCAGATCGAGGGAGATTATCAGTGGTCTTGTATGTCTTCCATTTCCTAATAATTGCTCCCACAGTTGATTTCTTCAAACCAAGCTGCTTACCTATTGCAGATTCACTCTTCCCAGCCTGGTGCAGGTCTACAATCTTGTTTATGGTCTCCTTTGACAGCTCTTTGGTCTTGGCCATAGTGGAGTTTGGAGTGTGACTGTTTGATGTTGTGGACAGGTGTCTTTTATACTGATAACATGTTCAAACAGGTGCCACTAATACAGGTAACAAGTGGAGGACAGAGGAGCCTCTTAAAGAAGAAGTTACAGGTCTGTGGGAGCCAGAAATCTTGCTTGTTTGTAGGTGACCAAATACTTATTAAATCCTACAATGTGATTTTCTGGATTTTTTTTCTCATTTTGTCTGTCAACACTGTCTGGTACACTGTTGAAGTGTACCTATGATGAAAATTACAGGCCTCTCATCTTTTTAAGTGGGAGAACTTGCACAATTGGTGGCTGACTAAATACTTTTTTGCCCCACTGTATTTCTACTGGCCATCCAATGTGCTCCACTGCCCCCCCCCAACCAGCCCACAACTCGCCTCTGACAGCTTGCCCGTGGCCCATGCTGATTTATGTGTGTGTGTGTGTGTGTGCACGTCTCATGGGACTCTGCCGCACAGCCCGACTCCGGCCACACCCTTCAGCACAGGGAGAGACCCCACTCTTACTCTCCCGTACACTCAATCTTTCACTACATTCTCGACCACATCTTCCCTCTCTCCCTCTCGTCCTTTTCCTCCTCCCATTCCCGGCATCATTATATTTGACGGCGTACAAATGCTCGAGAAGTGTGAGAAGGCCTACCATACACGTTTTTTCTCCCATAAAAGAATCTACAAAGGCTTCCTTTTTAGCCTTTCAGTCAATGTCTGTTGAGAAAAAAAGAGGCTGGAGGAAACATGTTGGGGGATGGGAGAACGGGAAGAGTTGAGCACGTTTCAAGTTACATCCTCTTTCCCTCAGGACGCTATAGAACCATAATCCTCTAGCACACAACCATTATACACACACACACACACACTCACACACGGACACACAACCATTAGAAAACAAACATGATCCTTCTCAGACCATTGATTTTCGGCAACGAGCTAAAGAAAACTGACAGAGAGGGGAAAAGGGCAGGGAGAAGGAAGAGAGGGAAAACAAGAAGAAAAAAGAAAAAAAAAGAGAGCAGAGAGAGAGAAACAGAAAGACAGAAGACAGAGGGGAAGAAGGCCAGGGAGAAGAGAGAGGAAGTAAGAAAAAGAAAAAAAAATGCCCCCCAAAGGAACTCCTCTCCTAATTGGTCTGTGGATCTGCTGCTATGAAGGAGGATTTTATCAGGAGTTTGATTTGAAGCCAGGCTAGGGTCATTTACATTTATAAATGGAACCTTATTTAACTAGGCAGGTCAGTTAAGAACAAATTCTTATTTACAATGACGGCCTACACCGGCCAAACCCAGACGACGCTGGGCCAATTGTGCGCCGCCCTGTGGACTCCCAATCACGACCATTGTGATACAGCCTGGATTCGAGTGATGTCTGTAGTGATGCTGCAAGCACCGAGATGCAGCGCCTTAGACCGCTGCGCCACTCGGGAGCCCCCTATACATAGCAGTAGTGATGCCCTTTTACACTCTGTGTCCTGTATCCCCGCTGCCAACACTTCCTTGTTTTCTCTCTCCATCTCTACATATTATCCTTCAGTGTCAGTATCACCTTGCCTTATAAAATAGAGCATGTACCTTTAAGAAAATATAAATTCAATTTATTGAGATTACATTAGGTTGAATGTCTACTTTGAAATTACTACTGGTCTGGTTAGGAGAGGTTGAGTTTAGGGCCGAGGTGGTTGAGTTTAGGGCAGATGGCTTGTGGTTGAGTTTAGGGCAGGGGGTTGTGGTTGAGTTTAGGGCAGGGGGTTGTGGTTGAGTTTAGGGCAGGGGTTGTGGTTGAGTTTAGGGCAGGGCAGGGGGTTGTGGTTAAGTTTATGGCAGGGGGTTAAGTTTGTGGTTAAGTTTAGGGGGCAGGGGGCTGTGGTTGAGTTTAGGGCAGGGGGCTGTGGTTGAGTTTAGGACAGAGCAGGGGGTTGTGGTTGAGTTTAGGGCAGGGCAGGGGGTTGTGGTTGAGTTTAGGGCAGGGCAGGGGGTTGTGGTTGAGTTTAGGGCAGGGCAGGGGGTTGTGGTTGAGTTTATGGCAGGGGGTTGTGGTTGAGTTTAGTGTAGGGTGGGCAGGGGGCAGAAGCCAGAGGGCAGGTTAAGTGCAGGTAATTGCTGTCTCACCCTGGAGTTTCTTGAGGACAGCCACCTCCATCTTGAGGACCTGTTTGGGCTGCAGTGCCGACTCCACCTTCAGAGCAACACTGACCCTGGTCAGCAGGTCCAACGCCTCGTAGATCTCCCCGAAGCCCCCACCACCAATCTTCTTTGCCTACACACACATCCCAAGTCAAAACTGCTTGTCATAATGT
Organism: Oncorhynchus nerka; assembly: GCF_034236695.1. Classification (NCBI taxonomy): domain Eukaryota; kingdom Metazoa; phylum Chordata; class Actinopteri; order Salmoniformes; family Salmonidae; genus Oncorhynchus; species Oncorhynchus nerka. The sequence continues at coordinate 39,814,752 of NC_088413.1, forward strand.
GGAAAACATAGGCTTCATTATTTTATTTTTCAAATCTTCCCATCACCCTTCCTCTTCCAAACTTCCTCCTTCCCATTACCACAGACATATTTACATGTTACTCCCTCTCTTATCAGTATCCACACATACACACATTTCCCCAACTGCTACACACACACACACACATTTCCCCACCCCCTACACACACACACACACACAATTGTGTGTGTCAGAAGCAGATCATCTCAAATGGATTAGCAGTGGCAGAGTTACGTAACATCAGTATCTCAGTCAGTACTATAGACAGGAAGAGGAGCCATGGCGCTGTACTTTGTTACTGCCTAGTATTCCTCCCAGGACCAAGTCCCAGCTACACACACACACACGTGCAAGTACACACACAAACTCCAGCAAGCACACACACACACACCACGCCCTGGTGGAGCGGAGAGGACAGGGGGATACGGCCAAGGCCTGAGTGCTGAGAAAAGCACACTGAGTGGCTACAAATAGCCGCTCTGCTGCTATATTAAGTTCCACTCCACTTCGTGACAGAAAGCTGCATGTGCACTGCACACAAAGGGAGTTGACCCCAGACTGTCCAGGACAGTAGGTGAGACGGAGAAGATAGGGACATAGGGGAGAGTTTAAGCAACGCCTGGAGGACAAAGATAGCCTTGTTGTGAGGAATTGGTGCTTGCAGAGGGGGTGAAAACATGACATAGCTTAAGGGTGAGAGACACACAGACGTAAGCTTACACACACACACACACACACACTTACCACTTTCCATCGTTCCTTGACCAGGACAAGCACAGTTAGGATGTCGGCTTGCTCTGTTGCTGTAGCACTCATTCCGCCGGTGGTGGACTCACTGCTGCTTCCTTTAGGCTTTCCCTGCGACTCTTGCTACCCACGACCGGCCTTATTAGATTGTGCCGGGCATCAGGACCCTGTGGAAACCTAACCAACAGGCCAGGAGAGAGGCGGAACACACAGAAGACCACCACCACAGTCAACGTACCGTAGCGTTGCGGCCCTTTCAGACATAGCTTTGATCGACGCTTCCCTCTACAAGGGCGGCATATCGTCATCAAAATCAAATTGATTTCTAAAGCCCTTTGTACATCAGCGCATGTCATAGAGTGCGTATACATATGTTGTTGATGTCAAGTGATGGATGCAGGAGGAATGTCAACGAGCCGGTGTAGACGATATGCTGAGGACAGCTGAAGTAGGGGCCTATGGGTCTTATGACTGAAACCTGGATATTGACTTCCCGGGTTGAGGAGTAGCCCGTGCTAACTAAGCCTATTTTGTGCTGCATGGCCTAAATGCAGCTGCCACAACTGCTGCTCCCAGTTGTCTCATGCAAGCTCTCTCTCTCTCTCTCTCTCTCTCTCTCGAGCCCACAGCACCACCACACAGCTCCACACACCCATCATGTATTTAATTCACCTTCTAAATGTTTTCCCCATATATCTAGTAATTAATGTATCCTAAGTATATATACGGGTGTTCTTTTCCTCTTTTGCCAATATCATGAGTATTTACAATGCGCAAGGCTAATTATGTGTCGAGGAAACGTTTGGTGAAGCTGCACTCATTGTGAGGCATTTCAGGTTCATATTTAAATGCAGTATTTGACACTTTTCCAATCTTCCAAGTGCATGCGATGTTCAGAGATACATGAACACTCGCTGCACTGACGAGAAAGAAGAGTTTTTATTTCCATATTGTAATGTGTTTGAAGTTCGCGTCTCGGCGCTCTATGACTTCTTGTCCGCCATGTCTGTGCGTAATGGGAGCGCGCACGGGTGAGCGACTGCACGATACGTTTTGCCGCCCGCTGGCCTGCAGAACTATTGCTATGAAATGCATCTATATTCGTTCAATTGAAAGTATTCCTGCTTTGAGGATAAGCCAGGAATGTTTAAGAGCCTAAATGTGGGTCTAATGAAGATGCCGTTACATGATGTAATTCCATATTTATATAAAAGAGCTCCATGATTAACGGTATGGACCAGAGGGAGGGGTCATCACCTGTGAACTTCAGTTAACCTCTGGTATGTCATCTGTGTGGGGAGACTGTCCACAGCCTGGTATACCCCAACCTGCTATAGTTGGTTCGGAGGAGTAGGCCTGATTGAGGCTTAGTTTTCCCATTTATATTCAAAACGGTATATTCAGAGTCTGTTCATTTTGTTAATACCTTTGTAGATAAAGTAAGTATTCGTTGGATTTCGTCATTCACCTGGAACAACCTTTCACTGTTAATAAACTGGACACTATTTTGCTGCCTCTTGCTATTTACTGCCCTTAAGGCTGCTCTAACTTCTGGTCTCTACCACAGTGATGAGAACTTTTCTTCAGCATTCTGTGTGTGGAACAAGTAGGCTGCTCCAGCATTATGCAACAAGGGCGCAGAGCATTCTTTGGTTACAGGACATGACATCAGTGTCAGTGTCTCCCCAGCACAGGAGCACTCCCAAGATGCAACGGGACAGGGCTGGGAAACGTCAGTACAGCACAGGAACAGACACCGCTACATCAGGGTGAAATCAAGACCATGACGTCTGACACAATGCTGTTGACACGTTGTCGGGAGTCCGTGGCCTTAGCTCAGCAGCAGCGCTCTCTCTGATCGCTCTCGCTCTCTCTCCGCCTCTCTCTCTCTCCCCCACTCTTCCTCTTCCTCCTGCTCTCTCCCTCCATCTCCTCTCCTTCAGACTGCAGAGGGCAGCAGTCATGAAGTCAAAGCACCACTCCATGGATGTCAGGGGCTTTTTTTTAAAGGACACAAGATAGTTCAAGTTCCAGATAAGACCAGCAGAGTAGCATTCATTTAGTGTGGTGTAGCGACAGTAGAGAATAGATAAGCGTGTCTGGGAAAAGAGTGATGGTAAGAGATTGGCTGGATTCCTGTCTGAATATAGGCCTAATCTGTGCAGAAGCAGCAGCCCAAAATGAAACTCTGTCTGAAGGTCAAAATGAGAAACATCCATCTTCCGCTAAAACCCTGAGGCAGGAAAGTTACACACAGTCAGGGAAGCCCAACCTCCCTGTCTCTGTGTGAGAAGCCACCAATACAACGCACTCTGCAGTAGCCTACATTTCAAGGACACAGAGGCTTTATTCCAATCTCCTCCCTCCATGGAGTTTGATACATTTCTGTTAGAAAAACAGCACTAGTTTGTACAGTGGAAGTAGTATCCTCTCTTCAATCTCTCCATCTGGGGCAATAATAATTTATTACATTTGTAAAGCGCTTTTCATTTTACAGAATCACCTCAAAGTGTTCATAAAGCACTATACAAAATACTATCTGTATTTATAATGCATCTCAGAGTGCTGATCTAGGATCAGTCTTGACTTTCAGATCAGAATGATCTGGATAGGGAAAACCTGTTCCTAGATCAGCACTCCTTCTTTGAGATGGTTTATGAATACAGGGCCAGAAAGCAGCCTGCTGCCTCAGAGCCAGTCCAGAACCATTCCACTCAGCCAGCAGGTGGCTGGTCCACATGGTTGTGGAATGAATCCAAAATGGCACCCTACTCCCTTTTAAGTGCACCACTTTTGCAAAAGTAGTGCACCATAGCCCATAGGGTATAGGCTGCCATTTGGGACCTATTTGTGTGACTCACTGATCAACAAAACACTGCTGTCCTGACACTTCTCAATGCAAATCATGAATCCGAATAACACATTGGTTGCAGAGATTTGGTATTAGACCAGTCATCATAAATATTTGACACCCATCTCAGTCTCGCCGTGAATCATGCTGCCTGACTCCATGGCAATTGAACTACTTAAATGTGCTGCCTGCTGCACTGAAGACTACATGACACAGTAATATAGCAGTAATGATAAATGACAGATGGATATCTGTTGGATAGGCCTACTTCCATTTCTATGACTCTGAGCAGACCCCCCCCTGTTAGAGGGTGTTGCAGCAGCCTCAGCCTGACCCAGTGGACCAGAGACACCTTCCAACCTATCCCTTATATAGAGCCCGAGCTTTGGTCAAAAGCAGTGGACTACGTAGGGAAAAGGGTGCCATTTGCGACGGCCTCCTCTGGAGATGAAAGGAGTTGAGTGTCTGATTCCCGAGCTGCTGCCGCTGCCACGGGCCTGGCTGTTCAGTCATCTCTCTGTTTAAAGCCCTGGAGCTTTGCCAGCATGGGGATGGGATGGGTAAGCCCTGCTCCATCCCCGGCCAGGCCCGTTCCATCTCCACCCAAAGAATGATGCTACAGTACAGAGTGAGTGGGCATGATAGTAGGGAATGATGTTGGGGTCGTCTCTCTCAATATCAGAACCTTACTACAGTGCATGTGGCCTACTGTGTTGATCAATGACTGAATAAAGTAGGTACCGATTGTGTGTATGCCTCTCTGTTGTTGTAATGTTCGCCTGTACTGTTGATAAGATATTCTTCTCAACTAACTCGTTCTGGATCTTGAATCAGGTGGCATAATAATCATGTCATGGATAACATCTTTCCCACACCATGTCAAGCTATGAATTCAGTACTGTACTACCTGAGTGACAAAGCTGATATGAAAAAATGTATTTGCATGTGGATTGTAGCTTGCTGTACATCTCCTCTCCCCCTCCCATGAATGGCATGTGGTCAATACACAATAGAAATGCGCATGACTTTACAGGCAGCTGTTACAATGCAATGACTATGTAACTGGTGGTTGCAATGTGCCACCTCCGCGCCTGTTGTTGCATAGCGAAGCTGCGTAATTAGCTAGCCCTAGTGGATTTACGATTGCGCGTACACGCACAGCGTACACACGGGCTATGCTAGAGTGCCTCTTTGCATTGATTTAGCTATGGGGAAAGCGTTGCGTTCTAGAATATAATCGTACTGCATCTAGCTATGGAACGACCTTGGCAGCGACGCTATACTCCATCAGTCCGTTTAAAATGTAGCTAATGTGGCCTACTCTATCCCTGTATGTTGACATCAGCTAATGTTCGCTAGTTGTCAGTGTCATCCGATTGCATAGCAGCGGTGTCCATACCTTAGCCGCTCCAATCCTTGATCCGAAAGAAGCCGGGTGTGGTTACTAAAAATCCTTTATGTTTGTCTTGATGGAATGTTGAGACATCGAGTGGAATTCCATAGTGGGTGCGTTATCCATGTGTTGTTGATTCTGCAGCTGATGTTCACACGCACACATGTGAATTTAGCAGCAGGGATTATGAGTTTTATCTAATCGTCCCTTTTCTCCTTCTCTCTCGCTGTCACCTCAGCATCTCTCTCTTTCGATCGCTACAGATCCGTGACGTGTTAGCTACTCTTCTCTGATGATCTGCCTGCCTGCCCGCGCGTTCACGATCCTATCCCCCTCGCAACAGCTCGCTATGTGAACGAGCGTGGGCTTTAAAGCGCTAGTGCACGTGTATTATGAATCATGAGCGTGGCCGCGCCCAATATTCTCTAATAATACATTTGTACATTGCGTATTTGTTTGCCCGATAGGAGGTGCCCAGCCGTTAGTTACTATTACACGCTCTTGCAAGTGTAGCCTCGTATTAGAATTTCACCCCCTCTATTATATTATATTCAATTGTATTATATTCTGTTTTCTTTCATTTGAAATCAGGCTTTTTTTCATCAATGAAGATCCAGATATGACAGCATTGTAGAATTTGTTGCATAAGCATACTGTTGTGTGATAACAACATGCTTCCGCACAATATCATGTGTGCTTTGATATTGTCTCTCTACCACATTTTATGAGTCCTTGCATGAATAACCATAATTCACTGAGCATTTGCTAAAAGCTAAGCATTAGATTTGTAAGAATAACATACTTCAAAAGAGCATGAAGATGATGTTAAAAACTGCTCATTTAGATTTGGAGCCAATCCCAACCAATTACATCTCAACCTCTAATTATTGCCACTTGAACATTGCTTATCTATAAATAAGTATTAGGAAACGGGAATGTGCTAGGTTCTCTCACATGTTGCTTACACCTATCTGGTTGTGTATGTATTTTCAGAAGTGCAACAAGCAAATCAACAAGAAACTAGGAACAGAGTCAAGAGATTTGGTTTGGAACTGGACCCTAAATTACACCCGCGCAGGGATTTGTGGGAGTGATTCATACAGCGATGACGTAGCCATGCACAACCGGTCAGTATGGTATTTCCTTATAGCTAGCTTTTTCAAAACAATCTGAGGGGACAGTGTTTCGTGTGTAGCTCGATCTGGCTATGGTCGCAAATGGAAATCGAACGGTCTGAGTGGCCAGCGGCTCAATGTAGTTAGTAGCTAATATAGCTAGCATAGGTGTGTTGATGTTGCTCTCGCCAGTATTCTGTCCAGTAGATTCCCACCGCTCTTTCGTCACTACAGGATGCTCAAGCTGTTCGGAGCGCTAGTTCTTGTGGGACTAGCACTGGCGTGCTTAGCTTCCTGGGTGCTGGAGAGCTATGACACCTCCTGGCACCCCAAACGGAGTGTTCCGCAGTTCAACGCCGTGGATGGAGAGGAGGCTAGGACATGTCTTCCTCCGTATCCCGGCGGCGAATTGGATAACATATTCTGGTTCGTGCAGGTGAGTGGATCCAGCTTCTAACTCGATTTGCTAGCTAATTGCTAACTTGCTAACTAAGTGTTTTGACTGTCAGTGTCAATTGTCAGGGTGACAGCTGTTAGCAAGTAAGTAGCCCACTGGGTAGTAGTGGTCATGTCACAATCTACACTGGATGGGGTCACAGTCCAGTTTCCTTTTTGGGTGCTGTGCTGTCATGCATGGACAAAGTTGGCACCGGCCAGCCATCAGGTTTTAAACTTTGAACCCAGTTGTAACTAGCTAGGTAATAAGTAATATGTTTGTTGACTAGAGGAGGGGATGTACCAAGTGGAATATCTTGTCAAAACGAGCTAGATGATGCCCTAGTTTGTGCTTTTAACCCCTGAATTATGTCCTGTACCCGCACAGGTGTCTGACATTCATATCAGTCGATTCCATGACAAAAAACGAATTTATGACTTTGAGAAGTTCTGCACTAATACCGTTGAAGTGATCCAACCTGCTCTTGTGCTCGCAACAGGTACGTCGGCCATTGCTTCTTGCTCATTAGTTTATTAGCAGCCCCCAAACATTACAGCTTGCAGAGTTTCAGCACTATCACAAGAGCAGCCATGAACCTGAAGTGAGTTATTATTTCTCATAAGTCACTCTGTCTGTCCACCTAACAGGAGACCTGACGGATGCGAAGACCGAGAGCAAGGTGGGCTCCCTGCAGCATGAGGTGGAGTGGCAGGCCTATCACGACATCTTGAAGAGGTCTCGGGTGCTGGAACGCACAAAATGGATTGACATCCGCGGAAACCATGGTGACTAATATAATATACCTCCTATGATATTCTCTTACACTTCATGATTTCTAGAATTCCCCCCCCCCCCCGGGAAGATCCTATGAACAGGGATGATAGATTGGTATGGAATTGGGTCGGGTCGTAAATGTCTAGAAATCTGCAAAGCCAGTTAGTTGAATTGGACTTGGAAGGGTTGAAAGGGTTTTTCGGCTGTCCCCATAGGAGAACCCTTTTTGGTTACAGGTAAAATCCTTTTTGGTTCCATATAGAACCCTCTGTGGAAAGGGTTTTACATTGAACCCAAAATGATTCTACCTAAAACCAAAATGGTTCTACCTGGAACCAAAAAGGGTTCTTCAAAGGGTTATCCTATGGGGAGAGCTGAAGAACCCTTTTAGGTTCTAGAGAGCACCTTGCTTTCTAAGAGTGTAGAATATGTAAAGAATCCACACACCTACAGATATGTGCATTCTTTGTGAATTTTAACTCAAAGCTGAGCAGTCAGGACCGTCACTGCTTAATGCCCCTCCATTGATATTGAATCACAAATGCTATTCGAGTTGAAACAAGAAATCTCCTACAGCTTAACTGTCCACTACAACCCGTTGTTAAAGACACTTCAAAAGAGCCTTTCTCTGGTTGACATTAGTTCAGTACAGAATAGATCGTAACAGCAGGACATTTAGGCTATGTGAGTCCCTGTGGTTACTGGTATGGATAGATGTTAATCAACAGGGATGAGGGAATTAATACCAAGGTTAGATACCTTGGCCAGGAGATGGTATATGTTCATTATGTTTTGCAAGGTCTCTCTTACTTAGCTACATTCCTGTTTTTATTATGTTTCTGATAGATGCCTTCAATATTATTTCCTTGGATAGTGTCAACAACTACTACAGGTCAGTGTTCACTCTTGCCTGCTATATCTGGAATGAATGTTGTTTACATGTGTCAAAGACGTACAGTAGGCCCTTCCAACTCAGCTCTGGACCTCGAAGCCAGTTCCACTGCGCTTTCTCATTGTTCCCCTCTATTCAGGGACTGATTTAGACCTGGGATACCAGGTGGGTGCAATTAATTATCCGGTAGAATAGAAAACCAGCAGGTTCCGGACCCCGTAGGGTCAGAGTTGAATACCCCTGAAATATGACAAGTGTCACTGTGATTCATGTTCAGAGACTCCTACTAGTTATATGACTAGCTTTCTAGCAACCAGCTCTCCAGCTCTCTGTAGTGTAGCTAGTGTGAGTGAGTTGCCTCTCTGCGTTCGCTTGTCTGTGTAACATGAGCACTAGACTTATTAACATTGATTCTAGCTATCTGAGCTAGATATAAAGCTATCTAAAGCCAGAAATACAATTTACAAGCTGATTCAAATGATCAAAGCTTGATGATTAGTTGATTATTGGAATCAGCTGTGTAGTACTAGGGCAAAAACCAAAACGTGCACCCCTTGAGGTCCCGAGGACCGATTTTGGGAGACCCTGCTCCACAGTTTGTAGCTCATTCTCTTTTTGAAACACAGTCTCTCAAAATATGACATCTGTCTCGTGTCTGCATGGTACAGTGCCTTGCGAAAGTATTCGGCCCCCTTGAACTTTGTGACCTTTTGCCACATTTCAGGCTTCAAACATAAAGATATAAAACTGTATTTGTTTGTGAAGAATCAACAACAAGTGGGACACAATCATGAAGTGGAACGACATTTATTGGATATTTCAAACTTTTTTAACAAATCAAAAACTGAAAAATTGGGCATGCAAAATTATTCAGCCCCCTTAAGTTAATACTTTGTAGCGCCACCTTTTGCTGCGATTACAGCTGTAAGTCGCTTGGGGTATGTCTCTATCAGTTTTGCACATCGAGAGACTGAAATTTTTTCCCATTCCTCCTTGCAAAACAGCTCGAGCTCAGTGAGGTTGGATGGAGAGCATTTGTGAACAGCAGTTCAGTTCTTTCCACAGATTCTCGATTGGATTCAGGTCTGGACTTTGACTTGACCATTCTAACACCTGGATATGTTTATTTCTGAACCATTCCATTGTAGATTTTGCTTTATGTTTTGGATCATTGTCTTGTTGGAAGACAAATCTCCGTCCCAGTCTCAGGTCTTTTGCAGACTCCATCAGGTGTTCTTCCAGAATGGTCCTGTATTTGGCTCCATCCATCTTCCCATCAATTTTAACCATCTTCCCTGTCCCTGCTGAAGAAAAGCAGGCCCAAACCATGATGCTGCCACCACCATGTTTGACAGTGGGGATGGTGTGTTCAGGGTGATGAGCTGTGTTGCTTTTATGCCAAACATAACATTTTGCATTGTTGCCAAAAAGTTCAATTTTGGTTTCATCTGACCAGAGCACCTTCTTCCACATGTTTGGTGTGTCTCCCAGGTGGCTTGTGGCAAACTTTAAACGACACTTTTTATGGATATCTTTAAGAAATGGCTTTCTTCTTGCCACTCTTCCATAAAGGCCAGATTTGTGCAATATATGACTGATTGTTGTCCTATGGACAGAGTGTCCCACCTCAGCTGTAGATCTCTGCAGTTCATCCAGAGTGATCATGGGCCTCTTGGCTGCATCTCTGATCAGTCTTCTCCTTGTATGAGCTGAAAGTTTAGAGGGACGGCCAGGTCTTGGTAGATTTGCAGTGGTCTGATACTCCTTCCATTTCAATATTATCGCTTGCACAGTGCTCCTGGGATGTTTAAAGCTTGGGAAATCTTTTTGTATCCAAATCCGGCTTTAAACTTCTTCACAACAGTATCTCGGACCTGCCTGGTGTGTTCCTTGTTCTTCATGATGCTCTCTGCGCTTTTAACGGACCTCTGAGACTATCACAGTGCAGGTGCATTTATACGGAGACTTGATTACACACAGGTGGATTGTATTTATCATCATTAGTCATTTAGGTCAACATTGGATCATTCAGAGATCCTCACTGAACTTCTGGAGAGAGTTTGCTGCACTGAAAGTAAAGGGGCTGAATAATTCTGCACGCCCAATTTTTAAGTTTTTGATTTGTTAAAAAAGTTTGAAATATCCAATAAATGTCATTCCACTTCATGATTGTGTCCCACTTGTTGTTGATTCTTCACAAAAAAATACAGTTTTATATCTTTGTTTGAAGCCTGAAATGTGGCAAAAGGTCGCAAAGTTCAAGGGGGCCGAATACTTTCGCAAGACACTGTAATTGTTGAGGTTTGTTCCAACATGCACACCACACTGTATGCAGTCACGAACTCTGCCACACAATAATGATGCCTGTTTTTATTCCCAGGAAATACTCAGCCAATCAGAAAGTTGGCTCCTTCCACTATGTCCACAAGACTCCCTTCGGCAACTACTCCTTCATCTGTGCTGATGCAACCATCACCCCCGGACCCAAGCGGCCGTACAACTTCTATGGCATTCTCAACCAGGTACAGTATACCCCCAACCAGCTTAACACCAGCCTGGTCCCAGATCTGTTTGGCATTACAACAACCATATGAGTTGGCTATACAATACAACACAAACTGATCTGGGAGCAGGCTAGCGCAACAAAACTAAATACTTTCCCACCCTACTCTGTCATTAATTTAAACATAAGACTGAGACATTACAGTCTATTTGCTTAATATTTTTTTAAATGTCCTTATGCAACACCATACATTAGACTCAGATGGACCTGTTGGCATCCTTCAGGACTGAGAGCCACAGCAGCAACCAGACCATCTGGTTTGGACACTATACCACTTCAACGGTCATCTCCCCCTTTCCAGGGCTGAGAGGTGTGATGAGGTAACAGATGTGTGTGAGATGAGGTAACAAAATAATGTTTGTGGGTTTCTATAAGCCTGTCTTTATGTTAGTCTGCCTCTCTCATTTAAACACCCTCTAAACAGGTTTTGGATAATTAACTAGTATACTGTTGTTATAACAGTTCTGGCATAGGTCAGTTATAGTTGTAACATAGTTAATAGCATAGTGGAAATGGTAAAATAAGGTTCCGGAAAGGCCATTCAATTATATTTATTGCCAATGCTTTTCGGAACAAGCTCACATTTACATTTACATTTAAGTCATTTAGCAGACGCTCTTATCCAGAGCGACTTACAAATTGGTGCGTTCACCTTAAGACATCCAGTGGAACAGCCACTTTACAATAGCTCCTTTAAAGCACTATTGCAACAGTGTCCGAACGTTATATATACTCAATAGCACAGTTATTGAATCCAGTTAGTTGAGATTTTTGTACCATATACATCTGTGATGTAATTGTTACCTATGTGTGTGTGTGTAGCTCGGCTGTAGCGTACCTGTGTGGTCACCTACACACTCTGGGTGGCCTGATGCCTGTACTACACAGCAGACACCCCGAGGGCACCCTGGAACTGGAGCTAGGTGACTGGATGGACAATCGCAGGTAAGTCTATAGATGCATCATACTTTTTACACACTCAGGCTCAGACAAACACATACACCTGTATTTGTGGTCTGTTTAAATTGTGCTACAAATAAAGTTATCACACAACACCGATATATTCATTTTCTCTCTCTTTCTCGGTCCCTCTTTCTCCCCCTTTCTTTCTTCCTTTCTCCCCCTCTTTCTTTCTCCCCCTCTCTTCAGGTACAGAGTGCTGGCGTTTGACCACGACCTGCTGAGTTTCATGGACCTGAAGTTTCAGCAGTGGCCTGCAGTACTCATCACCAACCCCAAGGAGGCGCAGTACCTCCATCCTGGAGTGGAGCCACTGGGGAGAATACAAAGCTCTACCCACATCAGGTGTCCCTTCTGTGTGTGTGCTTCTCAACCCTAAACCCCATGCCATGACCTCTAACCTACACCACCATACAGAATCACCATCACCCACTCTGCCTTTTTTACACACATATACCATACCATCTATCTCTCTATTCCATAAAACAATCACCCTTTTCACACTACTCAGCCGAACTGAACTGGTTACACTTCCACCACAGTTGCTGGAACTGTGCGGGACAGAGTAATATGCAAAGAAAATATTGGAACCAGTACAGTTCAGCACAATAGTGTGAAAAGGTTCTTTATCACCTACAGTTGAAGTCGGATGTTTCGATACACTTAGGTTGGAGTCGTTTTTCAACCACTCCACAAATTTCTTGTTAACAACTATAGTTTTGGCAAGTCGGTTAGGACATCTACTTTGTGCATGACAAGTAATTCTTCCAACAATTGTTTACAGACAGATTATTTCACTTATAATTCACTGTATCACAATTCCAGTGTGTCAGAAGTTTATATACACTAAGTTGACTGTGCCTTTAAACAGCTTGGAAAATTCCAGAAAATGATGTCATGGCTTTAGAAGCTTCTGATAGGCTAATTTACATCATTTGAGTCAATTGGAGGTGTACCTGTGGATGAATTTCAAGGCCGACCTTCCAACTCAGTCCCTCTTTGCTTGACATCTTGGGAAAATTTAAATAAATCAGGCAAGACCTCAGAAAACACATTGTAGACCTCCACAAGTCTGGTTCATCTTTGGGAGCAATTTCCAAATGCCTGAAGGTACCATGTTCTTCTGTACAAACAATAGTATGCAAGTATAAACACCATGGGACCACGCATCCGTCATACTGCTCAGGAAGGAGTCCTATATCGACAACCTGAAAGGCCGCTCTGCAAGGAAGAAGCCACTGCTCCAAACCTCCATAAAAAAGCCAGACTACGGTTTGCAACTGCACATGGGGACAAAGATCGTACTTTTTGGAGAAATGTCCTCTGGTCTGATGAAACAAAAATAGAACTGTTTGGCCATAATGACCATCGTTATGTTTGGAGGAAAAAGGGGTAGGCTTGCAAGCTGAAGAACACCATCCCAATTGTGAAGCACGGGGTGGCAGCATCATGTTGTGGGGGTGCTTTGCTGCAGGAGGGACTGGTGCACTTCACAAAATAGATAGAATCTTAAGGAAGGAAAAGTATGTGGATATATTGAAGCAACATCTCAAGACATCAGTCAGGAAGTTAAAGCTTGGTCACAAATGGGTCTTCCAAATGGACAATGACCCCAAGCATACTTCCAAAGTTGTGGCAAAATGGCTTAAGGACAACAATGTCAAGGTATTGGAGTGGCCATCAAAAAGCCCTGACCTCAATCCCATAGAACATTTGTGGGCACACCTGAAAAAGCGTGTGTGAGGAAGGAGGCCTACAAACCTGACTCAGTTACACCAGCTCTGTCAGGAGGAATGGGCCAAAATTCACCCAACTTATTGTGGGAAGCTTGTGTAAGGCTACCTGAAAAGTTTGACTCAAGTTAAACAATTGAAAGGCAATGCTACCAAATACTAATTGAGTGTATGTAAACTTCTGACCCACTGGGAATGTGATGAAAGAAATAAAAGCTGAAATAAATCATCTTCTCTACTATTATTCTGACATGTGACATTCTTAAAATAAAGTGGTGATCCTAACTGACCTAAGACAGGGAATTTTTACTAGGATTAAATGTCAGGAATTGTGAAAAACTGAGTTAAATGTATTTGTCAAAGGTGTATGTAAACCTCCGACTTCAACTGTATCTCCATACCACAAAGTTTGTCAACAATGTTTCATTTTGGCTCACCTGTCTCTGCAGATGTGTGTGATAATCTTCCCCTATCCTCCTGTATTCTAACCCTGGCCTCTCCGGTCCCCTCAGGATCCTGGCCTTCTCTGATGCCCCGGTCACAGCAGTTCACGTCAGCGTGGACGGGGTGGAGATGGGTGAAGGCCAGTCTGCTGGAGGTCCTCTGTATGTGGTGCCATGGGAACCCTCACTCTACCTCGCTGGGCTGCACACTGTCACTGTCAAAGTGAAGGTTGCACAACACCCATTACCTCATATCTTCTATTATATAGACATGCTAAGAGGTTGTCAAATGTTTTAAAAAGTTGTTCAAAAGTTATCCAATGTTTTCTCAGATAGCTACCAGATGTTTTGTTACTAGTTCAGGTGATGTGGCCTCTCTTATTCTGTGTGCGTGTTTTTGTGTTAGGACGCGGTGGGGCGGTCGACTTTCCGAGAACAGCTCTTCACCCTGGAAGAGGACCTCTCCCCCAGCTTTGGTTTCTTCCAGTCCTTCATCCTGCTCACTGACCACTACATTCTGGTAAGAAGACAAAGAAGAATACTTGATTTTCCTGTCAGTCTTGAGATACGAACGGGCGACCTTCCAGTTGTTGACCTGCCTCTCTCCCTGTACGTTACTTGCTGACTCAACCTCTATAGCAAAAGGTCTTCTAACATTTAACCATCATGTCTTCACCAGCTGTGCTCTGTAGACCTACTGTATAAACGGTCCTGTCTGTCCACAGGCCCGGGTAGCCTTTGTCGCAGGGATGCTGCTGAATATTGGAGTGCTTGTGGCGTTCAGGTTCATGCCTCTGCCCTCTGTCAGAGGTGAGATCCGCCAGACACTCCTGTCACGTCAACCATGGTAGTATCAAGCTGGTTGTTACCGGTGTGAAAATTGCCATAGTTATTGTTCTCAGCCATCCTATATAGTGAAAGAAAATCTAGGATTTTTGCATATCATTCCACACATAACCTCATGTTGATAAATACATGTATTGTCTGTAATACGCAATTTGTTGTCTGTGACAACTCTTTTCGTCGATTTGTAGTTTTCAATCTTACCCGTTTTCCTGTGTCTCCCAGGGTCTTCCAGTCTGTCCTCTTGCGCCTGTCTGTCCCTGCACTTGGTCAGTAAAGCAAACACTTTCTACTACTCTCTACTGCTCTTCAACCTCTGCACTGCCTTAGGTGAGTTTCCTACTGGGTCCAGAGGACAACCATCCATTAAACTCAGTCTCTTCACCCTGTCAGCCGGTCTCAACTTGCTCCCTACCCCTTGCCTGTGTCCCTTCAACATTTATAGAGCTGTAAGGTGTGAGCCTGTAATCCTTTATTTGATTATACCTATCCAGACCCTTCATATCCTCAAACATCTTAGGGTTGGGGCCAAGGGGAAATATGCCAATTAGCACTGACTGTGTTGTGTTCGTCTACTCACCCTCTGTCTCTGCAGGTCCCTGGTTCATAGGAGAGTTGATTGATGGTCACAGTGGGGCTTGCTTTGCCTTCGGAGTGGTTATCGACGGACACTTCCTCGAGGGAAGTCTCACTTATGTTGTTGGGGTGGGGCAGGTGAGGAGGCTGGTATTTAGTCAGGATCATTATGAGATGATATTGAGAGATACGGCGTTCATACATGCTCATGACAGGTCTTAATGCACGATAACTGCATTATAATACGTCATGCCTGGTGGCTTTTAGTAAAGTTCTACCAGATGTATAAAGAAGGGGGAGACTTTAAGGCAGTGGTCCTTTTTCCCTTAAAAAGGGTTACCTGTAGTTGACAAACTCTTATCCCTGTGTCTTCTCTCCATTTCCCCAACAGCTGCTCTTCTTCAACATGCCTCTCACCTGTTACCTGTGCTGGAGCCTTCACCTGCGTAGTCGTGGTAACTCCTTCCGCTCACACTTCTTGCGCCCAGGCTATCGGTGGAAGACTCTGGGGGTGCATACAGCCATGTTGCTGCTGCTAGCCTGGCAGGGATACTCTTGTTACTTCCTGCTGGAGACATATGGACCGCTGGCCTTCTTCCTGTCCCCAGTCCGCACGTGGGCAGTAGGGATCGCCCTGCTATTGGTCTACCGCGCCTGGAAGGGCCCCGCCCCCTGTCTCCGTGACGACAGCAAGACAACCACAGCCTCTTGACGGTTGCACTTATTTTCTTTCTACTGGGGGATTCTCTTAGTTATGGCAAACTACATTGGCTCTACTTTTCTATCCCATATTTCAAACTACTCTTTTGTGCAAAGTTGTTTCTCGCTCTCCCTTCAAAGCTACTTTCCCCTCATCGTATTTCCCACATTTTTAAACAGTTTAAAAGTAGTTGTTTCATATGCATGTTAGTGTATTGCATGTGTAGACCACACCCCTATACACAGTCAGCGCAATGGTGTTTGTACAGTGAAGACACTAGTTCAGTATATATTGTGGATAGAATTGATTGTTCAGCCAATGACTGCTGTTCCTCAAAGTGGATTGAAGAGTCTCTCACCGCTGTATTCTGCTGTGGTAAACGTATGTATTAGTTGCCCACTTGAGACTTGATTTGTAGCGGTTATTCAATTCAAAGTGTTGCCTCGGCCAACTGCCACATCACCACTGCCAGAGGATACATAATCAGTCCTGCTCTGGCAGGTTTTGTATTTGGTTATTGCACATAGGTATCGCAGACCAATCACCCACCGGAGGTAGTTTAAATGTTTATTTTGAGCTCTGAGAATCTGGCTTAAGATAACAGCTGTTACTCAGGAATGGGAGGACTTGAACCAAAAGACTGATGACCTTTTTATATATTCAATATTAGCTCAGTGGTGAATCTATCCACTTAAAGCATGTTAAACAATCAATGCTAAATAATAGCAAGGGTGCAATGACCTGAGATTGTGCGGTTTTCATTTTTGTATTATTTCCTTGGTGATGGTTATTCTCTATTGAGAAGTTGATTTGGGCAGCTGTGTGTTATGTATAGAAAGCAGATATTTTGGGGAGTTTCAGACCAGCACTGGGCGCTCGACTTAGACAGGTGCCGGAGCGTCACAATATTTGAGCTAATATTCTAAGAGGAACATGGAGCTCAAGCAATAGAAATGTTGAGGTGAGAGCACCTGCCAAAGTCCAGCACTACTCTGGACTCAGGTTGGGGGTTAAATTTCTACATTGAATTAAGAAAATTGGAATTTAAGTTATGACTAAACTTTACGGATGTCACATTGCTTGTGGGCGGTGCTATGGCGTCCACACCAAGGGTTGAACTGTCTCTTTACCACGTCCCATTGTCCTCATTTCCCCTAGGATGGGATCTTCAGTCAGGGAGTTGTGGTTCTCCTTTATAGAATGTATCAAAGTTCATATTGGTCCCATGTATCAGGGTTTATTAGAGCATCGCACAAGATGCCCAATGCCGATTATGAAGTGGAGATTAGAGGTTTCATGACTTAATTGTCCAGAGCTGTACTTTTTATTCATGGTCAGCTTTAACACCAGAATGTAAAGGGTTGGCTGACTCAGTTTCACCAGCAGTTGCCCCAAGCTAGGTAGGTAGCCTGGGTGCCAGTCTGATATTTTGCCAACTCCTCGTCAGGCCAAACATAATTCCATAAGGACTTTGCATGAGAGCAGAATTAAAACTGGCATCTGGGCAGAACATAACCACTACTTTGATGTTTGCTGTAATGTTACTCATGAAATAGATTGTGGCAAGTGTAAAATCAGATACCCATTTTCAAATTGATCATTGAAATGAAGAATGTTCAGATTTTATTAATGGTTTATAGTGCTGTGAAATAAATTGTTTAGTCAACTGGAATGAGATCTAAGACTTCATTGAATTCTTTGCAATTTAGCATGTTGATAGTTAGACTGTCACAGATCGGTTAAGTATATTACAAAGGTTATAAGAAAAGAGACATTCAGTACAGTGTAACTACAAATAATTTTATTCAGTCCATCCAGTTATTGTCAGTATAGAAATCAAAGGCAGGAAGTAGTGTGTTAAAAAAAAAAGCTTGTGATTCCAGTAGCTTCTGATGGTGCCACCAGGGATTTGAATCAATCTGATATTTTAATGATCTGTTTACCAATGTTTCCTCCTTTCATCATGGAGCAAAAGGCCACTGCAAAATAAAGTAAAGCTCAATTCTCAGGTTTGTGGTAAATTTATTTTAAGATGGTCATTTAAGTGCAACTACACCATTACCAGCGACACACTTACCTCCCATATTCTCAATGCCATTTACTACCGTCTCCAACACCTGAAGGGAGAATGGAGGGACAAAAATCATATAGTGCAAAAAAGATAAGGTACTCAGATATGGGGGGGGTCAAGCTGAGGGGGAAGGTTGAGTAACTATTTCTGGCAACATGGCACCACTGTTCACCATGTGCTCAAATCTCAGATTTTACCAGTTGTCTGTGCGGTTGGTCCTTGTGGGTCATAATTTGAGAAAAAATATCCGCAGGAAAGAATAATTTACCCAACTTAAGAGCGCCTGTAGGTATATGGTTCTGTCGGCTTGCATCTCGATGCCGTCACACGTAAAGCACACCATGTAAATAGCTGAATGTAACCGAACATTGCTGACCGAAGCACATTTCCTGTCAATCAGCTGGAAGCGCTTGAGTCGTATTGCGCCTCACCTGCGGTGTATTCATTAATCGGATTCCATTGCAAAATGTTTCATCTGTTGTGAAAATACAAAAACGACAGAAGAATATAAAGACAAGCGTTCTGAAAGTCGTTTTAATAACACTTACCTTTGGATAATTTGTCTCAAATTTCCACCCACCTAAGGGCGAAATCAGCAGACAAAAAAAAAGGTAGTTCAAATGAAGTTTATGCAACATTCTGATTTGTAAAGAGGCCGTTAATTGTTTTACCCTATATGTTAAAAGAGGGCGGACTGAGACTTCCACACTCAAGATTTGAAAGCTATCAAGCAATGTGCAGGCTTCAATCAAAAAGAAAAATCTGACTTGCCAACTATTCTGATTAGGCGACTCAGTTGATCAGTCAATCAGGAAAATATCAGATAGTGGCCACTGACTTTGGTATTTGATCAGTTTGGTTTTAAAGCCCCCCCCAAGTAACGACCTTAAATGTAGCACCATGTTGGTAGAAATGTGCAGAACCCTCGCAAGAGAGGTCTACTAAGTTTTAAACTTCAGAACTTCCAAGTATACAAAACATCAAGATGGCCTCAGACAGACTTTGCCTTGCCTTGATCTGCCCCTCTCTGACCCACTGACTGAGCTGGATTATGCCGGCTTCGTGTTTCTCCATGTAGTTCAGCACCATGAACCGCTCCCTGGTGGGATAGAGTAGAGCTTTCTAACACAGATGCAGACTGGGCCAACTAGCAGCTCAGGCATCTCAAATGTGTTAGAACCGTTTACAGATTTATCAAATATTTAGTAATACACTTCAAATGACTATTAAAGTATACCATAATCATGTAAATGCCAAATGTTCCTTCAGTTATCTGAGACAGACCATTGAGTACCTGGTTATGTTTTTACTTTCCAGTGCCTCCCGAGTCTCATCACAGAGAGGTGGTGGGTAGGGCACGTCCTTGTTGTACTGGGAGATCTGTCCACAAAGGATAACGTGACCATCATTGTTCATCTGGAGATGAATGAAGGGAAGAGGAATGCGTGTCAGTCACTATCAGGGTGGACAGAGCAAAACTGCTCCATACACCAACCATCTCGAGCCCCCCCCCCCCCCAACATTTCATTTCTTTTAACAGTAAACACCTGATTAAATTAGTCAAAGGCTTGATGATTAGTTGACTAATTGAATCAGGTGTGAGGGGGGTTGGGAATTAAGGTCTTTAAGGTAATTCTTCCAGGAACATGTGGTGTGAGCCATTGTCTTTACACTACCACTTAGATGGTGTATGTGTCCCACACTACCGTCGGAAGTAGTGGGGGAGCCGTCTCCTTACACGAGTCTCTCCTGGACCTAGTTTGTCATCAAAGTAGTGTAAAGAAGCCCTTTCAGCCTTGTTTACATTGGCAGTTTGAAGTGACTGAAATTCATTTTTTTTTTGCATATCCTACTGAAATGCGCTCTTTCCTGCAGTCTGAACAGACAATAAAGGACACATTGGATAGGAGATTTCACTTTTGGTGATTTGAAGTCAAACGAAACAGATTCCTGGCCATGTGAATTGTCAAATCGGATTTGCCCTGTGGTTGACTGTTTTTTGGCATCTTGTGGCTTGCTAGATACTGTTGAGAAGAACGTGGTAGCCAACTAGCATTGTTTACAAGCAAATGAGTGAATGTCCTAGAAAGCGAGACAGCTAACATTGCCTAGCTAGTTGAGTGCTGTGGCTAGCCCAAAAGGACTAGGATAATCTTATCCTTTGAGGCTTTAAAATAAAAATAAAAGTGTTCTTACACTTTGATTTTGAAACTGCAACGCAACTGGAAAACGTCCACGGCAGGCACTGTCGTCACAATCTTGCTACATAACTTCCGAGTGATGGGAAGCAGGAGGACCAATCATCCTACACTACTGCACACACCCGTTGTTATTCTGACAACTAGTGTAACCACTTCAGCAAATGATTGCTGTCTGAACACACAAATTGAGTACTATATAGGTAGAGAAATTTGAACAGAACAAGGCTAGGTCAATAACGCAATTCCGACAAATGCAGATAGAACCACAGTCCCAATCTCTCAATATCCTGTCTGCGTCAAGACACCTAAAGACAGTAAAGCCTGCTTACCTGTGCTATTACAGCATCGCTTATGGGCCCTCCCACATTGTCAAAGTAGACATCCACTCCATTAGGACAACTTTCTCTCAGTGCTGTGGCCACATCCCCCTGACGGTAGTTGACTGCTGCAGAGAACCCCAGATCCTCCACAAGGACTCTGCACTTCTCATCAGACCCACAGATCCCCACCACCCTGGTACAGCCATCCACACGGCCAATCTGGAGAGCAGGAGGAACACAGAAACCCTGGTAGTCTTAAATTAATCTCTTGCGTCCCATCACCTCACCCTCAACGCATTGATGGAAAATGTCAGAGGGACCTTGGAACGCAAGTGTTTTGGGGGCAAGTATAGAGAATGTGAGGATAGACAAATGACAACCACCATTCACAAAGAGACCATACCATGTTTAACTAGATCAGGTTACTGTAACATGCTGGTGTTTACCTGCCCAGCTACGGACCCACAAGCCCCTGCAGCTCCACTGACCACCATGGTCTGATTGGCTCCGTCGGTCACATGACCCTTCTCTCTAACACCCAATAGTGCGGTGAGACCAGGCATGCCAACTGCACCCAGGAAGTAGGATATGTGTCCATCAACCAGCTGTGGCTCAACCTGTAGAAAACTTAGATCATTTTAGAGAAAAAAAAAAAAAGGGAAAAAAAGTCCAAGAACATAGCTTTCCTATATAGGCACGATTTCAGAAACTATGGTGGATCTGCTCATCTCAGTAGTATGAAAAGGGCACTAGACCGATATACTGAAGCAAAAACCCTGTCTTAGGTCAGTTAGGAGCACCACTTTATTGTAATGTCAGAATAGTAGAGATGATTTAATTCAGCTTTTAATTCTTTCATCACATTTCCAGTGGGTCAGAAGTTTACATACTGAGTACTTGGTAGCATAGCCATTAAATTGTTTAACTTGTTAGGGCGGAAACCCTCGACAACATCCACTGAAAAGGCAGAGCGCGAAATTCAGAAACATTTAATTAACTGTCATACATTCACAAGTGCAATACACCAAATTAAAAGCTTCACTTCTTGTTAATCTACCACCGTGTCAGATTTCAAAAGGCTTTACAGCAAAAGCACACCATATGATTATGTTAGGTCAGAGCCTAGTCACAAAAACACATACAGCCATTTTCCAGCCAAAGAGGAGTCACAAAAAGCAAAAATGGAGATAAAAATTCATCACTAACCTTTGATGATCATCAGATGGCACTAAGGACTTCATGTATGTTTTGTTCAATAAAGTTCACATTTATATCCAAAAACCTCAGTTTACATTGGCGCTTTACAGTCAGTAATGTTGTGCCTCAAACAGCCGAGAGAGCCACATCAATTTACAGAAACTCAAACTTTGATAAAAGAGATAACTATTATGTACAGAGTTATAGATATACTTCTTAATGAAACCGCTGTCAGATTTCAAAAAAGCTTTACGGAAAAAGCAAACCATGCAATAATCTGAGTACAGCGCTCAGACACAAAAACAAGCCATGCAGATACCTGCCATGTTGTGGAGTCAGTAAAAGTCACAAAAGGCGTTATAAATATTCACTTACCTTTGATGATCATCAGAATGCACTCCCAGGAATCCCAGTGCCACAATAAATGTTTATTTGTTTGATAATGTCCATCATTTATGTCCAAATACCTCCTTTTGTTAGTGTGTTTCGTAAACAAATCCAAACTCGCAATGCACGGGCAAGTCCAGGCGAAAGTTTAAAAAGTTAGTTCGTAGAAACATGTCAAACGATGTATAGAATCAATCTTTAGGATGTTAACATAAATCTTCAATAATGTTCCAACCGGAAAATTCCTCTCTTTAGAAATGCAAATAGAACGCAGGTCGCTCACGGGTGCGCGTGTGATCAGCTCATGATGGCAGACCTCTTATTCAATCAGCTCTCATTCGCCCCCACTTCAGTAGTAGCCTCAAACAAGGTTCTAAAGACAGACATCTAGTGGAAGCCTTAGGAAGTGCAATATGACCCCATAGACACTATATTTGATAGGCAATGAGTTGAAAACATACAAACCTCAGATTTCCCACTTCCTGGTTGGATTTCAGGTTCTCACCTGCCATATAAGTTCTGTTATACTCAGACATCATTCAAACAGTTTAAGAAACGTCAGAGTGTTCTATCCAATACTACAAATAACATTAGCTTCTGGGCCTGAGTAGCAGGACGTTTACTCTGGACACGCTTTTCATCCGAACGTGAAAATGCTGCCCCCTATCCCAAACGTGTCGGGTAGCCTTATACAAGTTTCCCACAATAAGTTAGGTGAATTTTAGCCCACTCCTCCTGACAAAGCTGGTGTAACAGAGTCAAGTTTGTAGGCCTCCTTGCGCGCACACGCGTTAACAGTTCTTCCCACAAATGTATGGGATTGAGGTCAGGGCTTTGTGATGGCCACTCCAATATCTTGACATTGTTGTCCTTAAGTCATTTTGCCACAACTTTGGAAGTATGCTTGGGGTCATTGTCCATTTGGAAGACCCATTTGCAACCAAGCTTTAACTTCCTGACTGATGTCTTGAGATGTTGCTTCAATATACCCACAATTTCCCATCCTCATAATGTCATCTATTTTGTGAAGTGCACCAGTCCCTCCTGCAGCAAAGCACCCCCACGACATGATGCTGCCACCCCCATGCTTCACGGTTGGGATGGTGTTCTTAGGCTTGCAAGCATCCCCCTTTTACCTCCAAGCATAACAATGGTCATTATGGCCAAACAGTTCTATTTTTGTTTCATCAGACCAGAGGACATTTCTCCAAAAAGTACAATCTTAGTCCCCATGTGGCTTCTTCCTTGCTGAGTGGCCTCTCGGGTTATGTCGATATACGACTTGTTTTACTGTGGATATAGATATTTGTACCAGTTTCCTCCAGCATCTTCACAAGGTCCTTTGCTGTTGTTCTGGGATTGATTTGCACTTTTTGCACCAAAGTACGTTCATCTCTAGGAGACAGAAAGCATCTCCTTCCTGAGCGGTATGACAGCTGCGTGGTTCCATGGTCCTTACTTGCGTACTATTGTTTGTATAGATGAACATGGTACCTTCAGGCGTTTGGAAATTGCGCCCAAGGATGAACAAGACTTGTGGAGGGCTACAATATGTTTTCTGAGGTCTTGGCTGATTTCTTTTGATTTCCCATGATGTCAAGCACAGAGGCACTGAGTTTGAAGGTAGGCCTTGAAATACAGCCACACCTCCAATTGACTCAAATGTCAATTAGCCTATCAGAAGCTTCTAAAGCCATGACATTTTCTGGAATTTTCCAAGCTGTTTAAAGGCACAGTCAACTTAGTGTATATAAACTTCTGACCCACTGGAATTGTGACAGTGAATTATAAGTGAAATAATCTGTCTGTAAACAATTGTTGGAAACATTTCTTGTGTCATGCACAAAGTAGATGTCCTAACTGACTTGCCAAAACTCTAGTTTGTTAACAAGAAATTTGAGGAGTAGTTGAAAAACAAGTTAATGACTCCAACCTATGTGCATGTAAACTTCCGACGTCAACTGTATATGGCCAATATACCACAGCTAAGGGCTATTCTTAAGACAAAACGGAGTGCCTAGATACAGCCCTTAGCCGTGGTATATTGGCCATATACACCACAAACTGCCGAGGTGCCTTACTGCCATTATAATCTGGTTAGAGCAGTAACAATAAAAACACACAACAAAAAAAAATCATACCTGTGATATACCACGGCTGTCAGCAAATCAGCATTCAGGGCTCGAACTACCCAGTTTATAATGTAGGATAGATAAACTGGTGGATGATAAACTAAACCTACCTTCTGTAAGAGCTTTTCATCCATCAAACATTGCGTCTGCCAGTGCCAGTTGAACGAGGTGACCATGTCATCCACAGAGAGGCCATCGCAGCGGCTTAACTCAACCACCCCGACGCCTCCACCGTCCACACACTCAGACAGCCCCCATGGAGCCAGGTACTCAGCGCCTGTGTCTTCGTTCATGCGACATCGCTACAAGACGAATATGGAATGTCATTATGAACAGTGTATTTGTTTAGGGTACCTTACCCATAACTTAACTGGGCACTTGTGAAAGTAAAATGGCTGTTTGTATGCCTATAATTGCATTTCATGCAGGTGTTAGCCATGCCCACTTATTGGACACATCTTTAAATAGCCTATATAAAATAGGAAGCTTATCGTAGGTTACTAATGGTCCCATTTTGTTTATTTCATGCACATTTGATATAGTCAGCAAAGTGCAGACACATTTCAGCTTTTCTTTCCAGCCATGCATCACCATGTAAGGGTCAACAGACAGGAAGAGGGTCCGGACAAGGACTTGTCCTTCTTTCAGAAAAGGTCCTACAATCGCCTCTTCCACACGGAAATGACCAGGGACTGGCTCTCCATCAGTCCCTGTAAAACACAAACATAGAAGAGCCATTTGGCCTACTTATGTGGTTGTTGTATAGTCTATAGTTTGTCTCTACATTAATTAGTACACTAAAAGGCAATATATTTTGGGTTATGGTTATGGGTTATATTGGGTTATTCTAATAAATTAATGGAATGTAATATTGTTGATTTCACAGGTTTGTCTGATTGGAACACAGGAACAAATATAAAGGGGGGGTTCTGCTCTGGACGGAGCAATTGGAAAATAATTTAGGTTGCAACCCCTGGTCATAACTGATTTAGGATCATTGATGCAGCAGGTTATGATAATTAGGTTAAGGTTAGGAGAAGGGTTTAAGGTTCACTCTGGAAAGAGTCACGAACGCGATGGTGTTCTCAGTTTCTCTACGACCCCCACAAGTGTCACAGGACTCATCTGAAGGTAACCATACAAAACAAAAGGAAGTCTGGAGGTAGTTTTATGCAACAACAAAAAAGGGTTAAATGATCAAAAAACAAATATTTCCTGACCTCTTATTGGGGTGGCAGGTGGTTAGAGCGTTGGGCCAGAAACCAAAAGATTGCTGGATCAAATCCCTTAGTTGACAAAGTAAAAATCTGTCATTTTACCCCTGAACAAAGCCGTTAACCCACTGTTCCCCAGTAGGCCGAAATTGTATATAAGAATGTTCTTAACCGACTTGCCTAGTTTATACCTAAAGGGTACAAAGTCCCCCCCACACACATTTTTTCCTTAGCCAATTTTTTTTGTCTTTTTACCTTATATGAATGTATTTATGGGCTATATTAGTAAAGCCCCTACACCATTAAACTGAGGTTGTCTCACATGCGATGAATACAAGTGTAGATTTTAACATGCTTTAAGAAAAACAAATCCCAACAATGCAGTTAATATTGTAATGAAACAGCAGGGAGCAGGTCTCGAACCCTCGACCCCGAGGTCCGGCGCGCAGGGTCTATAAACCCAGGGTCGTTATATATATATATATATATATATCCGCGATTCGATCCAGCAATCTTTCGGTTACTGGCTCAACGCTCGGAGCACAATTAGTCAGGCGGCGTGTAAAACCGCAGCCATTCCCTCCAACGCCATTAAATAATCTTTGATAGTGTTTACCGTGCTCACGTCGCATTGGAATTTCGCGCTTTACGTAGCCAAAAGGCATGCAGACGACTATAATGACATTGTTCTGTCTGTGAAATCGCAATGAGCAAGAACAATTAGCAAGATATTTGACCGGATTTATAAATGTGAAGCATCCGGTTGGTGTTTCCCCTCCCTGCCACATATGGTGATGAGGAAACCCAGTGGCCGACAGTAAGGAGAAGGAATTTGGTCAACATTTCTGCCTATTCTCTCATTGATTAAACATTTGATCTCCAAAATGCTGTTTCCAAAGCTATCATTCTAAAAATTGCGTTCAGGAATGCAAGGGCGAATTGAGATATTGCACACAGGAATTGGAGTGTTCCCTAACGGAAATATGGCTCCGCCCACCTTCTTGCTTTTTCTGCCCACCATAATTAATTTGACGACTCAATAGCGCCATCTGCTTGCGTTTGGACTAGCACCTATGCTAATTACAGCTATCTGCATGTAAATATTGCAGTGTTTTTATCTTTACAGCTAATAAAATGGACAAGGGACCCAACCAAAGATGTCCGTTTGGAAACCGGTTTGTTTTGTACGCGTTTATTTGCAATCCTACCCTTACAAGAGTTGCAGTCAGGAACTTTTGACGAAGTTATGCTGCATTCACGTACTAGTTGAAACTAGGACAATTTCGACATAACTGACTAACTGCTTGAAAGCGGCACGTGTATAACTACAACCAAATAGCAAGTTGTACATTTTCGAGTTTAGTTCCGACTTGGGTGTGAATGCCGCATTAGCCGTAACGCCATTAATGCGATGCTAATCATTGACCAGTCGTTTCAAAAAAGTTAACAACTGTCTCCATTCATACACTCGCTAGGGTACAATTGACCGCTATATGAGAATTATAAAATGTATCACACAGCTGAGAAGTCTACACATACCAGGTCGGGAGTTAAGCACCACTCTCTGCACAAGCAACATATTCTCTCGTCAAAATGGCGGAAGTAAACGTTGTTTTTTATTTAAGTCTTTCTTCTTCATGAGGTTTAATGGCGGTTGGCATCCAATAAATGTTGCATCACCGCCACCTACTAGACTGGAGTATAACTCCCTTAACTTATAAGTACAACTACCTTATACTTTGTCATTTTTACATTTAAAAAATCAACAACAAAAAAATGTTTTACTAAAAATACCCTACCATCTAATACACTCACAAAAACAAAACAAAAATGACCATACACCACTATACCTCTCTGCAGCTGCCACCACAACCTCTATTTTCTGCTACTTACAGTACAGTTGATAACCATTACTATAAAGGGCAAAATTCCAATCTTACTGAAACACATATCACTTGTTGGTGTTTCACTCTGTACTGGTACAGATCTACTACTCACACCACTCCTCTCAGGATCCCTCCCCCTTGACCCATCTTCCTCTACTTTCTTCACTGCCTCAGCATATGACAACTTCTACACTACTCTAACCCTGGAAACCTCAACCTGCCTCTCCGAGGCCCCATTGGCACCCCATACAATCAACACGTACCACTACTTTCCCCAATGCTACACGTTCCTCTGTCTCATGCTTCATTTAAGTAATGGAAAATGTGCACAATTATCAATATATTGTTCACTAGTTATCATACAAAGAATAATACAAATGATTCTAGAAGATATGTCTTTTTTCCTAAAGGTCAATGTTTTTTGGTGTATACCCTATCATTTATTTCACTGTACAACGTTTTCTTTCTGTTGTGCTGCAATTAAAGGGGCGGGGTCCACTGAACTCAGGAGCGCTTCTAGTTAAAGAGTGGCCAATCAGCTTAAACCCAATCTTTGTTCCATATTGGACATACATACATAATTCCCAGTCCATTGTGTCATGGTAAAAGACGGGCCCATTCTACTCAGGACAACTTCTAGTTTCCAAATCCACAGAGTTTCGCCCAGAGAAGCATCAGTGCTCATTTTGCAGACCTTAAATAGTGGCCTATCAGCTGAAATGCAGTGTGTTTTTATATTGGACATAACGTTACATATTTCACAGTGCAAAATTATTTTGAACCATAAACGTTATATAAAGTGTTGCAGGACATCTACTGTGGTCAAACAGCTTAATGTAGAGTGCCTAGACACTATACAGTACAAATATAGCACTGTACAGGAAAAACAATTGATTGTTTGTGTCCATAAAACCAGGGTTCAGTCTGCACTTTTGTTCTGTCGCTTTAACTGTTTACTGACTGACTAATTACAAAACAATAAATTAACTATTTTAGCTTCCTCTTTGTTTGCTTCCAGTTTGAAATAAAACACCATTCTATACTAGTCTTTGTACTCTTGGCTTGCTCTATATTGGAGGTGACAAATTATGACTATTAGCAGGTGATTCGGTGAGAGTTTGAGTTTGAGTTTATTTTTTAAATTTTTACAGGGACAGTGTACATTAATCAACGTTTCAGTAAAAGTGCCGGTTTTAGCCAGCCGGCTAATTTTCAACCGCAGTCCCTGGGCAGGTTATTAAAAACAATTACAATATAGACAATAGCAACATAGAACAAGCAAGACATAGCAACATAGGACAAGAAGACATAGCATACAGACAGAGCAACATAGGACAAGCACAGACAGAGCAACATAGGACAAGCAAGCATACAGACAGAACAAAAAGCAGCAAGACAGAGAAGCTAACTGCTTAAGTGAAACACTGGAAATAATGTGATCAGTAGATGGAGTGTTAACTGACTGGCATACCTGTAAATGACCCACATTATCCTAATGATGAGACGGCTGCCTTACTTGCCAAAACGTGCATCAGGTCAAGTGTTCTGGTTAGACAAATAAAATACATTTCTATTTATTTATTTAACTAGGCAAGTCAGTTAAGAACAAATTCTTATTTTCAACAACAGCCTAGGAACAGTGGGTTAACTGCCTTGTTCAGGGGCAAAACGACAGATATTTACCTTGTCAGCTTGAGGATTTGGTCTTGCAACCTTTTGGTTACTAGTCCAATGCTCTAACCACTTGGCTACCTGCCGCCCCAAGTATCCCAGTAAGATCGTGTTGCTACAGGTTAGCATCATCCCCGTTTTTTCCTTCTTAAAATGACAATGTTGATTCAAGCAGTTTGTGCCCACTGGGTTGATACCCATGAAATGTGGAGGATCTTGCATATTATTTAAAACTTCTGTTTTACTGTTGATCAATTTCACAAAAAGTATGATTAATTAAATTCATTGAAATATTTGTAATGAATCATCTTTTTTGAACAAATAGCATCTCGACTTTTTGAATATGAATTTTTTGTAGAATGAGTGTACACTTTGGGGATTTGGAAACGACAAGTGCTCCTGGTATAAGGGCACAAGGCGAGACCCAGATGCAGACATAGGAGGCAGATTGTTAGAGTCCAAGATGTTTATGAACAACCCAAAAGGGGTAGGCAAGAGAATGGTCGTGGACAGGCAAAAGGTCAAAACCAGTTCAGAGATCCAGAGGTATAGAATGGCAGGCAGGCTCGAGGTCAGGGCAGGCAGAATAGAATGGAGTCCAGAAAACAGGGAAAGGTCAAAACGGGGAGTACTAGTAGATAAGAATAGAACAGTCTGGTTGACTTGAACATACAAGACAAACTGGCAGAGTGAGACAGGAAACACAGGGATAAATATACCAGGGAAAATAAGCGACACCTGGAGGGGGTGGAGACGATCACAAGGACAGGTGAAACAGATCAGGGTGTGACACCTGGGTCGAATGGACCACCCCCCTTTTACTGTGATTCAAGGTACAGAAAATTGTGTACTTTGCAGTATGTACACAATATATACAAAAGTGTGTGGACAAAGCTTCAAATTTGTGAATTCAGCTATTCAGTCACATCTGTTGCTGACAGCACAGAGTTGTTGCTGACAGCACACAGCCATACAATCTTCATAGAAAAACAATGGCAGTAGAATGGTTTTACTGAAGAGCTCAGTGACTTTCACCGTGCCACTGTTATAGGATGCCACCTTTCCAACAAGTCAGTTCGTCAAATTTCTGCCCTGCTAGAGCTGCCCCTGTCAAGAGCTGCCCCTGTCAACTGTCAAAGTGCTGTTACAGAACGGGAAGTGGAAGTGCATAGTGCGTAAAAATAATCTGAGCAACTGAGTTCAGCCTCAAAGTGAAGTGGGTAGGCCACACAAGATCACAGAACGGGATGCCAAGCCGATTGCTGAAGTGCATAGTCTCGTGATGAAAATAATCTGTACTCAGTTGCAACACAACTGTAAAGTTTACTGAGTTCCAAACTGCCTGTTTTTTGTTCGGGCAACGTTCAGTGAAATAATGCTATAGCATACAATGACATTTTAGCTTCATGAACTTTGTGGGTTTCCAGAAGGCCCTTTCTTGTTTCAGAATGGCAAGCCGCGCAAGGTCCACAGAAATGATTTGCCTAAGATCACCATGGCCTGCAACAGAGCCAAGCTTTGGCTGGAGTTGGACTCCATTGGACTCTGTGCCCGACCTCACTAATGCTGCTGTTCCTGCATCAATGTTCCAACATCTAGTGGAAAGCCTTCCCAGAAGAGTGGAGACTTATAGCAGCAAAGGGGTGGACCAACTCCATATTAATGCCCCTGACTACTGTAGCTGGAAATGGCATATTTTTAATGGTATATTTACAGAGGCGTACAGAGGCCCATTATCAGCAACCATCACTCCTGTGTTCCAATGGCACGTTGTGTTAGCTAATCCAAGTTTATAATTTTAAAAGGCTAATTGATCATTAGAACATTTAAAAAGGGTTATGTTAGCACAGCTGAAAACTGTTGTCCTGATTAAAGAAGCAATAAAACTGGCCTTCTTTATACTAGTTGAGTATCTGAAGCATGTGGGTTTTGATAACAGGCTCAAAATGGCCAGAAACAAATAACTTTCCCCTGTAACCGGGCAAACTGTCTCTAACCAGAAAAGAAAGAGGATTGGGAGGCCCTGGTGCACAACTGAGCAAGAGGACAAGTACATTAGAGTGTCTAGTTTGAGAAACAGATGCCTCACAAGTCCTCAACTTGCAGCTTCATTAAATAGTACCCGCAAAACACCAGTCTCAACGTCAACAGTGTTAGCTGATGCTGTGCACCGTTAGCTGTGCTAACATAATTGCAAAAGGGTTTTCTAATGATCAATTAGCTTTTTAAAATGATTAACTTGGATTAGCAAACACAACGTGCCATTAACAATGTCTACACTGTATTTCTAATCAATTTGATGTTATTTTAATGGACAAATATGTGCTTTTCTTTCAAAAACAAGGACATTTCTAAGTGACCCCAAACTTTTAAACAGTAGTGTATTTTTGGTGTCCAACATGAAAAACAGATTGGATATAGGCTGATAGGCCACTCTGTAAGGGCTGCAGAATGAGCAGTGACTTTCCTCTGGGCAGAAACTCTGTGGATTTGGAAAGAACGGACTCCGCTTTTACTGCGACTCAATGTATGCTACAGGAAATTGTGTTACACTGCAATACAGTGCCTTCAGAAAGTATTCACATTACTTTTCCCACTTTTTGTGTTACAGCCCGAATTTAAAATGGATTAAATTGAGATTGTGTCATTGGCCGACTCACAATATCCCATAATGTCAAAGTGGAATTATGTTTTGAGACTTTTTTGGTTGCGCTAATTGCAGTCTATATAACCTGGTTCAAGCATTCATAACTTTATCCTGAAGAAGCACAGTTATGCCAAAACGTTGGTGATTTACCCAATAAATTACTGGGAGCTTGTATATTTATTTAACCTTTATTTAACCAGGTAGGCAAGTTGAGAACAAGTTCTCATTTACAATTGCGACCTGGCCAAGATAAAGCAAAGCAGTTCGACACAAACAACAGAGTTACACATGGAGTAAAACAAACATAGTCAATAATACAGTAGAAAAATAAGTCCATATACAATGTGAACAAATGAGGTGAGATAAGGGAGGTAAAGGGAAAAAAAGGCCATGGTGGCGAAGTAAATGCTATATTTTAAGTAAAACACTGGTATGGTAGATTTGCAGTTGAAGAATGTGCAAAGTAGAAATAATGGGGTGCAAAGGAGCAAAATAAATAAATACAGAGAGAAGTAGTTGTTTGGGCTAAATTATAGATGGGCTATGTACAGGTGCAGTAATCTGTGAGCTGCTCTGACAGCTGGTGCTTAAAGCTAGTGAGGGAGATACTGTATATACACAATACTCTGCCCAGATATTTGTTAACTTATTTAACTAGGCAAGTCAGTTAAGAACCCATTCTTGTTTACTATGACAGCCTACACCGGCTGACGCTGGGCCAATTGTGCGCCACACTATTGGACTCCCAATCACAGCCGGTTGTGATACAGCCTGGATTCAAACCAGGGTCTGTAGTGACGCCTCAAGCACTAAGATGCAGTGCCTTCGACCGCTGTGCCACTCCGGAGCATATGAAGTAATGTATATACAATATTTATAGCCATAAATTATTTAATGAAAAGCTGTAAACATACACATTGTTTCACATCCTTTAATAACAGACTCATAAACACAATCACGCAATAGGCTACAACCCACTTCACAGCTCCCATGGAAAAGTCGATGTATTGTAGCTTCATGCTGACGAAAGAGTAGCAGAGGAAGGAGTTTGCTTCTTCAGCAATGTTCTCTAAAATTGTACGTGTTACGGTGGTGTGTCGCTCATCTCTGTACCCCACACATAGCCAAAATATTTCTGTCCCACAGTCGAGCAGTGAACTTCAAACACAGATGCAACTGCCAAGACCAGGGAGGTTTTCTAATGCCTCGCAAAGGGCACCTATTGGTAGATGGGTAAAAATAAAACAAAAACTAACATTGAATATCCGTTTGAGCATGGTGAAGTTAATAATTACACTTTGGGTGGTGTATCAATACACCCAGTCACAACAAAGATAGACATCCTTCCTAAGGAAACACTCAGGGATTTCACCACGAGGCCAATGGTATCTTTAAAACAGTTAGAGTTGAATGGCTGTGATAAGAGAAAACTGTGGATGGATCAACAACATTGTAGTTACTTCACAGAATAAAAATATTCCAAAACATGCATCCTGTTTATAATAAGGCACTAAAGCAAAACTGCCCCAAAAAATGGCAAAGAAATGTACTTTATATTCTGAATACTAAGAATTATGTTTGTGGCAAATCCTACACAACACTATCAGAACTCAAAATAAGACCCAGATGCAGACAGCTAGAGTCACAGATGTTTATTGACCCAAACCGGGGTTAGGTAAAAGACAGGTCAAAGGCAGGCAGATGTCCATAATCCAGGGCAGAGTCAATAAGGTACAGAACAGCAGGCAGGGTCGGCGTCAGGACAGGCAGAGGTTCGTAAATGGGTCAGAGTCAGACAGGTACAGAACGGCAGGCAGGCTCGGGGTCAGGGCAGGCAGAATGGTCAAAACCGGGGAAACAGAACTTGAGAAAGCAGGGAGACGGCAAAACATGCTGGTAAGACCTGACGAGACAACTGGCAACAGACAAACAGAGAACACAGGTATAAATACACTGGGGATAATGGGCGACACCTGTAGGGGGGTGGAGACAAGTACAAAGATAGGTGAAACAGATGGGGGTGTGACAAACACATCACTGAGTACCACTTCATATTTTTAAGCATGGTGGTTGCTGCATCATGTTATGGGTATGCTTGCCATCAGCAAGGACTAGGATGTTTTTTAGGATAAAAATCAATGGAATAGATTTAAGCACAGGGAAAACCTGGGTCAGTATGCTTTCCAACAGACACTGGTAGACATTCACTTTTCAGCAGGACAATAACCTAAAACACAAGGCCAAATGTACACTGGAGTTGCTAACCAAGATGACATTGAATGTTCCTGAGTGGCCTAGTTACAGTTGACTTAAATCAGCTTGAAAATCTAAGGCAAGACTTGAAAATGGCTGGCTAGCAATGAACAACCAACTTGACAGAGCTTGAAGAATATTAAAAAGAATAATGTGCAAATATTATACAATCCATGTGTGCAAAGATCTTAGAGACTTACACATTAAGACTCACAGCTGCCAAAGGAGATTAACATGTGAATACTTATGTAAATGAGATATTTCTGTATTTCAATTTCAATAAATGTGCAAAAATGTATAAAAACATGTTTTCACTTTGTCATTATGGGGTATTGTGTGTAGTTGGGTGAGAAAAAGTATATTTAATCAATTTTGAATTCAGGCTGTAACAAAACTAGGAATAAGTCAAGGGGTCAAGGGGCGCTCCCGCGATATGCAACTTTTCAGGGAAGTTAGGAACCAATATGCACAGACATTTAGGAAAGCAAAGGCTAGCTTTTTCAAACAGAAATTTTCATCCTGTAGCACAAACTCCAAAAAGTTCTGGGACACTGTAAAGTCCATGGAGAATAAGAGCACCTCCTCCCAGCTTGCCCACTGCACTGAGGCTAGGAAACACTGATAAATCCATGATAATTGAGAATTTCAATAAGCATTTTTCTACGGCTGGCCATGCTTTCCACCTGGCTACCCCTACCCGGTCAACAGCCCTGCACCCCCCACAGCAACTTGCCCAAGCCTCCCCCATTTCTCTTTCACCCAAATTCAGATAGCTGATGGTCTGAAAGAGCTGCAAACTCTGGACCCCTACAAATCAGCCGGGCTAGATAATCTGGACCCTCTCTTTCTAAAATTATCCGCCAAAATTGATGCAAACCCTGTTACTAGCCTGTTCAACCTCTTTCGTATCATCTGAGATCCCCAATGATTGGGAAGCTGCCGCACTCATCCCCCTCTTCAAATGGGGAGACCCAAATTGCTACAGACCTATATCTATCCTACCTTCCTAAGGTCTTCGAAAGCCAAGTTTACAAACAGATCACCGACCATTTCGAATCCCACCGTACCTTCTCCGCTATGCCATCTGGTTTCCCGAGCTGGTGATGGGTGCACCTCAGCCACGCTCAAGGTCCTAAACGATATCATAGCCGGCATCGATAAGAGACAATATGTAACGAATGTCATCGGGAGAAGAAGAAGAGGACCAAGGTGCAGCGTGGTAAGTATTCGTAATGCTTTTAATAAATATGAACACTTGAACAAACACAACAAACAAACAGTTCTGCAAGGTGCAATACACATAACAGAAAACAACTATCCACAAACACAGGTGGGAACAGGCTACCTAAGTATGGTTCTCAATCAGAGACAACGATTGACAGCTGCCTCTGATTGGGAACCATACCAGGCCAAACACATAGAAATACAACACACAGAACAAAACATAGAATGAATAACATGGAATGCCCACCCCAACTCACGCCCTGACCAAACCAAAATAGAGACATAAAAAATAACTAAGGTCAGGATGTGACACAATACTGTGCAACTCTATTGGCCAAGGCTTTTGACTCTGTCAATCACCACATTCTTATCGGCAGACTCAACAGCCTTGGTTTCTCAAATGACTGCCTCGCCTGGTTCACCAACTACTTCTCAGACAGAGTTCAGTGTGTCAAATCGGAGGGCCTGTTGTCCGGACCTCTGGCAGTCTCTATGGGGGTGTCACAGGGTTCAATTCTCAGGCCGACTCTTTTCTCTGTATACATCAATGATGTCGCTGGTGATTCTCTGATCCACCTCTACGCAGACGACACCATTTTGTATACTTCTGGCACTTCTTTGGACACTGTGTTAACTAACCTCCAGACGAGCTTCAATGCCATACAACTCTCCTTCCGTGGCCAATTGCTCTTAAATGCAAGTGAAACTAAATGCATGCTATTCAACCGATCGCTGCCCACACCTGCCTGCCCATCCAGCATCACTACTCTGGATGGTTCTGACTTAGATTATGTGGCCAACTACAAATACCTAGGTGTCTGGTTAGACTGTAAACTCTCCTTCCAGACTCACATTAAGCATCTCCAATCCAAAATTACATCTAGAATCGGCTTCCTATTTCGCAACAAAGCATCCTTCACTCATGCTCCCAAACATACCCTCGTAAAACTGACTATCCTTCCGATCCTTGGCTTCGGCAATGTCATCTACAAAATAGCCTCCAACACTCTACTCAGCAAACTGGATGCAGTCTTTCAAAGTGCCATCCATTTGTCACCAAAGCCCCATATACTACCCACCAGGTCATCTATAAGTCTTTGCTAGGTAAAGCCCCGCCTTATCTCAGCTGACTGGTCACCATAGCAGCACCCACCCATAGCACACGCTCCAGCAGGTATATCTCTCTGGTCACCCCCAAAGCCAATTCCTCCTTTGGCCGCCTCTTCTTCCAGTTCTCTGCTGCCAATGACTGGAACAAACTGCAAAAATCACTGAAGCTGGAGACTCTTATCTCCCTCACTAACTTTAAGCACAAGCTGTCAGAGCAGCTCACAGATCACTGCACCTGTGCATAGCCCATCTGTAAATAGCCCATCCAACTAACCTCATCCCCTATACTGTTATTTATTTTTCTCCTTTGCACCAACTTGTTCTCAACTGGCCTACCTGGTTAAATAAAGGTGAAATAAATAGAAAAATGAAAGTATGAATACTTTCTGATCACACTGTATGTCTGTCCAATATGAAAAACGTAGTGAACATCGTCCAATATCAATGGGCTAATTAACAATGGGATTTAAGTGTTTTCTAAAGTGTATTATTATAATTGTAACAATATATTGTCATTACTATTATTATAAATAATGTGTTTGAATTGTTTTACTGCTGTTACCATGATAACTGTCTAGTAATCATTCATTTGAATGCTGTAACAATAATGTCAATGGTATAATATTATTTGTGCTATAAAAGGCGTTGGCCTTATTTCCTTTTTTTATATTGTTAAACAAAATTAAAGTCTGTAACATTTCCTCATAAAATGTTAATCATTTTATGACAATTGTATTGCTTTTATTTTGAAGGAGAATCGCCGAGCTCAGGGATTATCCTTGCTAGGTCTTGCTTATTCTTGCTGGCGGAACGGAGGTGTGGTGGTTGACACTTTCTTTTCCTCAACTCTTTGCGATTGAGCGTTTGCGTCACCTACAGTAGGGTATCGTTAAATGTATTGAAATGGTATGCGCCATGGTTTCTCATAAATTCTAGATATTCTTTGTTTATTTTTATTTTGTATCTCTGTCGCAATACTTGAAGAGATTAGCGTAGTTTAGTTGGCATCGCAACAACTCATAATACAGTTTAATGCTATAGTTACATTCACAATCATCATGCAATGACTTCGGCAGCAAGAGTAGGAAGTGACGCTTCGAAGGGCAGAAAAAAAGTTTTCTGTTTCTGAAGAGGGAGAAAATGCAAACTACAAATTGTGCCAGCGATGCATACTAGCCTACAAGGTAACGTATAACCTACATTGTTTAATTCATGTGTGTAGTAACGTAACAATTTATTCGTGTTTTTAAACTGCTCTATGGTTTAAAAAAAAGCCAAGGTGTCAATATAAGATTCAGGATTCAAGATTCATCGTTATTGTCCACTCCCTGCTGCATATGTCAGCGACAATGGTTGCATCAACAAAAAAAAAACACACATCTCAATTAATCTTCATGGAGGTCCTGCTGATGGATCTAGAATTTCTATGCAGTAGTCTAGGCTAGATACAGATTCGCGTGGTTCGATATAGCTCGGATGCCAATGGTTGCTGCACGATGAGGAGTAGCCTTGTGCACCTCCCTAGTTGTGCCTGGAGAAGCGGGTGGGTGTACTCTAATATACCTAACATTTCCAAAACGGCCCGCCCTGCGAAGGAGACCTGTTTGACATCCACTGTTTTTATGAAAGTAAAGTCATAGTGTATATACAAAAAAAATAACGACAGCTGTGATGGGAACTGGAAGTTTCGGTACAATTTTATAAATGCCTACAGATACTTTGTTCTTTCGACATGGTGGGATCTTTTTGTGTCGGTCAAATTTATTATGAGAGAAATGCCAGTGGAAAGGCCTTTATGCGCAAATATCGATATAATAACCATCATATCTAAGTAAACTTGGACTCACGCGATTATATGGTGCGTGGTCGCTGGTGAACTCGGGAAATCGTGTAGTTTATTAGTCTACAGATTAAATAAATTATGAACTAAACAGGGTGGTGAAAGTATTGTGATCTTGATTCTCCTTTCCAATAAATATCGAGGGTCTTATTCTGGTGACATGATGATCGATGCACATCATGCGGTGATTTTTATCGGCAAATAGTCCATTTCCATCTGGTGGGAAAATGCTCATATTTTCTTTATGCAAATTCTAGAGTATTCACATGAAAATCTGTCATCAATTGGATGGAAACCTAGCAATACACTCTGAAGAACCTAAAATGATGAATCCCATGGGCCTATTGGTTTTTCACAGTCAGGTCAACCCAAGCTGTAGTCTACTATGCAAGTAGGCAAATAGTATGCCAATTATTGAAATAGATAAATGTGACTGTCAACTGAGTCAGAAATTCACAGGTTTCAGATTTGTACCAAATTATTTTCCAGGTTTTCGCTCTCAAAGTCACACTTTTTAAATAGAAAAACAACTAAATTGGATGTTCTAAGTCCACAACAATGCTTAAACCACAGCAGGAGAACACTTGAGGTCTGGGTAAAAAATCTAAGAAAATTTGATTTTTTTGTGTGTAGTTACCCTTTAATTTAACTGTACGGTCACCAAGCACTGTTGTTTGGTTAGCATGTTT
Source organism: Oncorhynchus nerka (assembly GCF_034236695.1). NCBI lineage: Eukaryota > Metazoa > Chordata > Actinopteri > Salmoniformes > Salmonidae > Oncorhynchus > Oncorhynchus nerka. The sequence goes on from NC_088413.1 coordinate 39,853,638, forward strand.
CTGTAGACCACATGAGATGGCGTTTGCAAAACAAATGGCCACTGGATTGATGCAAATATTAATGCTATCATTCTGCCAGGTGCAGGCATAGGCTACTTTGTAGCTAGTTAGTTTTTGTGAATGTTTTTCCATCAACCAGAAGACGGTTAGGCCTATCATTAGCAGCATCACTATATTTTTCCTGAACCTTAATTGTTTGAAACCTGGACGTTTTACTTCCTATTATGAAGCATGTCTTACCTTGCTTCAAAGTAGCCTATAGCAAAAATCCCACCATAGAAACGTGGATGCGATTATTTTACAGACTTCCTTTTAATGCATTCTCCTGTACTTATTGGTTTTCTTTCAGCTTTCTTTCATTGTCTAGAAGCCAAATGCATTATCCTAGTCATATTAGCAACCCGTGATAGTTGTTGCATCTTTAGAATTGACCTCTTTATAAACTTCTAACGGATATGTCCATCTCAGTTCTTGAAGCATTTTAGAACCGTTTTTTTCCCCGCAAATTGCGCAGGACTACCGCTGTGTGCATATTGCTGCGCTCAAAATGTGAATCCATAATAGTTTGTCAACATTGTAAGCCAAACATTCTGATCTGTTCCATTAGCCGTATTAATTGATACTGCGTATACCTCCCCTACCCTACTTTGATACGCAGACCAGAAAGTGTCCCATCAGTCTGTAACAACACACCTGAGCTACTGTACGTGTCCTGTACGTGTCCTGCACAGAAGAGTGGACTAGACTATTGTCTTCATTTTATTAACAGTTTAAATATGACCAGTTTAATGACAGACAATTATAACTACGTCAATGGATATCTAGAGGCGAAAAAAACAAAAACACACCTATTTAGGCGAATTGCTGGCTAGCGGAGTAGAACACTAGAACATTTAAAGGAGAGCCGCACACTCTAAGGGCTCAGATGCAGTAATTGAATAACCTAATAACCCACGTTTCTACAGAGAAGCTGTCTTCATCAGGGTATAATGACAAACACTGCGGGGTGACTAGTTTATATAGTGTCAAAGGACACACACAGGTGTCTGTAATCATGGATGGGTGTGGCCTGATATCATTGGTTAATTCTCAGATATAAAAAAACAACATACCAAAATCGCATAAGATCATAGATACAATTTGGCTACATAGACCTACAAACATTTACAAAAACAAAATCACAATAATCACTAATGGATATGTCATGTGCCAATAATGGTTATGCCAAGTGCCAAACATAATTTCTCTTTCAAGGGTAGATTTGCATCTTATTTCTACAATCAATTTGGTCATTTAGGCCTTTCTCCCAATGAAAGATTGAAAGAGTGGATATGATATGGACATGACTTTGATTCAAAACCACAACACGCACACAATCATACGTAATCTCACGCACTCTCACATAGCAAGGTGGGCATATTTCTTATGCACCGAATAGCACGCATGAATGTTTTCAGGCTTTGTGGCGTTATTTTAAGGTACAGCAGAGATAGCAGAGGGCAGAGCATACCCTGACATAGAGGGACTGGCAGTGTCTCCTTTCTGTCAGCTGGAACATGCTTGGTCATGGTCACTGCTATTCGCTAGGCACCCCAGTTGTGCAGCCAGTCTGCATTCACACAGCAGCGTTTGAAAACAGTAGAGAACAGCAGCCTTTGAAAGCTGTGCGGAAAACTCGATCTCAACTGCTTTATTCCTAAATCTCAGTGCATCTTTCTATCAATGACTGACCGAATGAATGAGTCTACCTGCTGATTCACTGAGATCAGTGTGTATGAGATCATAGATATGACATCTCATAGTGTCACTCCGAAAATGTCTTGCTGCTTTTTCTCAATGCATCTTGAAAAAGGCAGCTGCAGTTGGATTGTGGGGTTCTGCTGATGGACTGTTTACTCAACAGTTTGTAAAGTCTAGATGTTAGTGTACTCATGAGTGTGAATAATGCTGTAATAATGTTAATGAATACTGATAATGAATACTGAGAGTAGGTAGACATATTCTCTCTAACTTGGAACTAGTGCGAGGCTCGCCCCTGCCATTTTTAATATTGATGGGATTTAAATAAGGGCCCCTCTTTGTATCAGTAGCCGACTGACGGAATTTCCCTGCATGGATCTGAGTAGAGTTTGCCCAGTAAATTACACCGCCTCGCATACAAGATGAAAGCCATATATGGTCGTGGAAGTAGGTGTGGCGAACAGACTGGAGGGGATCACAAGACAAACTGAAAGAGAACGTTTGAGAGAGCGTTCTACATTGAGAGAGAAAAGGCCGCATATGACAGTGGTGTGTTGTGTGCATGTGGGCTATTTGTGCAATCCTAACGCAATAATGTCCACATTTTTGCAGATCAGTGCCCCATTTCGGACTGGATAGCACTTATTTTCTAACGACATCGATCTACCTTTGGCTTGAAAAATAATAGCGAGGTCAGCATAGAATGACTCAACGCTAGAGATGTATGCTGTCGTCTCGGTTGGATTGCACTGCTGGGCGCGTGGGTCTGGGGATAGTTGCTGCACTGGTTGGTGGTGGGTGATTGTTGGGGCATCGCAGAAACATGACAAGCACGGTAAGTGATCGGATAGCAACTTTGATTTACTTATATATCCGGCTTTTTGATCGGTAAATGTGAACCAAGAAACATGCAAGTGAATGGATGACATTAGTTGTAAACAAAGTTGACCATTTCATTACATAGGCTTCTATGCATATTGAACATCAAGATTGTTGATCAGCTGTTGATACCTGTGTGTGTTTTATTGCTTAATATGGGGATTTTCATAAACATAGGAAGCAATATCAGTTCCTATGACGTAGGCTATTAACCATGTTGATAAGTTGAGCAGCCCTAGCTGCGCGGTTCATATTATCCTTACTTTTGTCGTGGTACTTGTGTAGCCAATATGGGGTGCATTGTTGTCTCACTTTGTTGTAATGTGCCATGGAATTAGTGACTGGATAATCCGTTTTCTGTAACAAAGGGCTGCCTTCTCGTAAATAGCGCTGAGCTGGCTGGCGGTGGGGACTGAGAGGAGGCGGGGGTTCAGCAAGGGTTGTTCAGAAGTAGGACGCAGCATGTTTTTGTTTTTTTTACTTCGATTTTTTTTGGTGCTGTCTGGGGGGGGGGGGGATTCTCACTCCTCCATGTCAAATAGCCAGCCTATAGCCGACATCGAATGTGCGTTCGCTTTCACCGCCATGCCCCATTGGCTGCAAGGGTATTCGCTGTTTAAATTAAGAAACGCTCGACCGTCTCATGGATTAGGTAATTATGGTTGACGGTACAAGCCTAGACTATATTAACGGCTTTTCCTTGGTTGGTTGGGTTAATAAACCCGACAGGGGGTTGTGTAATTAGCTGCAACGTGCGGTCCACTTTGTCATCGCTCTACTAGTTTACACCCGATCGCCTACTGAAAGGTTAGGTGGAAATCGTGTTATTGTGCAAATATTTCATATGGCAGAAACCCTTCCATGAAAAACAAACACTGCAAAACCCACTCCATATGATTTCTGCTGTTAAGCAAAATAGGCCAAGGCAATGCGTCTTCCATGGTCTTCTCAAGCCACGCCTCTCACATTCCCGGAAATTGATAGAAATATTTCTTCATAAATACAGTGACGCATGCACATTGTTTTTTAAATTTGATATATATATATATTTATAGCTATAGCGGAACCGCATCTACAAATTGTTCATAATTTGGATTTCTAAACAACCTTATCATGTAATAAGCATACAGAAGAACATGCTATAATATAACATGGTGTTTAATTCTCCCTGGCCAATGCAATAGTGTCCTCACCCTGAAGTGTGCGTGGTCGGTCAGACAAGTACATTACTGTATATATCCTGCCACTGTGCAGGATATGAGCAGCTGCAGCTGTCTATTTTAAGGTGTGTGTTTGCTAAATGGTTGCTGCCTAGGCTAAACAGTAGCCTACCACCTTTTGAAGAAACAACTACTGAGTCATGTGTTGTTGTAAGTTCTACCAAATATATTTTGCACAGTTTTCGGTCACCTGTACCTTGTACAATCAGTGTAGCCTACCATACAACGAGGCCTATAACTTGTATAAGTCTATATTATAGACAACTGTAGGATGGCCTACTGCCCTCATCTCGGCCTTGCCTGCCTTCAGGAACAGAATAGGTGCAGCTATCGATTGTTCTCTAAGCTACTCTTCGGTAACAATAAATATCTCATATTTATAAAAGCCATATATATATATATGTGTGTATATTTGGCCCTAAAGTCCTGCAGAATTAAAAAAAGGTTGTTGTGCTGAAGATGCAGCCACAGTCAACTACTGAATAGGGGGATAGCATATGATATGTGATATGCCTGAGTAATATGTACTGAACAAAAATATAAACGCAACAATTTACAGTTCATATAAGGAAATCAGTCAACTGAAATGCATTCATTAGGCCCTAGTCTATGGATTTCACATGACTGGGAATACAGATATGCATCTGTTGGTCACAGATACCTCACAGATAAGGTGGATCAGAAAAACAGTCAGTATCTGGTGTGACTGCCATTTGCCTGATGCAGCCCCTTCGCATAGAGTTGATCAGGCTGTTGATTGTGGCCTGTGGAATGTTCTCCCACTCCTCTTCAATGTCTGTGCGAAGTTGCTGGATATTTGGCAGGAACTGGAACACGCTGTCGATCCAGAGCATCCCAAACATGCTTAGAGGGTGACATGTCTGGTGAATATGCAGGCCATGGAAGAACTGGGACATTTTCAGTTTCAGTATTATACAGACCAGAGGACAGTTGCATTGTATTCCATTGCATTACATCGTCACCACTCTCACCATTGGAAAAGTCCATCTCTTCAAACTGTAAATGCAATTGCAGAGGGGTCTGTTCTTTGTGCATTGGGAAGATGATTGTAGTATACTCTGCACAAACACTATGCCCTCAGATACACATCCAGATTGTGATTATCATAATGTGTTGCCATGGCAATGAAAGTGATGCCCAGAAAGATTTGGACTACAATAAATGTGCCTTTTTTCCACCCTCGTATTATAATTTTTTACTCTTAGGTCGACTGACTAGCTGTGACGGAAATTGAAAATGTAATATTTTTCACTTTTGGCCTTTTTTCCAAAGAAGGTTATTGTGACTCATAGTTGTTCTCTCTCATTGTCCTCTCTCTTGCCTTTCCCTTTTGACAATGCAGGAACAGGATCAACGAGTGACAGGTTCCCCTTTTGTCCTGAATGATTTGGAGACCACTGAGTCAGAGCCTCAGTGCAAAAAGAGCAAGTAGGCTGCATTCCCTATATGGTGCACAACTTTTGACCAGGGTTCATAAGGAATAGACTCTTTACAAGTAATATTTTGCCACAGGGCTATTCCACGGTAGCATAATGAGGCTGAGACTCAGATTAAAATGCATTAGAGCTGTCCCGACTAAAAAAATTATTGATCGACCACCATTGTCTGTTCTTTCGACCAATCTATTGGTCGAAGTTTTAAAACAAGTTTTTTTCCCTTTGTAGACACATCCTATGTGTTTTAATCAAATCCACTATATTCACTGCGCTTGTCTGATGCTATTAAGCACACTGTTTGATGAAATAATTAAGACACACAAATGACTAGAGGGAGTCCGACCAGCAATTTATTTGATTGTGCCGGGGCCGGGCTCAGACTTGCTGTGTTTACATTTCTTTTCTTTTTTTTTTAAAGACTGTGACTAGCACCCGTTGTCTTTCTCTCCTCCCTGCTGCAGCGACCGCCACAGTATTGCTGAAGCTGCAAACATAATAACAGCCATTTCTGACCGAAAAGTTCTGTTACCCAAAATCCCTCATTTATTTAGGAGATACATTCCCTCTACCCTTGCCCTCTTTACGTGACACATGTAAAGCATCGCATGCACATAGCATATCATAATCACATCAACAAATTGGTTGTAACAAACTCCGAACACCGTATCAGCAAAATGGATGCAGAGGACGTAACAAGTAAACTGGAAACGGGGGAGTGTTTAGGCTACTGGTTCCCCTTTACCTCCTGAGGTAAAGGGGAAGTCAGGTGTGTGGAATGAATTTGACTAGTTGTAGAAAATGCTGGCGATCTAGAAAAAGAAGGTAAGGAGAAAGCACTACGTGCATATTGTGTGTCCCCAAACTGGCGCTGTTAGATTACAATATAACCTTTCTGACCATTTGGAACGATGTAAACAACACTAAATAAATGATAAGCCTACCAGAGAGTCTGTTGTAGTATTTTTTTGTCAAGCCTCTATTACAGAAAAGACAAAATGGTCGCATGGAACGGTATATTTATTGTTTAAGGTAATTATTCAAGGATCGCTTTATTTTCAAATGAAAATGCTTGATTGCATTTCAAATCATGAATGACTTGTATGCTGTGTGATGACTTGAACGAATGAATGATTGATTGATACAGTAGCCTGTATAAGTATTGAAATAAAGGCCAAAGTAAGTTAAGGTTAAACAGGATGCCCTTTTAGGCCTACAGCTCAATGGTGGTAATACAAATCAAATCACCTTCCAGTGAAATGCTTACTTACAAGCCCTTAACCAACAATGCAGTTTTAATTAAAAAAAATAAGTGTTAAGTAAAAAATAGACAATAAAAGTAACAAATAATTAAAGAGCAGCAGTAAAATATAACAGTAGCGAGGCTGTATACAGGGGGTACCGGTACAGAGTCAATGTGCGGGGGCACCGGTTAGTTGAGGTAATATGTAGTTAAAGTGACTTTGCATAGATAATAAACAGGGAGTAGCAGCAGTGTAAAATAGGGTGGGGCAATGCAAATAGTCTGGGTTACCCTTTGATTACAAGGCTGCTATTCTAAGCCTAATAATGACATTGTTATTATTATTATTATTATCATTACAATAATAAGTAATCACAATAAGGAGATCAAGAAAAAGGAGCATCATTATTGTTATTATTATAAATAATCATTTTGTAAATTTACACTGGAGTGTCAGAGTGCGCTCAGATTGCACTCTGGGCTTTCGTAAATTCCGAGCGTTGTCCGTTTTGTAAATTCAGCGCGTTTTGCTCTCGGAGTGTTTAGAGCACACACTGGACACTGGCCGAGGAGTAGGGTTGATCCGAGCGTTCTGACCTCACAACGGCAGTCAAGCATCCAAGCTAACTGGCTAAACTTGGCTAGCTTGCTAGCTACTTCCAGACACAAATGAGAGAACACCTCACTCTGACCATTTGAATTGCCCTAGCAGAGGTGGTTTGGCTGTTTTCATGTTGTCTAGAGTAGAGGTCAACCGATTAATTGGGGCCGATTTTCAAGTTTTCATAACAATCGCAAATCGTTATTTTTGGACACCGATTTTGCCGATTTAAAAAAAATATATATATACAGTGGGGAGAACAAGTTTTTGATATCATCATCAACCATGTGTAGTTAACTAGTGATTATGATTGATTGATTGTTTTTTACAAGATAAGTTTAATGCTAGCTAGCAACTTACCTTGGCTTACTGCATTCGCGTAACAGTCAGTCTCCTTGTGGAGTGCAACGAGAGAGAGGCAGGTCGTTATTGCGTTGGACTAGTTAACTGTAAGGTTGCAAAATTGGATCCCTCGAGCTGACAAGGTGAAAATCTGTCATTCTGCCCCTGAACGAGGAAGTTAACCCACCGTTCCTAGGCCGTCATTGAAAATAAGAATGTGTTCTTAACTGACTTGCCTAGTTAAATAAAGATTAAATAAAGGTGTACATATATATATATACATACAGTGGGGAGAACAAGTATTTGAAACACTGACGATTTTGCAGGTTTTCCTACTTACAAAGCATGTAGAGGTCTGTCATTTTTATCATTGCTACACTTCAACTGTGAGAGACGGAATCTAAAACAAAAATCCAGAAAATCACATTGTATGATTTTTAAGTAATTAATTTGCATTTTATTGCATGACATAAGTATTTGATCACCTACCAACCAGTAAGAATTCCAGCTCTCACATACCTGTTATTTTTTCTTTTAAGAAGCCCTCCTGTTCTCCACTCATTACCTGTATTAACTGCACCTGTTTGAACTCGTTACCTGTATAAAATACACCTGTCCACACACTCAATCAAACAGACTCCAACCTCTCCACAGTGGCCAAGACCAGAGAGCTGTGTAAGGACATCAGGGATCAAATTGTAGACCTGCACAAGGCTGGGATGGGCTACAGGACAATAGGCAAGCAGCTTGGTGAGAAGGCAACAACTGTTGGCGCAATTATTAGAAAATGGAATAAGTTCAAGATGACGGTCAATCATCCTCGGTCTGGGGCTCCATGCAAGATCTCACCTCGTGGGGCATCACTGATCATGAGGAAGGTGAGGGATCAGCCCAGAACTACACGGCAGGACCTGGTCAATGACCCGAAGAGAGCTGGGACCACAGTCTCAAAGAAAACCATTAGTAACATACTATTAAAATCCTGCAGCGCACGCAAGGTCCCCCTGCTCAAGCCAGCGCATGTCCAGGCCCGTCTGAAGTTTGCCAATGACCATCTGGATGATCCAGAGGAGGAATGGGAGAAGGTCATGTGGTCTGATGAGACAAAAATAGAGCTTTTTGGTCTAAACTCCACTCGCCGTGTTTGGAGGAAGAAGAAGGATGAGTACAACTGTGAACCAACAACACCATCCCAACCGTGAAGCATGGAGGTGGAAACATCATTCTTTGGGATGCTTTTCTGCAAAGGGGACAGGACGACTGCACCGTATTCAGGGGAGGATGGATGGGGCCATGTATCGCGAGTTCTTGGTCAACAACCTCCTTCCCTCAGTAAGAGCATTGAAGATGGGTCGTGGCTGGGTCTTCCAGCATGACAACAACCTGAAACACACAGCCAGTGCAACTAAGGAGTGGCTCCATAATAAGCATATCAAGGTCCTGGAGTGGCCTAGCCAGTCTCCAGACCTGAACCCAATAGAACATCTTTGGAGGGAGCTGAAAGTCCATATTGCCCAGCGACAGCCCCGAAACCTGAAGGATCTGGAGAAGGTCTGTATGGAGGAGTGGGCCAAAATCCCTGCTGCAGTGTGTGCAACCCTGGTCAAGAACTACAGGAAATGTATGATCTCTGTACCAAATATTAAGTTCTGCTTTTCTGATGTATCAAATACTTATGTCATGCAATAAAATGCTAATTAATTACTTAAAAATCATACAATGTGATTTTCTGGATTTTTGTTTTAGATTCCGTCTCTCACAGTTGAAGTATAGCTATGATAAAAAATTACAGACCTCTACATGCTTTGTATGTAGGAAAACCTGCAAAATCGGCAGTGTATCAAATACTTGTTCTCCCCACTGTATATATATATATATATATTACACCTTTATTTAATCTTTATTTAACTAGGCAAGTTAGTTAAGAACACATTCTTATTTTCAATGACGGCCTAGGAACGGTGGGTTAACTTCCTCGTTCAGGGGCAGAATGACAGATTTTCACCTTGTCAGCTCGAGGGATTCAATTTTGCAACCTTACAGTTAACTAGTCCAACGCAATAACGACCTGCCTCTCTCTCGTTGCACTCCACAAGGAGACTGACTGTTACGCGAATGCAGTAAGCCAAGGTAAGTTGCTAGCTAGCATTAAACTTATCTTGTAAAAAACAATCAATCAATCATAATCACTAGTTAACTACACATGGTTGATGATATTACTAGATATTATCTAGTGTGTCCTGCGTTGCATATAATCTGACTGAGCATACAAGTATCTAAGTATCTGACTGAGCGGAGGTAGGCAGAAGCAGGCCCGTAAACATTCATTCAAACAGCACTTTTGTGCTTTTTTCCAGCAACTCTGCGTTGTGCGTCAAGCATTGCGCTGTTTATGACTTCAAACCTATCAACTCCCGAGATGAGGCTGGTGTAACCGAAGTGAAATGGCTAGCTAGTTAACACGGGTTAATAGAGTTTCAAAGTCACTCGCTCTGAGACTTGGAGTGGTTGTTTCCCTTGCTCTGCATGGGTAATGCTGCTTCGAGGTTGGCTGTTGTCGTTGTGTTCCTGGTTCGAGCCCAAGGAGGAGCGAGGAGAGGGAAGCTATACTGTTACACTGGCAATACTAAAGTGCCTATAAGAACAAAGGTTAATGAAATACAAATGGTATAGAGGGAAATAGTCCTATAATAACTACAACCTAAAACTTCCTACCTGGGAATATTGAAGACTCAGTTTTAAAGGAACCACCAGCTTTCAAATGTTCTCATGTTCTGGAGCAAGGAACTTAAACGTTAGCTTTCTTACATAGCACATATTGCACTTTTACTTTCTTCTCCAACATTTTGTTTTTGCATTATTTAAACCAAATTGAACATGTTTCATTATTTATTTGAGGCTAAATTGATTTTATTGATCTATTATATTAAGTTAAAATAAGTGTCCATTCAGTATTGTTGTAATTGTCATTGTTACAAATAAAAAAATCGTCCTATTAATCCGTATCGGCTTTTTTTGTCCTCCAATAATCGGTATCGGCGTTGAAAAATCACAATCGGTCGACCTCTAGTCTAGAGCATTGGTGACGGTAACTGTGCTGCTTTTTTTGCCGATGTTTACGGACACCTGTCATATTCAACAGGTGTTTCGCATTCGTAAATTCATCAGTTATTCTGCGGTCTGGCAGTGCTCTGAAATCGGAGTAGATACCCAGAATGAATTTACGAACACACCCTAAATAATCTATAAATAATACCAGAGAGGCTGTTGTATAATGAACAAAAAAAGTGGAGAGCCTTTATTACAGAAAGCAATGATTAAAAACAGCCGAATTTGTGAAATTGTCGTTGCGTGAGACTTGGCTCTCACGGAATCAGTAGGTTATTAAACAATCACTCAATCAGGCAACAGAAGCAGGATCTGTCTTATTTCTGCAGATATATATGGATGATTTATAAAGCCTTTAACAGTTAGGCTGTTGATTTATAGACCTAATTTAAGTTGGTTTCCTCACCTTTCTTAGACAATAAGGTAAGGGCTGTTTTCTCGTCTCCTCATTCTGCTGCTGCCTCCGCCGCATTGTTCTCAACACCTGGTTAACTTTGCTATTATGCACATAGCAACATGATCTAGGAAAAGGCGCCAATTCAACAGCGCACTGATGTGTTTCAGAACCGCGGACAGCGGCCACTATCCAACGCGGGAGAAAGCTCATTTGTTATAAAATAATATTTTTATTAGTGTTGCACCATTGTTCTTATTCAATATAACCATATACAATTTCAGTAGCACGTTTTGGAGTGATGGACTGTACCATCCCCATTCCTCATGGCCTCCACAATGGATCAGTCCACTCAGACAGACGCGAATCAGACAGTTGTCTTTGCTACTGCTCGACTAAAGAAATCTTAAACAAATAAAAAAAATCTGCAGAACATTTTACAAAAACGTATTGTCTTGGAGTGTACATGCAAAGTTTGGTAACAGAAAGACGGCACAAAATGTAGTGGAAATTGTTCAAAGTTGTCCTTGTGCATGGAATTGTATGTTTTGTGTTAACTTTGCAATCATTGGTTTTTGTTTGGCATGCATTTTAAAGTGAAAGATCTGAGTCTCGGCATCACACCTGCTTAATGTTCCATCTGAATTATCACTGCCCGTGCCAATATCATCATGTTCAATGTTGCTGTCCGAATCCTCTCTTGAATCTATCTCACACTCCACATATACACACACGCTTTCATTCCCACCCAACCCAATACATTTCCCTGGTACTCCATTGTGTTGGAAAGGCCCCCAGGCCATAGCAGGTTTTCACATGGCTGCAGGCAGCTTTTACAATAGGACCATTAGGACCCGTGTTTTCGACCTCTCTGGACTGCCCTGTAAAAACATGCCTGACCCCTCTGGTCTCTTCACAGGGTGTCTCCCATAAATGAATGAGGCCAGTGGACATCCAGACATCTCTATCAGCACCGGCAACCTCTCAATTACACCAGGAAGAGGAGATCAAGGGAAGAAGATTGTTTTTTTTGTCTACGTTTAGTCCAACTCCCTGACATGTGGTTTGATGATTTCCATTCAAATATGCAACCCCCTCTCCTAGGGTGTGTTCTGTGAACATTCTATTCCTTTTGTCTTCAGATTGGGCCAGTTAAAGGGGACATATTTGTTGGTGGTTTGTGTGGCTGGGGGACTGTTATGCACCTAGTACCCCATATACCCCCCCCCCCCACTTCAACCTCACCCCGTTATTCATGCTAGCCATGAGTTTGCCACCCCAGCAGAAACCCAACAGTAAGAGAACAGGCAAGCGCATCTCATTTTTCAACGACCAAGGAGTGGCGATGAAGGAGACGTCCTCTCAGCAGCATCCAGAAGGTTCTTACTACGCCCTTGGTGCCCCAGCCTCAGGGCCTGGTCCTGGGCAGAGTGAGGCTGCAGGCACCGTCACCTCTACAACCTCCAACCCAGAGGCCGCCCATACTGGTATGTACCTCAACTCAGTGATATTCAGCCCAGAGAAAGGAGACCAGAGTCGGGGACATTACCAACAGACTGTACCCATGAAGTGGGTTCACCAGGACCCAGCAACCAAACCGCAGCCTCCACAAAGAACTGGGACTGGGAACTGGACACAGGGTGTCACTATGGCTAACTGGGGGCAGAACTTTGCGCCGTACCTAGGGGGTGTCGGTGACTCACGTTCCCAGGTCCAGAATGCCTTTGTCAAGCAGCAGATCCGTGAGGGGCCTTCACCCCTGCAACCACAGCAGCCCCAGCCCCCTAGTAGGGCTGCAGAGAAGCAGCCACCTCAGCAGCAGCAGGTGGTTAACCCTAACTCTCTCCCTGCTGGAGGAGAGGCCTACAGAGACATTAGGGATGTGGCCAAGGCTCACAGTCTAGAGTGGGAGCAGCAGCATCATACTTCCCAACAGCAGTCCCAGTCTCAGGCGTTCCCACAGACCCTTAAACCTGGTGCTCTAAACGCCCAGCAGCACAGCACATCCAACCCTGGGGGCAGCTCCGTGCTTCAGCCCTTCCAGCTAGCCTTCGGCCAGCCCAAGCAGCACCTAACGGCTGGCTACTACCAGGTGTTTCAGGGGGGCAACAGGACTTTACCCAATCTGAACTACACCCAACAACCCTCACAGCATCCCCAACCCTCACAGCATCCCCAACCCCCACAGCATCCACAACCCCCACAGCATCCACAACCCCCACAGCATCCACAACCCCCACAGCATCCACAACCCCAACAGCATCCACAACTCCAGCTGCAACAGCAGGAGCAGCAGAAAATACAGCAACGTCAACAGCAACAAATATTAGAGCAACAACAACAAATGCAACAAAAACAAATGCAACAAAAACACCATCAGATGAAGCAGCAAATGGTTCAGCAGCAACAGCAGAAAATACAACAGCAACAAATACAACAGCAGCAAATACAGCAACGAATACAACAACGACGCCAAATACAACAGCAATTGCAGCCACAACCACAACATGTACTAGAATTTTACCCCAGCAACCAAAACCCACCTACCCACCCACATCCTCTCTCCCAGCCGCCCGTGTTGGTGCACTCCCAGGAGACCATTCCTCCACCAACCCCCCCAGACCTCAAGGAAACATCCCCAGACTCTCCACACATTCCCCCCCGCACAGACCCCCAGTTCCCCCACACAGAGACACAGCTCCAACCTCCCCAGCTTCAGCTGCAGCCTCGACGGTCCAGGAGACTCTCCAAGGAAGGTGGATCACCACCAGTTGACAACCCTTTCGTAATCCCATCTGATGGGTCCCAGAATGGGGCCTCTGAAGGGCCAGGTGGAGCCCCCAAGGCGGAAGAGGTCCATGCTGCCCAGTTGGCCCCTACAGGGGTCATTCAGAGCACATGCAGGAAACAAAGGATTTCCCAGGAGGTTAACCTGGAGACACTGGCCCAGAAAGCCTCAGAGATGGAGTCACTACCGCCACACATCATCAAGGTAAATATGGCTGCATGTCCTGGTGCTCGTGGTGCTTGTGGTCATGCTTTGAAGGGTATAGTGTAGTTACATGATTTAACAGGGATATCCCCACCCTCAATTTTAACTAGGAATGGGCCCTGTTATCTAGATATCTGGGTATCTGAACAGAAGTTAGTATTCGATTACTTGAGTGAGTGTTATGTTCTGGATAAAACAAAAATTGTCGGCCTATTTTGACAATGAAAAAGCTTATTTATGAATTCAATTAGATTTATCCTTGTGAAATTGTTACCTACAAGGACATTATACCATGACATACCAACATTTTGAGTGTCATTTTTATAACCATGCCTACCCTGACATATGCTATTCTCCCCACTTCAAATAGCAATTACAGGCACGCACCGAACAGAGTTTCCACAAGACCTGACACAGACCAATGCAAAACACTCACCAGAAAACCGTTTCGTAACAGAATCAGTTCACGGTGGAAATCAGACTTATCTTTCACTGTTACTTTTAGCGAGGGGGGGGGGGGGGGTCCTACTTTTTTTTTTTACTATCTGGCCATCCTCAAAAATGTCATGATATTATTTAAATATTGTCAAATGCACACCCCTAATTCTAACCCAACTTTTCATGCATGCACTCCAAAAACACAGTGCTGAAGAGTTATTGGGCTGTAGGAGCTGCATTAATAGGAATCTTCTATAGATGTTAAAACATCCATTTTGTTGTTGTTTACCTGGGTGTAATTGCAGGGGGATTACAGCTCCCTTATCTAGAATTGCAACAAACAAAAGCCTTTAATGCATCTGCCAAGGCCAACTGAGTCAGACCATGATGTTGTTTATGAATGATTAGCACTTTTCTGAGCGGAATAAGCAGTCATCAACCCAATATAAACACAGGAGAACTGATTGATTTTGGCAGGACAGAACATCAGTGCATTTAGTTTTTGTTTACATTTGAGGCATTCACGGTCTTCAGGCACATAGACAGATAATAAGCACTGCTCCTGATCTTTTTGTGTAAAGAAACTGCTAGAAAAGTTTTGACCTATTACTTTATAATACATTACAACATGGTGAGTGATGATGGAATTGCTGGGATATGCAGCCCTGGTCTTCCCCTACGTGACTGTGCAGTTAGCTAGTAACGTTGCACTCCCACGTGGGTGCCTCGTGCCTTACCATATACATTATAAAATAGGACCGCTACGTTGCTGAATGCTGACTGGACCCATTTCACTCTGCACTCCTCCCCCATTCATTCCACCATAGGGCTGAAATTCCACCCCGGGGGGACTCTGTTGGGGAGGGGTACAGGCAGAAGCCAGTGGGGGCCGGTGTAGGGGGCTGGGGTGCAGTGCTCAGCAGAATCTATGCCTCTCTTTCTCCTGTCCTGGTGTTGGGGCTGGAGGCTCTACTTTTCCACTGGGAATAGACAGTGAATAGGGCTCCAGGACCAGGCCACGCTCACTCCTACAGGCTTCTGCCACACTCACTCCTATAGGCTTCTGCCACGCTCACTCCTATAGGCTTCTGCCACGCTCACCCCTATAGGCTTCTGCCACGCTCACCCCTATAGGCTTCTGCCACACTCACCCCTATAGGCTTCTGCCACGCTCACTCCTATAGGCTTCTGCCACGCTCACTCCTATAGGCTTCTGCCACGCTCACTCCTATAGGCTTCTGCCACGCTCACTCCTATAGGCTTCTGCCACGCTCACTCCTATAGGCTTCTGCCACGCTCACTCCTATAGGCTTCTGCCACGCTCACCCCTATAGGCTTCTGCCACGCTCACTCGTACAGGCTTCTGCCACGCTCACTCCTACAGGCTTCTGCCACGCTCACTCCTACAGGCTTCTGCCACGACTCCTACACTGCCACCTACAGGCTTCTGCCACGCTCACTCCTACAGGCTTCTGCCACGCTCACTCCTACAGGCTTCTGCCACGCTCACTCCTACAGGCTTCTGCCACGCTCACTCCTACAGGCTTCTGCCACGCTCACTCCTACAGGCTTCTGCCACGCTCACTCCTACAGGCTTCTGCCACGCTCACTCCTACAGGCTTCTGCCACGCTCACTCCTATAGGCTTCTGTCACGCTCACTCACTCGCTTCAGCTGATCAAATACTCTACTAGGGTTGAGCAACAACCTCACTTCATTTTTAGAATGTTTATTTAGCGAATGGAAAGTCACTTCCCGGCAATATACTTCTGTTAGCTTCCGGGCAGTATGATTCTGTTAGCTTCCGGGCAGTATGATTCTGTTAGCTTCCGGGCAGTATGATTCTGCTGAAACAGGTTTTCCGTGCCTCTACTTCAACACGACAATACAAAGGTAATACGACAATACAAAAGTAGTAAGGAATAGCTATGGCTGCTCATTTGGTCTGTAAAGGAAGCCTGTTCAGGGATTCTCACATTCGATATGGGATGATGTGTGTATGTGTCTGTCTCTTCCGCAGGAGGAGCCCCACAGACCCTGGAGCCCCCAAAGGCCAGCGCCACGGCGAGGGACCATGGAAAGAGATTCTGGAGGCCACAGCGCCAAGCGGCCTCGTGATGAGAGCATGATGCCCCTGGTCATCCCTGTGTCAGTCCCCGTACGGAGGCCAGACACCCTCTCGTCCTCATCCTCCCTAGACAGGGAGCACTCTATCCTGGGCACAAGCTGGCCACAGCGCCCCTCCACGCTCCAGGACATGACCAGCATGAACCGCAAACCCTCCGTCATCGTCACCCGCCGACGATCGCTCAGGAACTCTCTGACGGACAGCTCAGGACAGGTGGGTCCAGCAATTCTTCCCCTCCCCTCACACCTAACAAAAGAGCTTGGTTCATACCTCCTTCTCCTATAGTCTCTCATATCTTGCCACCATCTTCTCTCCCACTCTCCCTTATCCAGCACCCCACTCTCCCCTGGTTCCCCTATGTTCTCTCTCCCCCCTTGCCCTCATTCCGAATCTCCCTCCTGCTGCCTCAGATGAGGTCAAGCAGATTAGCAGGTGTTATCCACACTATTGATGGAGATATAGCCTACCACTGTGCTGTACATACAGTACAATCTATGAGGGAATATGTACTGTACAAGTACCATGGTGGGGGTGAACTGGACATGTAATGTATGGGAGGATAATTCTACATATTGTAGAATGTATCTGACCAGATAAACAACTCACTTACAATACATCTCTTCTTACTAACTGGTGTATGCTAGTTTGGACATTGGAACAGTGCTGTGTTGTCAGTTATGCAAGAATGTTTGTATTGATGTGCTACTCCCTCCTTTAGAACGGCGGCACCCAGGGAGGGAAGGACGACGACGACGACGACGGAAAAAAGTCCAAACGGCGTCCCCGGCCCGAACCTCTCTTCATCCCGCCTCCCAAACCTGGCACCTTCATCGCCCCGACTGTCTACTCCAGCATCACTCCCTACCAGAGCCACCTCCGCTCCCCTGTCCGGCTGATTGACAACCCCCTGACCATGCCCCCCTACACCCCCCCGCCCATCCTCAGCCCTGTGAGAGGGGGATCAGGTCTCTACTTCTCTACCTTCCTCTCCTCTGCTGCAGCTGCTGTCTCCAGCCAGGGTCTGCCTCCACCCATAACACCCAAATCAGCCACACGCAGCCTGCTGAGATCCAGTGAGTACCACTACCTGGGGTCCTACTGGGGGTTGTAGTTCAAAGATCTTCTATCTAAATCCTACTGGGATTTGTAGTCCAAACAACTCAACCTGGGTCCGACTAGGATTTGTAGTCCCAAATGTATTCTACCTGGGTCATAATGGGGGTTGTAGATGATTTGGCACCAGTTTCCCAGACACAGTTTAAGACAAGTCCAGGACTAAAAAAAACACTTTCAATGGAGATTCTTTCATGCTTTTTAGTCCAGGGAAAGGCTTATCTGGCACCTGGAAACCAGACATTATGGTTTGAACAAGCTGTCCTCAGAATGAACTGTAGCTGTGTGAGTTGAACCATGACATTATTCTTTCATGTAAACTTTTCTTGAGTAATATGCATGGGGTTAGCTCAGTCCCTCAAAATCTGCGGTTCTAGATATCTTCTGCTGTAAGACGATAAGGAGGAGGTATAAGGATAGTAAATAAAAAAGTTCACCCAGCAGCATACCGCCCTGCAACCCACTGCCGGCTTGCCTCAGAAGCTAAGCAGGTTTGGTCCTGGTTGGTTCCTGGATGGGAGACCAGATGCTGCTGCAAGGGGTGTTGAAGGGCAAGTAGGAGGCACTCTTTCCTCTGGCCAAAAAAAAGATCTCATTGCCCCAGGGCAGTGATTGGGGACATTGCCCTGTGTATGGTGTTGTCTTTCGGATGGAATGTTAAACGGGTGTCCTGACTCTCTGTGGTCGCTAAAGATCCCATGGCACTTATGGTAAGAGTAGGGCTGTTAACCCTGATGTCCTGGCTACATTTCCAATCTGGCCACCTACTCATTCCCGGCTTTCAATTGGCTCATTCATCCCTCCTATCCCCTGTAACTATTCCCCAGATAGTTGGTGTAAATGCGAATGTGTTCTCAGTCAACTTACCTGGGGTAATATGTTTTTTGTGTGTTTTTCAGACAGCGTTGACATGTTTTTTGTGTGTTTTTCAGACAGCGTTGACATGTTTGTTGTGTGTTTTTCAGACAGCGTTGACGTGTTTGTTGTGTGTTTTTCAGACAGCGTTGACGTGTTTGTTGTGTGTTTTTCAGACAGCGTTGACGTGTTTGTTGTGTGTTTTTCAGACAGCGTTGACGTGTTTGTTGTGTGTTTTTCAGACAGCGTTGACGTGTTTGTTGTGTGTTTTTCAGACAGCGTTGACGTGTTTGTTGTGTGTTTGTCAGACAGCGTTGACGTGTTTGTTGTGTGTTTGTCAGACAGCGTTGACGTGTTTTTTGTGTGTTTTTCAGACAGCGTTGACGTGTTTTTTGTGTGTTTTTCAGACAGCGTTGACGTGTTTTTTGTGTGTTTTTCGTTGACGTGTTTTTTGACAGCGTTGACGTGTGTTTTTTTTTGTGTGTTTTTCAGACAGCGTTGACATGTTTTTTGTGTGTTTTTGACATGTTTTTTGTGTGTTTTTGTTTTTTGTGTGTTTTTCAGACAGCGTTGACATCACCCCACCAGTCCTCCTTGCAATCGGCGAGGCCACTCCAGTCAGTATAGAACCGTGAGTACAGAACACACACTAGGGTTTAATATTTTCCTGATAATCTATACATTTTTCTTCCAGAGAAAATTACAACCATCTTTGTAATATCCCGGTATTCCCGTTCAATATAGACAGGAATCTACTGATTTCCTGTTGCATTTGTCACAATTGAATCAACTCAAAGTTCTGTCAAAGTCGCCACACAATTTGTTGATGTAGCATAGTTTGAATGTAGACCTAAGGTATTGTCAAGTTAGTAGCCTACAGCCTAGTTAAAATGACATTTGTTTTAGCTTACCTTTGACTGAAAGATGACAGCCAGCTTGTTGGCCCTTTTCTTTCCCCTTGTACCTGGCTCAGGAGGATATCGGAAGGTTGAGTTTTTTTCCTTATGATAACTCTCTTATTGTGGTGACTTTGTCACAGGGATGACCCCTCTCCTCTGCTGGTTTGCAGACATTGGGTCACTTAGTCGAGTTGTTTTCTTTAAAAAGAGCCAGGTTGAGTTTTTGATGCTGGGTTATAAGGATATTACCCAGTGGGTCAGATCAGAAGACTGGAGGAGTGCCTTAATTGGGGTGTGGCTTTCAGATAGTTATATTTGGCCCCCCGTGAGAGTCAGAATTCAATTCGGGATCCGATGTGCTATTGTATTGTTAAGGTTGAACACTGACACGTTTGTAGCTTTTAATGAGGCGTACACACGAGCATTAGTTCTACAATGTTGGGATAGTTACCACTTTGTTACAATATGTAAATACTAATGTTATACATTTTATATTGGAATATGTAAAGTGCAAAAATATTAAAGGAACATTTGATTTTACAGTGTACAAAGTTAACATGATGAACAGGAATGACATACTCTCACGAGTGGCCAAAAATATCTACCTGAAAGACACGCCCCTAATAGGCCACGTCTCCTGAAAATAGCCTACGGATTAGAATAAAAAAATGTCCCAGCTGAATGAAAGCTGAAATATGAAGCAGCATGAAAGTGAATATAAACCCAACTAATGGTTCAATGAACCTGTTTGGGTAATCCAAACCACCCAACATGTTGGGTTATTCACGTAAACCCAACTGGCTGGGTCAAAATAACCCAGTTTGTGTTCTGTCCAATATTTACCCAGTGCTGGGTTACCAGCTAACCCAAATTGGGTTGTTTTTAACCCAGCAGTTTTTTTTGTGTAGTAGCAGAGATTCAGCACCATGGATAGCGCCGCGGTTGAGCAAATCCCTGCAAATCTGACTAGTCAAACTCGTGCACATGTCTATTTCCTCGAGCACATTTTTGGACACAATGTACCAGACATTTTGTTAAGTGAGTAGCCGCAGTTTATATTTTGAAACGTAATACAATGGGAAACCAAAACTATTGTTTCTTGTTAGACAAGTCCATTTAGTCTTCAGATCAGCTTATACCAAGGTTAGTTCAGGAGGCAATCTTTGTGAAAGGTGCAGATTGAAATGTAACGAACACAACCGACGTGATTCTTTACTCTACAAAGGCCTCATACATTTCTCTCTGAACGTTCGACAACGTTGTGCCCTCCTGAATGCGCCCCAGCTAGCCCACTCTACGAGGAAGGAGGAGCGGCCCGAACTGAGCTCGCAGTCTGCAGGCCTTTGCAATTTGTGACCAGGCAGGGAGCAGGCAAAAAATCGGCTGCGTTCCAAACGGTTTCCAAAGCAGCCATTAGCTATATTTGGAGTATCCTGAGGGTAATCTGATAGACTTACAGCATCATTTTTACCCTGTAGATTTGGGTGCAGAGATGTATTTCTTAATGATGAGCTTTGGCTTATTTCTGCAACACAGCCGACCCCCTAGGTAGCTACATGTGAATAAATGTTCTTATCCAGACGTGATATTTATTTTAAATAGAACATTTACAGTAGTTACAAAATATTGTCCCTGTCAATGACAATAATATGATTTAGAGCCCTCCAATTTCAAATCTGGACACCAAAGCCAGTTCCACTGTGTTTTTCCATTGTTCCCCTCCAGGCAAGACACACTTATTTTCATGATTTCAATCAGGGACTGATTTAGACCTTGGACACCAGGTGGGTGCAGTTGATTATCTGGTAGAACAGAACACCAGCAGGCTCTGGACCTCGTAGGGTAAGAGTTGAGTACCCCTGATCCCAGAGTGTTAGCCATAACATATGGCTGTGTCCTCCACAGACATCAGAATAGTGAAGACTAACCCATAGCAGGGCTAAGATGGTTCCTCATGCAAACAAATGTAACCCCCTCTCTCTGTCTTCCCAACCAGCCACTGACTGTACATTCTGTCATCTCAGGCGTATAAACATCGGCGTCCGGTACCAGGCAGAGGTTCCAGAACTGAGGCAGCGTTCAGCGGCCAAACACGACCATCACAAAGCTTTGCTGGTCTGGGCTCCTCTCCACGACCTGGAGGCTAAACCTGGACACCACGAGAGAGGTAACAGACTAACATATCAGCTGACACATCTTTAATCCTCTGTCCTAAAACTGTCAATACTCAGCTTGGTATTTGTCAAATTTAAGTCTCAGTAAATTTGAGTCTCAGTAAATCAAACATTCAGTGCTGATTTGAAGAACCCAATGACAACAATGGGCTGATCACGCTATCTCGATCTTGATCCCAATCTCTTTCTTTCTCTCTCCTTCCCTTCCTCCCTTCCCCCTCTCCCCCCTCTCTCCCTCTCCCTCCAGTGGATGACCTCATGCACCTGTCATGCTCCAGCGCTCTGCACGGAGGAGGGACCAATCAGGAGCTGATGCTGCACTGCCTGTATGAGTGCAAGGGTGACATCATGGTAAGAAATGCATGATGGGTCATGTTGACTGAGAAGGGATGACCGGGAGGGGAGGAGAGCTGGGTTTTGTTCATTAGGGCACACTGTAGCGAAATGGGTTGAAAATGAAAAAGAGTGTGTGTTATTGGACAACTGCAGATGGTATCTGTCTGTTTGTGACGGTTCTCATCCATTTTGTGTCTACTGAGAACAACCGTGGCTTTAGTGGGTGTGATTTAACTGGACGCAGGCTGTGTTCCAATATCCTACTAGAATAACAGCTAGCTATACCACCTCCGAATGTATTCACAATACATTCATAATATAATAATATATGTAATTTAGCAGACGCTTTTATCCAAAGCAACGTACAGTAATCTGTGCATACATTTTACGTATGGGTGGCCCCAGCGGGAATCGAACCCACATGGCCACTCTGGCTACTGTAGCGCAGCACTCTCTTCCTACTGCAACCACAAATGGTGTATGGTAAGGGGAGAGCTGTGTAAACTGTGTGGTGAATATGTAACAAGGTATGATACAGCACAGGTGCTCTTGAGTTCACTATTCCTCCTAGTTGCCTTGTTCTCCTTGAATCTATGTAGGCAAGACACACTTATTTTCATGATTTCACTATCATCAAAATCAATGAATCGTAGCATGTTTTTGGTCTCCTTCAATAGTTTTTACCTGAGTTTAAGTAGAATCCTGTTGAAAAAGGAGGCTTACACGATTATCAGTTCTTATGCATATCCCAATGCTGGGATGGTTACCACTTTGTTACAATATGTAAATAATAATGTTGTTAATCTTAAATTAGAATATGTGAAGTGCAAAAATGTTCAAGGATCAGTTTTATTTGCAGTGTATGAAGTTAACATGATGAACAGAATGACGTTTACTCTCACAGGTGGCCAAAAATAACTATCTGAAAGCCACACCCCTAATTGGCCACACCTCCTGGAAATAACCTAGCAATTAGAATAAAGAAGACCCGGTTTCTCGGTCAACGCAGCATTAAAGTGAATATAAACCCAATTAATGGTTAAATGAACCTGTTTGGGTAATCCAAACCACCCAACTGGCTGGGTCAAAATAACCCAGTTTGTGTTCTGTCCAATATTTACCCAGCGCTGGGTTACAAGCAAACCCACATTGGGTTGTTTTTTTTACGCACCATATTTTTGTGTAGTAGCAGAGATTCAGCACCTTGGATAGTGGCGCGGTTGTCCAAATCCCCCCCAAATCTGATGAGTCAAGCCCGTGCACTCGCTTTCGTTATTGTAACATCATGGAAAGATGTCTATTTCCTCAAGCACGTTTGTGAACACAATCTACCGGACATTCTGTTAATATTGAGAAGCTGCAGGTTATATTTTGTCTCGGCCAGAGCCATAAAGATAGTTTGGAGATTTGTGAAGGTGAGATGGAGATTGCCTTCAGTAACTGCGTTGAGAGTTCACATGTAGCCTACACAAGATATGATTCAGCTGGACACAGACTAGGCAACGCTTCCTCCTTAAACATCCCTCGCCCCCTCAGCATCAGCCAGATCAGCTTACGCCAGGGGC
This sequence comes from Oncorhynchus nerka, assembly GCF_034236695.1. Taxonomy (NCBI): domain Eukaryota; kingdom Metazoa; phylum Chordata; class Actinopteri; order Salmoniformes; family Salmonidae; genus Oncorhynchus; species Oncorhynchus nerka. The sequence goes on from NC_088413.1 coordinate 39,877,118, forward strand.
CTGTTCATTAGTGCACAATGTAGCAAAAGGTTGCTCAGTTGAAAACGTTAGTTTGTCTAATGTAGTAACACGTTCTTTCCACTGTCGAGAAATTCGCGTAATATAAAATAATTACCAATGTCAAAATAATGTCATATTTCGATGTAAGATGAAGCACTCTCACTGTTTTTTACAACAATTAAATACATGTATTACTACTTTAACCAGAGAGAAAAATGCACCTAAACAGAATTTAATGGGCATTCTAGAAAGAGCATAATGACTGTGCCCATTCATTCGGTCGCCCTAATCTGTGTGTTGTTTTGTTATAAGATATGCCCAGTGCTCCATATGCCCAATGTAGAAAACAGACGTGTATATACGCACACACACACACGCTCTCTCTTACTCACTCTGGAGTAAAGGTCACATATGTTCAGCAGAGTGTTCAGAGAGCGAGAGAGACATTGAGTTAGAGGAAGGGAGATGGAGAAAAAGATAGAGAAAGAGGGCTTTATGGTAGTGGCACCATGTTGTTGTCAAGGAGACCGAGGGTGGTTATCAGTGTGTGCGGTGCGCCCACTCTCTCTCTGTCTCTCTCCAGCATCAGGAGGCATTGCTGTTGCTCTCTTACAGTAGCTCTCCGGGTTAATCCATCCCATCACAATGACCAACAGATCAGCTTCAATATCAAGGAATCGGTCAATATCAATATCAAGCATTACCCTGATCAGCGTCCGGTGTGTGTGCTCTGAAAACCAACCAAGTAGCCCTTGATTTCAAGTATTGCTCAGTGTCTCGTGAGCTGTTGATCTACGTGTTTACTCTTGTGAGTTCATTTGTGAACGATTGGGCTGATAATGCTGTTCTTGGTGTTCAGGGAGCGTTGGCCTTCCTGCTGTTGAAAAACCCTGTCTTCCCTAAGGACCACCGACTAGGAGACTACCACTACTCAGGTTTGTCATGTCATAGATTAAGACACTATCTGTGCATTATTACTTCTATGGGTACTGGTCATTTCTTACTGTGTCCACCGGGTTATGTTGTGTGTGTGTGCATTCCTGCAGGCAGGCCTGTGTGCATAACTCTCTGTGGGTCCTTTTACTGAGTCAGAATCATCACACTTCACTGGAGTATGTCAAAGTGCATTCCTGCAGGCAGGCCTGTGTGCATAACTCTCTGTGGGTCCTTTTACTGAGTCAGAATCATCACACTTCACTGGAGTATGTCAAAGTGCATCCCTGCAGGCAAGCCTGTGTGCATAACTCTCTGTGGGTCCTTTTACTGAGTCAGAATCATCACACTTCACTGGAGTATGTCAAAGTGCATTCCTGCAGGCAGGCCTGTGTGCATAACTCTCTGTGGGTCCTTTTACTGAGTCAGAATCATCACACTTCACTGGAGTATGTCAAAGTGCATCCCTGCAGGCAGGCCTGTGTTGTATGCTTTGCATGGGGCCTTTTTCTTCTATTTTCTATATTGAACAAATGTATAAAATCAACATCAACAATTTTACTGAGTTATAGTTCATGCGAGGAAATCAGTCAATTGAAATACATTAGGCCCTAATCTATGGATTTCACATGACTGGGCATAGGCCCACCCACTTGGGAGCCAGGCCCAGCTAATCAGAATAAGTTTTCCCCTTTAAAAGGGCATTATTACAGGCATAAATACTCTTCAGTTTCCTCACCTTTCTGGGTGGCGGGTCTCAGACGATCCCGCAGGTGAAGAAGCCGGATGTGGAGGTCCTGGGCTGACGTGGTTACACGTGGTCTGTGGTTGTGAGGCCGGTTGGACGTACTGCCAAATTCTCTAAAGCGACGTTGGAGGCGGCTTATGGTAGAAAAAAAGAATATTAAATGATCTGGCAACAGCTCTGGTGGACATTCCTGCAGTCAGCATGTCAATTGCACACTCTCAAAACCTGAGACATGTGGCATTGTGTTGTGTGACAAAACTGCACATTTTAGAGTGGCCTTTTTATGTCCCCAGCACAAGCTGCACCTGTGTAATGATCATGCTGTTTAATCCGCTTCTTTATATGCCGCACCTGTCAGGTGGATGGATTATCTTGGCAAACGAGAAATGCTCACTAACAGGGATGTGAACAAATTTGTGCACAGACTTTGAGAGAAATAAGCTTTTTGTGCGTATGGAACAGTTTCTGGGATCTTTTATTTCAGCTCATGAAACATGGGACCGACACTTTACATGTTGCGCTTATATTTTTGTTCAGGATAGTAGCAGGGATGTCTCCAGAGCGCCTCTCAGCTTTAAGGTGTTAGCGCCAGAACTCGGCTAGACGAACCGAACGAGTGTGCTTCCATACTCCCTTAAAAATAACTTTGCCTCTTTCCTCTCGTTTTTCAAGCAATAGTACTGTTTGTTCATATTGAGACGCCATAGTCAAAATAGTCAGAATTCATCTAAGATGACTCAAGCAATCTGTCATTCATTTTCACGTTTTTGCCGAAAGAGATCTTAGTCGCCCAATTTTACATCTAACTATGATGTTTGGTTAACAGTAGGGACGACACCAATCACAGACGAAGTGGCGTAGACTTCGGCTTACTTACAGAAGAAATGTTGTGTACCCGAACAGCAGGCAAAACCCTAGCCGAATTCCATAACGAACAAAAATGGCCCAAAATGTTGTCATAACATATGCACAAACTTGATAGAACTGTTTCAGCTAGGAAGCAGCTGAGCAGAGGACAGAGAAGCATTGTTTATCGAACCAGTCGTGTGTGTGTGTGTCCACCCTGTGCATACAGAAGCAGACCGTCACCAGTCAGTGTCTGTCCGTCTAACTGTCTCTCTTTCTTTCTCTCTCTCAGGGTCAGACAGCTGGACCTCAGTAGAGAGACGTTACTTCAACAAAGGGATCGCTGCCTATAAGAAAGACTTCTTCATGGTCCAGAAACTGGTATGTGCCAGTCTATGTATATATCTATAAATGGCATGGGCTGCTCAGTGCTCACATAAATAAGTCAACTGAGGGCCTTGCTTAATCTGTTCCCATTCACCATTCCTACTTGGTTACTGTAATATGCTGCAAAGGTTACTGAGAGGTTGCCTCTGTCTCCCAAAAAATTTCCGGGTGAGTCATTTTTTTTCAGGAGGATATACAGTACCAGTCAAAAGTTTGGACATACCTACTCATTCAAGGGTTTTTCTTTATTTCTACTATTTTCTACATTGTAGAATAATACTGAAGACATCAAAACTATGAAATAACACATATGGAATTGTGTTATGACAAGGTAGGGATGGTATACAGAAGGTAGCCCTATTTGGTAAAAGACCAAGTCCATATTATGGCAAGAACAGCTCAAATAAACAAAGAGAAACAACAGTCCATCATTACTTTAAAACATGAAGGTCAGTCAATACGGAACATTTCAAGAACTTAGGAAGTTTCTTTAAGTGGAGTCGCAAAAAGCATCAAGCGCTATGATGAAACTGTCTCTCTGCTGCAGATGAGAAGTTCATTAGAGTTACCAGCCTCAGAAATTGCAGCCCAAATAAATGCTTCACAGAGTTCAAGTAACAGACGCATCTCAACATCAACTATTCAGAGGAGATATTTCGATTTGTTTAACACTTTTGTTTTGGTTACTACATGATTCCATATGCGTTGTTTCGTACTTTTGATGCCGTCACTATAATTCTACAATGTAGAAAATAGTACAAATAAAGGAAAACCCCGGAATGAGGTGGGTGTGTCCAAACTTTTGACTGGTACTGTAGTTGAGTTGATGCTTTCGTGTCTTCTGCTCTAAACCTTGTAATGGGCCTAGATATGAAGTGTGTTTCTGTGTGTGTCGCTGGTACACAGGTGAGCACGAAGACAGTGGCTCAGTGCGTGGAGTTCTACTACACCTGTAAGAAACGGGTAAAGATCGGTCGGAACGGCACTCTGATCTACGGAGACACAGAGCCACCTGAGAGCAGGAACACTGACGAGGAGCTGGACTTCAAAGTGAGTTGATTGACTACCTACATAAGGACTTCATGTAGCACATTCATGGCCCATATCTAACACATTCATAGCCCGTACATAGTCCATTCAGAAGCATGTCCTGAAGCCAATGAAGAGTACCGACATTAAGGACTTCATAGCACATTTTATAATATATAAATATATATATATATATATATATAAGCATGTAAGCATGACAAGAACAGAGGAAGTAGTCAACCCCAAAGTGCGTAAAATCGTGTCAGTCCCTCAGCCAAATAAAAAGCATAATAAAAAACGAGCTGGCGCACACCCAGAGAAAATGATTTAGTGTATTCTTTAGAGGTGCTGACTCACTCACAGCCACCCATTTTAACCTAGGACACAAGTTGTGATTTGTTGGTAAGACTTTATTTGAGGGCTACCTGTATACGGATTTCATAACACATTCATAACCCATTCATAACAGCATTGCAGACGTATTTCATCAAATGTACTGTGTGGGATACCCTGTTACTGTACAGCCGACTGTATACGGTATAAACAATTCTGAAAGCACAATGAAACGCATCTCTGCATCTCCCTACCAACAGAAACAACACTACATAAACAATCTTTCTACAGTGTCTCTCTCTCTCTTTCTCTCTCTCTCTCTTTCTCTTTCTCTCTCTCTCTCTGTTTCTCTCTCTCTCTCTCTCTCTCTCTCTCTCTCTCTCTCTCTCTCTCTCTCTCTCTCTCTCTCTCTCTCTTGTTTGGGCAAAAATCCGTCCTCTCTCCTCCGTGACCCAGAATTCCGATAAGAGATCGAGGAGTGGGTCAAATCGTTAGTATGCAAACGGAAGATGGTCCTCCTCGATAGCCTCCTTTTGGCGAGGAAGCAAATCGTTTTTACTTATCCTTTTATCCATGAAATGTCTTGCAGAACTAACTTAATTTGTTTTGAGCACTTTACGCATTTATTTTGGGATCCACCCCTGCAAATGTAGTTTGCCTAATGACGCAGGACTGGAGAAGGACAGTCTCATTTCAAGCGAGCGCATTTCCATCCACGTCCGCTCTCATCAATTTGAACTTTGACTTTTTCAAAGTGAGGTGAGCGAGGACGCAGGAAGTGAGCAATTCTAATTGAGAAAATACCTCTCTCTCTCTCTCTTCTACCAACAGTGCTCTCAGAGATTAGAATCTCGGAAGGAAGACGAAGATAGCAGGAAGTGGGAGGTGTCAGCTGACAGGAAGCAGTGGGGCTCCAGTCCAAGCAGGATAACACAGAAGGTACAAGCCACTGAGAACGTGAGTGGGAGATGCAGGGGAACTGTGTCTGTGTAGAGGAGCATCTCCTCCTGAGTAGAGGAGACACTGACTAGAAGATGAATGAGCATGGATGTATGTGATAGTTTTATTCTTGTGTAATCAACACCCCGTGCAGTCAACAATATTTGCACTTTTGAACTTGCCTCGACTGAGTTCACAGTAGAACAGTGGCGAGGGACACCAAGCTGCGGTGTTCATAGGTCTTCTGCCGTCTAGTGGCTAAATACTGAACAGCTGATTTGGCTGGCTTCCCCTCTCCCCATGTTGTGTAATTTGACTCTGTCCGCAAACAATGACTCAGAAAACCTTTGACACCATTTCTGCTGTTAGTTGGTGACCTGGTAGAAATCTATGGTTTTAAAATATGGCCTGAGGTGAAACATAAAGCTTTGTTATGTTTTGTAAAGATGTGTATAAAAAAAAAACTGCCTTATTATGTTGTACTTATTTTGTACTATCCAGGTATACAATGTCTAGGTTAGTTTGACTTTGGGAGGTGTGTGAGTGTGTGTGCTGACCAGAGTTGTGGGTGCAGTTGGCAAGATACTGCTCTGACATCACTGGGGGCTGCTGAGCGGCGGACGGCTCATAATGGCTGGAATGGGGATAATGGCATTTAAAATGGTATTTATTTTTATTTAATCTTTATTTAACTATGCAAGTCAGTTAAGAACAAATTCTTATTTACAATGATACCCTACACCGGCCAAACCCGGACCAAACACATTGGTATCAATTGTATTTGATACCATTCCACCCATCCCGCTCCAGCCATTACCATAAGCCCCATCCTCCTCAATTAATGTGCCACTAACCTCATGTGTCTGATTCTGATCAGCTGTCATGATTATTGGGCAGCTTGGCAATTGGGAGGAGAGGGTGCTTTTTGTATCCATGCCTGTGTCCTTGCATCCAATGATCTTTTACATGCTTAAATCAATTAGCAAATGAATTATTTCCATGTGCAGGCTGGAGCAGTCCTGGTGTTGAAGAGTCAGGAGGGCTTGAGGAGAGACCAGACGTCGTCCCGTGTCAGTCTCCCTCCTCAGCTCCCTTCCGGCGCCTCCTCGAAACCACGACCGGCCCCCAAGACCGGGACCATATCAGGGACCAAGGGCCCTGCCGGACCAGAGGGAGAGTTCCCCTGCAAGAAGTGTGACCGGTCAGTTTCTGAGATATTTATTTTCTTTATTTAACTAGGCAAGTCAGTCAAGAACAAATTCTTATTTACAATGACGGCCTACCCCGACCAAACTCGGACAACGCTGGGACAATTGTGCGCCGCCTTATGGGACTCCCAATCACCGCCGGTTGTGATACAGCCTGGATTCGAACCAGGGTGTCTGTAATGACGCCTCAAGCACTGAGACGCAGTGCCTTAGACCGCTGCACCACTCAGGAGCCCCCATATCTAAGATATGTCTTAGATGCCAATAGGCAGAACAACATGGCGTCGTCATTTGTGTCAAAGTTGGCCGGACTCTTGATGCGGTGCTGGTTGCAGGTGCTGGTTAAAGGTAGTTGGGGGGGGAGATTCCAGATCTGGATAAAGCATTTTGTCTATGTTTGCAATTAGAAGTTGTCCACTCTGTATTTACAGTGCTAGCACACTAACCAATGACATCACCGCTCGTGATTTTGACGCATGTTACTCCGACAGTGAATTGTATGGACTGGTAGTTGTGATTTGCATATTGGAGGAGAGACCTTGATCAGAGAGTACTGCGATTCGACAAGATCTGCAGGGTAACTGCAATGTTGCACCGGTTGGTTTGAATAGGTTGGAATCTTGGAGCGGCTGTTGGTTGCAGAAACACTCACTTGGGAAGCACTCTGAGCGATGTGTGTGTCTGTGCGTGCATGCGCATGTGTAATAAAGTGAAAAGTGCTCCTTGGTGGTTGTTTGAGCTTCCTGCTATAAAAAAATCAAGCAGTGCTGACTACCTCTGATTGAAGAGCTCGTCCAGTTAGCAACCACAGTTCTGTTATTATCAACTGTCTCCTAGCAACTGAAACACAGCAGTGATATGGCATGCTATGCCCCCAGTCTATGCAGCTCTTATCCCATATCCGATTCCTCACTGGTCCACATACTGCAGACTACTCTACAGTATTCTGCCTTGGCATGGTGTTACACTTCATCCAGTTCTATAATTAAGCATTGTATGGTTTGGGAACCTTCGAATATGAAGTAAGGAAAAGTAATATTTCATGGGCAGATGTTTCTGGCATTTGGACTTCATCAGTTCTCCTTCCTCCAGGTTCACACACAGTACCGTGCTTGTGCAAAGAGAAGGTCTACACTCTTCAAATTGAAGTGCGGACCTTCTACTTGTCTACTGTGAACCAACACCATACAGATGTAGGAGCTTAATTTGAGCCAGTTTTCTGCAGCAGGAAAATAATCATGCAGCAACAGGAAATGTGGATTATATAATGAATGGACATTTTTCAAAAGGGAAAGTCAAGTAGAAATTACAATCTTCAGAAGCCTTTTTAAACCTCAGATACAGTAGGAAGTTAGACATTTCCTGCAATGGGGTTATCAAATTAGAGCTAGTGCTTGTCCACAGATACGAAAGCTAACAAGGAAGCCAACCCAGCCTTCTCTCTGACCTCTAACCTCTGCCCCTCTCCTCCTCCTCCTCCCCTTAGGATCTTCTACAAGGTGAAGAGCCGCAGTGCCCACATGAAGAGCCACGCGGAGCAGGAGAAGAAGGCCGCTGCGCTGAGGCAGAAGGAGGCGGAGGAGAGGGCAGAGGCCCAGGCGGCGGCGGAAGCTGCAGCGTTACTGGCCGCGCGGCAGAACGGGGCACGGGAGGGGAACGCAGCTGGAGGAGACGGCGCTAACGATGACTCATCTGACGAAGACGATGATGTCGAGGAAGATGAGGACTGGCACTGAGACCATGAAGATAGAAAGGGAGCCCACAACATATTATGCCGTTATGGCAAGTGCACCCTCTAGTCATCTCTATGGCTAAGGCGGACGGCCAGACAAACAAGACAGACTGACTGCTCCTCTACTGGCAGGGTGAGGGGAACATAACAGAAGTACGAGGCCTCGGCTGCTCCTCTTGTGACACCTGCTTTAGCAGCATTTGTCTTGAAACAAACTTCTTTTTCATTGTTTCATGGAACAGGATCGCCTATCGTGACACTTTCAGGGACAGGTTTTCTCCCTCTTCCCTTTAACCTGCTTGTGATGCTGAACGCATCACAAGCAGGTTAAAGGGAAGGGTTACCGATCTCTGACACGCCCCACGGCTATACAGTAGGGTATGAAAGCCATACCATCTCTCTCGAACGCCATGACTTTTTTTCCCCCGTCCTGTCTGCCATCCTCCCCTGGCTTCTTCCTGTTCCTGTCAGCACTTTCAGCCAGTCACAGCACACAGACACTCATCAGGTGGGAACTCATAGCCACGCCCTCAGCCGTGTAAGGCTTTAAAAAACGAGAACACTGTGTGATGCTTGGCAACGCAAGACTACATGAACCACAATGCAACCCGGCTTGGCCACCGCCCTGCGCTCTCTCTGCAGTTTGATATGCTGTGAATAGAAGGAGATAAAATGAGTGATTGGGACAATGCAATATTAAAGTGGGAAGGACTTCTAGATCAGGAAAAGCTCAGATCGACTGATGTGGTGGTAACACTACCTGTGAAGGACCGATCTGTTTAGAGAACACTGCATTGAATGTGTTTCATAGTCTTTCATGTTTGGGACCTTTCCCACTCAAGACTGCCAAAAGCTTGTACAGATGCATCGGTCCTCAGTTCACCAAACTGGTTTCTTTCTTAGTTTCAAGTGCTGTACTTTTGGGTTTTAGTTTTGTGAATCCCTACCTTGTCACTTTTCTTTTGAAATAGATTTGGTATTCCTCCTCACTGTCGATGCCTTGGATGTTTTAAACACGTTTTTATCTTCGAATGAATGACCATTCATTTTACAAAGGTTATTTTTTGATATTCAACAAATTACTGTTGCTTTTTTTTGTTGTTTTTTTTTGCTTATTATATCAAATGGTCATTGTTGTTAATTTGATCATTGTTATTAATAATGTCGCCATTGTCTCGTTTATTATTATTATTATTATTATATTGTTTTTGCGGCAGGTTGCTTTGAAGCTCTCGTTCTCATTTGACCACAGTATAGGGTTATTTATGACATTGCTTTTGTTGTCTGTTTTGAACTGTGAGGTTTGGGAAGGAGATCTCCAGAAAAAGAAGTCGGAGAAGAGAAGAAAAGTACATGTAAATAGAATGTGCAATAGAACAACAACGTGATCCCTGATGCCCCCCTCCCCCCACCCTGTACCCAGAATGCCCCTCTTTGTGCCCTCTCCAAATTGGTCCTTAGTAGCTTTTATAGGCAGTTAACCCTCTGTCAACCATATCATTACACCAGGAGGATAGAGAGGGGGAAACATGATGTTGAATTGAATGGGAAGGTCTGCTCTGGTCATTCTATTTCTATGGAGACGACTCCTATTGTCTGGCCTATTAAAATAAAATAAAAAAAAAGGGCTTCCCATAAGTCTGTCTCTATCGATCTATCTCTTTCTGCCAAGCACTGTATCTCACATCTCTATTCCCAGAGCTGGCTCGATCTGTCGCCATGGCAACAAATGAGCAGGCAGAACATTTTCTTGTTAAGTAGAGTGGGGAGCGGAGAGTAACTGCTCCAATTACCTTGCTAGGTTAAACCTACCTGCGTACTATGCACTGTGTGTCTGTCTGTTGGGAATGTTCTCTGCGTTCTGGGGTGTTTGAGAGTGTGTGTGTGTGTGTGTGGGGATGGCTTCTTGCAAATGTGCTGCTTTTTGGTCAAATATCCTTCTGAAATTCAGCCATTTGTGGAAAACTAGGTTTAATCCTGACTTTTCACTTTTGTCATCTTAATTTATATCTCCTTTACCTTTTTTCTTATTATTTTTACTTCCCCAGAGATTGTCACGAGGCGTTGTTTGTTTTGAAAAAAATGTTTTAATACCGTTAAACAGAATCAAGAATGAAATTGAGGGCCACAAATGCTAAGAAGCTGTAAACCTTATTCGCTTTCATCGAATTAGGGAAGGGAATAGAAAACATGTAAAGGTTTATTTAGCTAATATATATATATCTATAAATTAAATTCTATGAATGCAAACTTTCAATGCTATTTTCATATGGGGTTCATTTCACACTAATGATGTCAAATGAAATGGATTCTCAAGTGCTTTTTACTATGTCATTTATTTGTTTCAATTAGATTTTTACCACCTGTGTTTAAAAAAAATATATAATAAAATGGGAAAGCACTGTTTTATTAAAATTGTGCAATACTGATGGAATAAGAGTGTTGGTCATTTTTAAAACGTGCATGTATTTACCATAACATGAGATCAGGGTTGTTTTCAAATGTTTTGCAACAGGGGGGGGGAAATAAGTACTTTTGTAATTGGACCACGTTATTTGCCGTTTCATTCCATTATTCTTCACGTTGTACCTAATGAACATAACCCCAGTGTGTTTCTGGCTCCAGGGGGAAGTTTCCCCCCTAGGTGCAGATCTAGGATCATCTTCCTAACCTTAACCCATTTAGTGTGGAAAATGCTAAACTGGATCATTTTCTAGGGGCAACTTCACCTTACACTGTGCCTGAGGGTAGTTGTTTTACTGAGATCCACGACGTGGCAGTATTGGAGCAGGAATCTAACGTGCCTTTACATGGTCTAAGCACAAGATGGAACCATTGTTTGACATATGTTCATTTGGCTTTTATTTTCTTTATAAATACAGTGCCTTTATTCCACATAATATTGAGCTTGAATAGTGTACAATACTGGATTTATAGTGTACAATACTGGATTTACTCTCTGTAATGTAAGAGTAAGTAAGCTATAAGTAAGACATCTATACAGAGTAAGACTGCTTCTCATGTGGCTGTGTGAGTCACACTTGCCGGATGTGGCTGTTTTGGTGGAATCTCCAAACTGGTGTTTGGGGTTTGGATGTAGAGTTGGTTTGGATGGAACTGGGTGTGGATGTTTGATAGTACGGTTAGATATTTTTATATATTTATATATAAATGTACTTTTTTCTGCTGGTGTCTTTGTTCCACTCTTCAAATCTTTCCTCTCACTCTGTGACGTCTCTTCTTTCTCTCACTCTCTCTCTTCAGTGAAAGTGTTGGACACACTTGAGCAGTGGTGCTGGACAGAGCTTCAGTACAAGAACAGAACAGAGTTGGATCTGGAAGAGAATATGCACCTGGTCTGGCCGTCTTCAAAAAAAAATAGGCCATACTGTGTAGTTAGGAGGATGAAGGGAACTGCCAACTATGTTAAGCACCGGGAGCGAGCAGCATGGAATTCTGGGAAACAAGAACAATATGAGCCTCAGATGTCTCCTCACACACACACACTGTGTATGTATGGGGTCCTGGGAGAAGAGAGGGAAGGGAGGAACGACGGGTTAAGGATGAGTTATGTTTGAACTGACAATGATTCTTCAACATGAGACATTGCTTTATCTTGTTTGTATGGGGTAACAAACCTGGGAGAGAGAGAGGAGGAGGTGTTGAAGGAGGGAGGAGTGGCAGTTAAGGGGACGTGGGGTTGAAGAGCATCCTTCAACATGACACATTGCTGTATGACACCATCTGGAAACGATAAAAGATCAGAGCCACGCTCACATGAACTTATTGACAAGGGTTGAATGTAAACCGCATAATCATAATCATTTCCGATATATTGTTCGCTGCAAAACTGCATGCTAGATAATCATTTAGATTTGAGTTCGCTGGTTTGGGAGAGACAGAGAGTTAGGACACGTTTGTAAATCTTTACGTCCCAAATCACACCCTACACCCTATATAGCGCACCTCTTTCGACCAGAGCCTGGTCAACAGTAGTGCACTAGGGAATAGGGTGCCGTTTGGAACGCCTCCATGCAGTCCAGGTGTGTGTGTGTGTGTGTGTGAAGAACTGAAGCGATGTAGCTTATTGCAGAGGGCTGTACTGCAGACCTGACTGACCTCCCAAGCCTCCAGGCTGTCTCAATAGGAGGATGAGAATAACACACACAGTACTTTACAGCTCGAGGAATGCCTACCGCCTACTGTACAGTTTCAGCTTTACCTCACGGTGTACAAATATATAACAGTTTCACTCCATCGAACAGGTAGAGCTCTAACCACCTATATACAGTACCAAGACCAAGCTATCTAATAGGTCACGTGCTTCTGTGAACAATTCTCAAATCATCACGTCAACGTCATCAAGAATATGCTGACCAAAATCATCACGAATGTCATCCTCACCATTATAATTAACATCGTTACCCTCATCATCATCCCCATGTTATTACAACCAATGACAATGAAACCAGTTAGGACAGACTAGCCTGCCTCCTCATTAAGCGTTTCGCTCTATCAGTAGGCTATATAAACTGGAGTTCAGTCCTATCGTTGGATATGTAGACCTCTATAATCCATATTAGGTCAGATCCCAACCCTGTGGAAACATTTCCCTTCACTTCCATCACTCATTCTGACCAGACTGGACCATGATGGCCCCGCCCCTAGCCACACCGTAGGGAACTATGTGGTTCCCTGGTTACTCAACAGAAGTCCCTTGCTTCTGCTAACAAGCTATACAGACTGACCAGGCTGCAAACTGTCACTACCCAGCTAGCACATAACTTTCTGAGAACTGTATGTTTCTTAGAGCTTGGTGAGAGCATGGTTGTCCTATGGTTACTTTGTATACAACCTTCCCACAACTTTCTGGGAATGGTGCTGGACAGTTGCTTGACTTTGCAACATTCTCAGCACATTTTAAGGAACTTTACAAAAATACTTTATTTTCTTGATATTTCATTACTTTATCAGAAGGTTTCCGAAAAGTTCAAACTTGGTTACATTTCAAAAATGTTCAAGCAACGTTCTCCAACTGGTTGTATGTTGGGAATGTTCTCAGAACGTTCAGAGAACATTAAGAAATATTGCTCTCCTGTGGGAATTTCAATACTTCAGCATACAGTTTTCATGGTTCTATTTAAAGTAATGATTTAAAAACATATACATTCTGTTTCCAACATCAACAAACCTATCTCTGTCCTCTATCTTGTTAATTGTGTTCAGGTGTGTTGGCCACACCCACTAATTGACCACACCTGATCTTAATGTGTGCTTGTTTCCTTTGACATGGGGTCTGTTTGAATTAGTGCTAGGTGATTAACCAACATTCTGGTTATTAAACAAGTAATTGACCGACATCTGTTCAATTATTTGAATTCCATTTCGTTTTTTTTCTTCTTCTGTGAGCTCAATACGCACATTGCAGTTTCTCTAGAGATAAATCATCCTGAGTGGCATAGCGGTCTAAGGCACGGCATCGCAGTGCTAGAGGAGTCACTACAGACCCAGGTTCGATCCCGGGCTGTATTACGACCGGGAGTCCCATAGGGCCGCACAAAATTGTCTGGGTTAAGGGAGGGTTTGGCCGGGGTAGGCCGTCATTGTAAATAATACTTTTTTCATTGTAAATATTGTTTTTTTTATGTTCCTGGAGGCTGTTGCCATAGTGATAACCAAAAGATAGCTGTGTTGCCATTCACTCAGCCTATTGAGTCCACTGGTTCCACTCACACAGAACTACACTTTGCCTTGACCTCTTTCTCCCCTGTCTCCGGATGAAAACCTCTGACTCGTGAGGTCTGGCCGCCAGACAACCTTTCCGTTCGACCCCCTTCCCCTCCTCCGTTCTCCAGACCGTCTCTGGAGACCTTCTCCCATTCCTCATCAACTCATCCATCACTTCTGACTTCAAAAAGGCCTGAGTCGCTCCCCTCAAGAAACCAACAACCGAATCATCTGACGTCAAGAACAATAGACCTGTATCCCTCCTTTTCTTTTCTTTCCAAAACACTTGAGCATGCTGTCTCTGATCAACTCTCTTTTTATCCCTCGCAGAATGATCTTCTTCACCCTAACCAGTCTGGCTTCAAGACGGGTCACACAATTGAGACTGCTCTCCTCTGCTCTCTCTCCTCCTCAGCCAAAGCTGACTCTCTCTCCTCTGTTCTCATCCTCCTAGATCTATCCACTGCCTTTGACATCATGAACCATCATCCTCCTCTCCACTCTCTCAGAGCTGGGCGTCTCAGGCTCTGCACAGTCTTAGATCGCATCCTACCTGGCAGGCCGGTCCTACCAGGTGACTTGGAGAGGATCTGTATCTGCACCACATGCTCTCACTACTAGTGTCCCCCAGGGCTCAGTTCTAGGCCCTCTTCTCTCTTATACACCAAGTCACTAGGCTCTGTCATATCCTCACATGGTCTCTTCTATCATTGCTATGCGTATGACACTCAACTACTTTTCTTCTTCCCCCCCTTCTGACACCCAGGTGGCGACACGCATCTCTGCGTGCCTGGCAGATATCTCAGCTTGGATGTTGGCCCATCACCTCAAGCTCAACCTCGACAAGACGGAGCTGCTCTTCCTCCCGGAGAAGGCCTGTCCACTCAAGACCTCTCATTTACCGTTGACATCTCCACAGTGCAAAGTACCTTGGCTTGACCCTGGACAACACTGTCGTTCTCTGCAAACATCAAAGCAGTGACTCGCTCCTGCAGGTTCATCCTCTACAACATTCGTAGAGTACGACCCTTCCTCACGCAGGAAGCGGTGCAGGTCCAAATCCAGGCAAAGGTCATCTCCCGTCTGGACTACTGCAACTCACTGTTGACTGGACTCCTGGCTTGTATCATCAAACCCATCATCAAGTTATCCAGAACGCTGCAGCCCGCCAGGTTTTCAACCTTCCCAAGTTCTCCCATGTCACCCCGCTCCTCCGCACACTCCACTGGCTTCCAGTCTAAGCTCACATCCAATACGAGACCACGGCGCTTGCCTACGGAGGAGCAGCAAGAGGAACTTCTCTCTTATCTGTCCTGTCACCCCAATGGTGGATCCAGCTTCTTCATGAAACTAGAACAGAAAAGTCCCTGCCCATCTTCCGAATGCACCTCTTCAAAGAGTATCTTAAATACAAATAAATATTTTGTGGAGCGATAGGTAACGATGCTTCGAGGCTGGCTGGTTCGAGCCCAGGTAGGGGCGAGGAGAGGGACGGAAGCTATACTGTTACATGTGCTGAGAGTTAAAAAAAAGTTTACCCAAAATAAGCTAGCAGTTTTATTGAAACATTGTGAAAGTTTTAAGGAAGTTATTCATACATTTCCAAATTGTAATTTCCGTTCTCAGAACATGAATAAAACTTTCAAGGAACCAGAGTAAAACGTTCTCAGAACCTCCCTACAATCTAAAAATGAAGGTTCCCAGAACTGGTGAAATTTTTTACTTATGTTCTCAGAATGTTTAAAAAAAAGTTACATTTGACAGGTCAGGAAACATATGGCTTCATTCCCACAGCCAATGTGAAACCAAAAACATACGTTCCCACAATGTCAGAGCCAAATGTGCTAGCTGGGAGAGCTGCAGGCCCTGTGATGGGGTTAGCCAAAGGAAACAGGTCTGTTTAAATTAAGGCAACATTAGGAATAACGACAGGGGTCCGTGGAGGCTCTGCTCCAAGATCTCCCTCACTGCTCCACAGACTCTGGACAGTGTGTGCCCTCACAAAGAGACATTGGGTCAACACAACTACCGCACAACCTTCATACAACTCTCAAACAACTTTCATATAACCTACAGACAACCTTCCCCTGCTCCAGAGGGTCTGGGCAGTGTATACACTCTCAAAGAGACAGAGACAACACAACCATCAAATAACGTGCACACAAACACCAAACAACATTCACACAAACTACCGAACAACCTGCCAAAGAGTCATGAAACGTCCTCTGTAGGATCTTTAAAGACTATTCTTTCAACAGAGAGACACACATACAGTGCCTTGCAAAAGTATTCACCCCCCTCTGCATTTTTACTATTTTGTTGCATTACAACCTGTAATTTCTATTTGGATTTCATGTAATGGACATACACAAAATAGTCCAAATTGGTGAAGTGAAAAAAAAAAAACTTGTTTCAAAAAATGTAAACGAATGTAAAACTGAAAAGTGGTGGGTGCATATGTATTCACCCCCTTTGCTAAGAAGCCCCTAAATAAGATCTGGTGCAACCAATTACCTTCGGAAGTCACATAATTATTTAAATAAAGTCCACTTGTGTGAAATCTAAGTGTCACATGATCTGTCACATGATCGCAAAAATCCCACGGAGCACCGAAGGTGAATAGTTATGCACCCTCAAGTTCTTCGTTTTTTTGTCTTATTTCTTGTTTGTTTCACAATGAAAAATATTTTGCATCTTCAAAGTGGTGAGTGAAGATGGGTCACACAACCGTTGTGTAATGTTATGTTGTGTAAATCAAATGACACAAACCCCCCCAAAAAAATCAATTTTAATTCCAGGTTGTAAGGCAACAAAATAGGAAAAATGCCAAGGGGGATGAATACTTTTGCAAGCCACTGTATTTCCCTTTGTAGTCTTCATTTTTTCATTGACCATTGCTCCTTGACCATTGAGGTTTTGACTGACATTGCAAAATGATATTTCCACCATCATCTACAGTAACCTCCTAAATAGAAATGTCTACTTAAAGTAGCATAGATTCAACTCATCTACCAGATGTGCTGGTCCCAAACCCTCAGTAATGTGGCCAGAGCCTGGGCTTATGGGATTTGAGGGACTGGATGGGTCACTAAAATGGAACCATGACTCCAGGTCCGCATCCCAAATGACACCCTTTTCCCTTTGTAGTGGACTACTTTTGACCAGGGCCCATAGGAATCTGGTCAAAAGTAGTGCACTATGGAATGGGTGCTACTTGGGACACATCCCAGTAGTCTCAAAGGACCATTGAGCCACTTTAACCTTTAACTTCGCATGCAGCGTCAACTTCATACATACACTATAGCACAGGACTCACAACAGTACACAGTATTCATCTTCTTTTTTTTACTCAACATTTGTCTTGAGTTTGCACTCAAATAACAATTGTTTGAATGTTTTTAAGATGTGAACTCAGATATTCAGACAGCTTTAGAGGGGGGGAGGCAGGGAGGCAGTGAGTCAGGGATTCTGGAGTTGTTTTCTCACTATGACAACGGTCAGTGAGTGGTTGACCCAGACCCTCTGGGGCAGCCGGTCCGGACACAGATCCTGTCCAGAGCCACAGCCTCCAGTGGACTTCCCCATGTCAGATTCAATTATCCAAATTCTATTTGCAATTGGTTTGATTTCTGGTGACTGTCTGCCAAAGTCAGTGTTTTTCTCAGCCAGTTAAACCATTGCGAGTGCACACACACACACACACACACACACACACACACACACACACACACACACACACACACACACACACACACACACGTGCACGCAGACACGCACACACACACACACACACTCACACGCAGTTAAAACGTCAGAATGACTTGGTGAGGCGCCTATCTGGCAGTAATGGTAATGAGATTCCTGCTCCCTTTGGTTTCACTGATCTGTGGTGATTATAGAGGCTTTCTAATGCTGACCATACTGGCGGCATTACGGTTATCAACAGCGTTTCTGTTGTTACCATCATCGTTATTCTCCTCATCCTCCCCCTCGTCATCGTCTGTGTCATCCCATTATTCCTAACGATAATTCTACGTCAGTGTCTTTCCCTCCCTTTCTCCCTCCCAGCTCCACGTCCATGTCTCTCTCCAGTTGCAACATCTTAGTAAGCAGATGTGAACCTGACCCAAAGATGTTCTGACTCCAATTGCATTCCTATTGATTTGGCTTGTTTATGTCCTCCTATCGGATTGTCTCTACTACCCAGAGCCTTATTTAAAAGTTCAGGCATAGAAACAGATGTTTCTTGTATCCCAGATGGATCAGCTTCACATAGATGGCTCCTCTTCCTCCCTCTCCCCTCCCTACTCAGCCCTAGCTCAAGAGAGCCATTGGACAATCAAGTAAAACCTGCGTGTTCACAGTTAATGTTGTAATGATGCAATGATGAAAGAGGAGGTCCAAATGGAACCCAGAGCTCCCTTGCTACCCTGAGGGCCCAGACATATTCCCTGGCCCGGCACAATCCTTCAACCCTTCTTGGACCCACTGACAACCCCCCCCCCCCCCACCACCCCCCTACATAATCACATGTCTCAGATCGGCACAGGTGGGCCGGCTTGGCAGGCGCACTAACGTTTCGAATTGATGAGAGCGACTCGAAACCATGGCACCCTGCCACTGTCAAGGCCAGGATCCAATCCTCCCACCACCTCCTCCTCTCCTTTACCACAGTTTACTATGTCCCTCTCTCCCTGTTGGCCCAATAAGGTGGCCAGACCAACACTATAAAAGAAGATTATATACACTTTTAGTACAGGAGTTATGGATGGGAGTATGTAGGGATTTATATTATGAATGGGCATATCTCATAGGAACCAGCTGTTTTATCATGTTCTCACACCCATTGTGTGTCTGCGCTGTGATGAAAGTTGACAGCCGGGCCGGCGGGGGCCAGTGGGGAACACACAGGGATAAGTGCTGCGTCGGCCCTGGGCCCCTGGTGTACACAGTTGGCCCCTGATCTACACAGTCCAGTCCAGGCAGGGATTTACATGATAGATTAGTTAGTGAAACGCTCCAGCAGTAGCTTAGCAGTTCCCTTTGGTTTCTTCTCCAACACCAACACCCGGCCTTTCCTGTGCTCTGCTCTTTATGTCCTCGTTGGAAGTGGCCATGTTCCACAGCGGGAGTTCTCACCGAGTTTCCTTTCTGCCTATACTACAGGGACTAGCTAAAGAGATTAAAAGCAACTACACACAGTCCTGCTCAGCTAACCTTGTGGGGAGATACCATTCAGTCCCAATAAAAAAAAATATATTTTCCCTAACTTCTAACCCTAACCCAAAAACCTAACCGTAACCCTAAGGGGATACTCAAAGCTGTCACTGGGGTACATAAAGGCGCACACACACTGGCAGGCCTCACCCAGAACAGAATGCTTGATCCCCCCTAACCCTAACCTCCACAACTTTCCCTGCAGAACTCTGGACCAGGCACTGACTCCTGACCTGGGCGAACAGCCCACACCTATTTTTAACCCTTTCCAGATTCTGGGTCCGTATCCCCCCCCCCCCCATATCAGCATTCTGGAAGAAAAAAAAAACGAAGAGATCTCTTAGTCTATGTAAATTGTGCCAACAAACCCACTCCTAAACCACCTATTGAATCACAGTACTATCGACAACTTCCACACATTCAAAATCCGCATGCACAAACCTCCAGTCCGATCCCTTAACTCATAACCATTCAGAGCACCAAAATTGTCCATGCCATAACATGCACATTATGCTACAACATTTATATAGGAGAAGTCTGGACATGCCTTCAACTGCACCTCCACAAAATTGAAAAAACAACAACATTAAAACACACCTGGTAAAACATTTCCAAAACCACCCTACAACCTCCCTCAGCATCACCGGTCTAGAGATGAAAGCCTCCTCGACCATAGACCAGAGAAGAGCAGCTGAATCCAGGTGGATAGCAAACCTTAAGACCATGGCTCCACTTGGTATGAATGGTAAAGAGTAGGATAAAGCATTGTGTATCGAACACGAGGGGAGACAGAGAGCTGGTTTCAAGCGCAGAGCGCAGCAGGGGTTTAACGAAACGCACCGTAGGAGGAGGAGACAGGTAGCTGGGTCCAGGGCCAGGCAGAAGGTCATACGCGATAGGTCCAAAAATGGCAACAGTACAGGCAGGGAATAGGCAAAAGCCGTCGTGAGTGAGGCAGGCGAACACTATCATACACGAGAGGAGAGACGGACGGGGAACAACCAGCGCTCCAAAAAGGTGTGTCTCAAAACAAACAATAGCTCACAGTGATGGGGTGCAAGGAACTGAAGTAAATAGTGTGGGAGGATGACATGCAGGTGTGTGAACAGGTGATTAGAATTCCGGTGATTGGGATCTGGAGAGTGAGCTTGAAAGTGGGCTGTGTTCCGGGGATGTTTGGGAGTGTGAGTTGGACACAGACGTTACACACTGACAGTGGGAGTTAGTGAGGGCCTCATTAAGAGAGCCGGAGGAGCCACCGACACGAGGAGGAAATTGAACAAAAAATGTGTTATTGATATGCTCAATCTGGTTTTGTCTTTTTTATATTTAATTGTATTATGTCAAGCACTTCAACATAGCACTCGTCTTTGTACCACTTAATCACTCCATCCCTTGGTGTGATTTCCAATGATGTACTTAGTTATTTATCTATTCATTTATTGATCCAGATTGAATGTTTTATTATGATTTTATTATATAAAATGTGTTCTAAAATTAAACTTGTTTACCCCCAGCACTTTATCAACAATTGTGTTCCTTCTGTTGTTGAACTGTGATGGGTGACCCCTCTGAGCTCTGGGCCTTTCATGTTCTCTCACCGTCTCCAGACCGGTCTGATGGACAACATAGAAACAGGGTAGAAAGTTGCAATAGGCCCCTGCAACCCAAAGTTTGATACCAGCATAAACAGAAACCCTCTTAAACCTAACCCTAACCCTAATTCTAACATAAACCCTAAACCCCCGAGAAATAGCATTTGACCATGTGGGGACTAACAAACTATCCCCAGTTGGTCAAATTGTTGTTGGTTTACACAAGTATAGTTAAACACATCCACACACATACACACACACACACACACACACACAAGCTCTAAGCTGTAAATGTGCTATTCAAACGATTAGTCATTGGGTTTTATGATATCCATGTAATCTCAGTGTACTATAGCACCTCTCAGACATCAGGAAACAGCTGGCTAGCTGATCATGTGCTGTGACCTCACCGCCTGCCCCTCATCACGTCTGTCTGTCCCCGAGTCCTTTCCCTCTTTTGTCACTGCCTTTCCTGTTGTTGCTGTTTTTGACGGCAACGCTCTTACCCCTCGTGTTCTGACTGCGTTGTAATTCCCTATGATGACACGTACACCTAACCATTAAACAATAATACAACTACATGAACACTATGTACATAAACATGTCCGAGGCCCGAGACAGAAATGCCAATACTGTACCGTACACAAAATGTACAGACTCAAATCAAAAGAAACTCAAACATGGTTTCTTATGTGTGCACTGCGTCACTGGTATATATGTGATATATTATCCGCCTACACTGTTCTCTTGACACAATGATGAAAATAATCATGGCCTCTAAACCTTCAAGCAGCATACTGGACCCTATTCCAACTAAACTACTGAAAGAGCTGCTTCCTGTGCTTGGCCCTCCTATGTTGAACATAATAAACGGCTCTATATCCACCGGATGTGTACCAAACTCACTAAAAGTGGCAGTAATAAAGCCTCTCTTGAAAAAGCCAAACCTTGACCCAGAAAATATAAAAAACTATCGGCCTATATCGAATCTTCCATTCCTCTCAAAATTTTTAGAAAAGGCTGTTGCGCAGCAACTTACTGCCTTCCTGAAGACAAACAATGTATACGAAATGCTTCAGTCTGGTTTTAGACCCCATCATAGCACTGAGACGGCACTTGTGAAGGTGGTAAATGACATTTTAATGGCATCGGACCGAGGCTCTGCATCTGTCCTCATGCTCCTAGACCTTAGTGCTGCTTTTGATACCATCGATCACCACATTCTTTTGGAGAGATTGGAAACCCAAATTGGTCTACACGGACAAGTTCTGGCCTGGTTTAGATCTTATCTGTCGGAAAGATATCAGTTTGTCTCTGTGAATGGTTCGTCCTCTGACAAATCAACTGTAAATTTCGGTGTTCCTCAAGTTTCCGTTTTAGGACCACTATTGTTTTCACTATATATTTTACCTCTTGGGGATGTTATTCGAAAACATAATGTTAACTTTCACTGCTATGCGGATGACACACAGCTGTACATTTCAATGAAACATGGTAAAGCCCCAAAATTGCCCTTGCTAGAAGCATGTGTTTCAGACATAAGGAAGTGGATGGCTGCAAACTTTCTACTTTTAAACTCGGACAAAACAGAGATGCTTGTTCTAGGTCCCAAGAAACAAAGAGATCTTCTGTTGAATCTGATAATTAATCTTAATGGTTGTACAGTCGTCTCAAATAAAACTGTGAAGGACCTCGGCGTTACTCTGGACCCTGATCTCTCTTTTGAAGAACATATCAAGACCATTTCAAGGACAGCTTTTTTCCGTCTACGTAACATTGCAAAAATCAGAAACTTTCTGTCCAAAAAGGATGCAGAAAAAGTAATCCATGCTTTTGTCACTTCTAGGTTAGACTACTGCAATGCTCTACTTTCCGGCTACCCGGATAAAGCACTAAATAAACTTCAGTTGGTGCTAAATACGGCTGCTAGAATCCTGACTAGAACCAAAATATTTGATCATATTACTCCAGTGCTAGCCTCTCTACGCTGGCTTCCTGTCAAAGCAAGGGCTGATTTCAAGGTTTTACTGCTAACCTACAAAGCATTACATGGGCTTGCTCCTACCTATCTCTCTGATTTGGTCCTGCCGTACATACCTACACGTACGCTACGGTCACAAGACGCAGGCCTCCTAATTGTCCCTAGAATTTCTAAGCAAACAGCTGGAGGCAGGGCTTTCTCCTGTAGAGCTCCATTTT
The DNA here is from genome assembly GCF_034236695.1 of Oncorhynchus nerka. Classification (NCBI taxonomy): domain Eukaryota; kingdom Metazoa; phylum Chordata; class Actinopteri; order Salmoniformes; family Salmonidae; genus Oncorhynchus; species Oncorhynchus nerka. Next base: position 39,900,011 of record NC_088413.1, read on the forward strand.
TATGGAACGGTCTGCCTACCCATGTCAGAGACGCAAACTCGGTCTCAACCTTTAAGTCTTTACTGAAGACTCATCTCTTCTGTGGGTCATATGATTGAGTGTAGTCTGGCCCAGGAGTGGGAAGGTGAACGGAAAGGCTCTGGAGCAACGAACCGCCCTTGCTGTCTCTGCCTGGCCGGTTCCCCTCTTTCCACTGGGATTCTCTGCCTCTAACCCTATTACAGGGGCTGAGTCACTGGCTTACTGGGGCTCTCTCATGCCGTCCCTGGAAGGGTGCGTCACCTGAGTGGGTTGATTCACTGATGTGGTCTTCCTGTCTGGGTTGGCGCCCCCCCTTGGGTTGTGCCATGGCGGAGATCTTTGTGGGCTATACTCAGCCTTGTCTCAGGATGGTAAGTTGGTGGTTGAAGTTGTCCCTCTAGTGGTGTGGGGGCTGTGCTTTGGCAAAGTGGGTGGGGTTATATCCTTCCTGTTTGGCCCTGTCCGGGGGTGTCCTCGGATGGGGCCACAGTGTCTCCTGACCCCTCCTGTCTCAGCCTCCAGTATTTATGCTGCAGCAGTTTATGTATCGGGGGGCTAGGGTCAGTTTGTTATATCTGGAGTACTTCTCCTGGCCTATTCGGTGTCCTGTGTGAATCTAAGTGTGCGTTCTCTAATTCTCTCCTTCTCTCTTTCTTTCTCTCTCTCAGAGGACCTGAGCCCTAGGACCATGCCCCAGGACTACCTGACATGATGACTCCTTGCTGTCCCCAGTCCACCTGACCGTGCTGCTGCTCCAGTTTCAACTGTTCTGCCTTATTATTATACGACCATGCTGGTCATTTATGAACATTTGAACATCTTGGCCATGTTCTGTTATAATCTCCACCCGGCACAGCCAGAAGAGGACTGGCCACCCCACATAGCCTGGTTCCTCTCTAGGTTTCTTCCTAGGTTTTGGCCTTTCTAGGGAGTTTTTCCTAGCCACCGTGCTTCTACACCTGCATTGCTTGCTGTTTGGGGTTTTAGGCTGGGTTTCTGTACAGCACTTTGAGATATCAGCTGATGTAAGGGCTATATAAATACATTTGATTTGATTTGATTCTAAGTTACACACTCTGTTTGTATGCACACTTCTAAGTTAAAGATTAGGCATAAGTTGGTTTTGACATGCAAGGTGATTTGCTACCCTCTGCTCTGCTTATCTCAATGTATTGTAGTGACCTTAACCCAACACCTAGAGACCTCGTCACAGGGTTTGGACCCAAATTTGCTAAAATATGTACAAGAGGAATGATTCAATAATTTCACCTTTGCCGGAAAGCTAGCCCGGTCACCAGGTAAGATAGAATAGCTAGGGTTCCTACTGCACTGAGCTGTCAGATGATGCCAAGTGGTATGGGGTGATATATCCCCTTTGCTGCTGTTACCAGATCAGTTCCACCGAGGCCCTGGCTGCATCCCAAATGGCATCGTACAGTGCCTTGCAAAAGTATTCACCCCCCTCTGCATTTTTCCTATTTACAACCTGTAATTTAAATGGATTTTTATTTGGATTTCATGTAATGGACATACACAAAATAAGTCCAAATTGGTGAAGTGAAATGAAAAATGTAAACAAATTCAAAACTGAAAAGTGATGTATTCACCCCCTTTGCTATGTAGCCTCTAAATAAGATCTGGTGCAACGAATTACCTTCAGAAGTCACATAATTATTTAAATAAAGTCCACCTGTGTGCAATCTAAGTGTCACATGATTTATCACATGATCTCAGTATATATACACCTGTTCTGAAAGGCCCTAGAGTCTACAACACCACTAAGCAAGAGGCACCACCAAGCAAGCAGCACCATGAAGACCAAGGTGCTCTCCAAACAGGTCAGGGACAAAGTTGTGGGTTGGATTATAGATCAGGGTTGGGTTATAAAAAAAAATCAGAAACTTTGAACATCCCACGGAGCACCATTAAATCCATTATTAAAAAATGGAAGACTATGGCACCACATCAAACCTGCCAAGTGAGGGAAGCCCACCAAAACCTATGGACCAGGCAAGGAGGGCATTAATCAGAGAGGCAACAAAGAGCCCGAAGATAACCCTGAAGGAGCTGAAAGCTCCACAGCTGTCACGACTTCCGCCGAAGTCGGTCCCTCTCCTTGTTCGGGCGGCGTTCGACGTCACCGGTCTTCATGCCATCGCCACTCCACCTTTAATTTTCCATTTGTTTTGTCTTGTTTTCCTGTACACCGGGTTTACGTCTCCTCATAATTACTATGTGTATTTAGCCCTCTGTTCCCTCTATGTCTGTGTGAGGAATTGTTTATTATCGAGGTTGACACGCTTCCAGGTGGTTAGCGCCAGGTTTTATGTATACCTGTGTTTTGTGGCATCCGGTACATTGTTTGTGGTACTTTGTGTTTCCTTACTTGTTTTGGGCATTTGGTGTTGGTGATGCTGTTGCGTTCTGGTCTTACTATTTTGCCTCAGTAAAGTGCTTTGTGTTCACTCATCTCTGCTCTCCTGCACCTGACTTCCATGCACCAGCTACACCCACCGTTGACAACAGCGGCGATTGGAATATCTGTCCATAGGACCACTTTAAGCCGTACACTTCACTGAACTGGGCTTTACAGAAGGATGTCCAGAAAAAAGTCATTGCTTTAATACAAAAATAATCAAACATGTTTGGTGTTCGCCAAAAGGCATGTGGGAGACTCCCCAAACATATGGAAGAAGGTACTCTGGTCAGATGAGACTAAATTGAGATTTTTGGCCATCAAGGAAAATGCTATGTCTGGCGCAAAACCATTTAACAATAAAGCTTTCAAATGGTTACCCCGTAGCCTACCCATTAGCTAGCCAGCTTGATAGTCCATGCTAGTTAGATAGTTCTGAATTCAACTGACCACTTAGCTTTGTCCCGCAACTAGGCATTTCTATTAAAATTTCTATTATAATGTTCAAATAAACATTTTTAATATACATTTTGGAATGGGTTGTGAATGACATCACTGGGTGGTGGCCCTGGATATGGAACTGAACTAGGCATTTATATTTAAGCAGTAAGGCCCGAGGGGGTGTGATATATGGCCAATATACCACGGCCAATGGTTGTTCTTTACGCACGACACAACACGGAGTGCCTGGACACAGCCCTTAGCCGTGATATATTGGCCATATATCAGAAACACCCGAGGGGCCTTATTGCTACTATAAATTGTTTACCAACATAATTAGAGCAGTAAAAATAAGTGTTTTGACATTCCCGTGGTGTACGGTCTGACATACCATGGCTGTCAGCAAATCAGCACTCAGGGCTCGAACCACCCAGTTTATAAAAACATATTATAATGTTAAAATAAACATTTAGATAAATAATGCCTAGTTCCGGGATGGAGCTACCGACCATTGGTTTCATATCCAGGACCACAACCCAGTGATGTCACTCACAACCCATTCCATTCTGTTGTAGTTGTGCATCCAGCCTGGGGAACCAGGGAAGAGAAGGCCCGTCATCCTCACACAATGGCCCCAGTGTCCCAGCTGCCAAACTGGGATGGAAAACCGGGGCTGAAGGTAGCGGAGGAGCAAACTGCTGGAGGCAGTTAGTAGGAGGACGATCATGGAGAAGGAGAAGAAAATGAATGGAATGAAAAAAAGTGTGGAGGGTAAGTAGATGATGAGCAAAATAGGAGGAACAGGTGTCAATTAGACAATCGTTCAAGTTCATCACAAAGTGTCAAGTCTCTCCTGACACTTGTGGTAAAAAGGAGAGCTAACATAATTCTTGAGATTGAGAGTAGGCACATTTTTTTTCTTGTGTAGTTTTCTATTCAGTCAGTGGCCTGTTGCTTTTCGACATCTATGGCTTTCTAACCGCTCAGTCACCATACGGTATCAGCACAATACAATACAGTTACATACACCAGACTGTCAAAATGCGGAAAAAGCAGGGCACAACCGAAATGCAATTCTAGCATGCCAGCCCAGTTCAGTTCAGTTCACAGCTGCAGCTAAATATATTATTTTACTGAATTCTTCAGCGGTTTGGAAGCGTTCCAACTGCAGAACCACCGCAGGAGCCCCTCCACAGCTATTACTTGGTAAAAAAAAAATGTTCTCTGCTCTCTCTCCCTCCCTCCCTCTTTTTTTCATCTGGAGAGAAAATCAAGGAGTTTGTTTGTGTTTTGGAGGGGGAGCTGGTTGCTATGGAGATCCACCAAGGATCTCAGACTCAGTGCATTCCAGTTCTTTTTATACTTTTTATATCATACAGACAGAGAGTGTCTTAAAAATAAAGCCCCATGTCCCCCTTTGAGATGTTAGAGAGGAAGTTGACTTGATTCTCTAATGGCCTTTGTGATTATATTTTGGATCTCTGGGCTTGTTTTAAATCAGTTTGGGAGGATATTATAGAGATCCAATTAGATTGTTTGAAGCTGTGCTTTACAGGAACACTTATGGAATTGGATCCCCAAATGACTGGAAATCCCGACCTCTCATTGAGATAACATGTGATTAGCACTTGATTATGGGTTGCCATGTTAGTCGCTGGACTTGAGCAGAGCAGGCAGGAATTGACAGGGGTTTTGGTTGTCAGATATGTGGTTTTAAAATCCCCAACCAAAAGAAACTATAGTTGATTGGCTGAGGCAGGATTGTATCAGAGGAAACCACAGTAACAGCCCTCTTGGTTCCTTCCAACAGAGTAGAATACCACTGGGCACGACGTCAATTCAACATCTAGTCCATGTTGGTTCAACGTCATTTAATTGAAACGACGTGGAAGCAACTGTCACACCCTGATCTGTTTCACCTGTCCTTGTGCTTGTCTCCACCCCCTCCAGGTGTCGCCCATCTTCCCCACTTATCCCCTGGGTATTTATACCTGTGTTTTCTGTCTGTCTGTGCCAGTTTGTTCAAGTCAACTAGTGGTTTGTCGCTGCGCCTTGGTTTCCACAGTCTCGCTTTCTCTCGACCTCCTGGTTTTTGGCCCTTGCCTGTCCTGACCCTGTACCCGCCCTCCTGACCACTTTGCATGAGCCTGCCTGCCGTTCCTGTACCTTTGCTCCACTTCTGGATCACCGACCTCTACCTGAACCTGCCTGCCGTCCTGTACCTTTGCTCCACTTCTGGATCACCGACCTCTACCTGAACCTGCCTGCCGTCCTGTACCTTTGCTCCACTTCTGGATCACCGACCTCTACCTGAACCTGCCTGCCGTCCTGTACCTTTGCTCCACTTCTGGATCACCGACCTCTACCTGAACCTGCCTGCCGTCCTGTACCTTTGCTCCACTTCTGGATCACCGACCTCTACCTGAACCTGCCTGCCGTCCTGTACCTTTGCTCCACTTCTGGATCACCGACCTCTACCTGCCTGCCATCCTGTACCTTGTCCTCTGCTCTGGATTATCGACCCCTACCTGCCTTGAGCTGTCGTTTGCCTGCCCCTGTGGTTACAATAAACATTGTTACTTCACACAGTCTGCACTTGGGTCTTACCTTGATTCCTGATAGCAATGTTGATTAAACCAGTGTGTGCCCAGTGGGATGTTTTTTTTGTTGGTAAAAAAATACTCTTTCCTCAGGTAGAATTTAAAAATGGTAGTTCAGATGAGTTTGTTATTCAATGATCTTTGGACTGCTGGAGAGAAATAAAGCATACGTGCAACCTAACTGTACCAAAAATACAACCGTACCAAAAAATACAACTTGGCTAAAGTAACATCTTGCAAGGCTCTGTGGTGGTTTTATTCATGAACAATAATCATCTGAGCTCCACATGATTCTGGACATTTAATACACTGCAGATTTGTTTCTGCGTCAAACTGAACATGTATATTTTAGCAGGGAAGAAACAAACATGCCGTATGCAATCAATCCATTTCTAGGCCTGCCAGGTTCGTCAAAGTCTACACTATTTGCTTTTTCTCTCAGTCATACTCATAAATCCACTTCAATTCTCTCGAACCTTCTGGATAGACTCTGTTCCTTGTCCCACCCGTTAGCACTGCCATAAGGAAACGTTCCAGAACTCAGACGGCAGGCTTCTGGGACGGACAGAACCACCACATCAGAGAGAGTTGTTCAAATATTTCTGCAAATGAGATGAAGATATCTTCATACAGTTGGAATGGAGTGCAGAGAGCGGGAAAGTACAGGGGAAACACTGTAACCACCACCCATCACTGGCCGGGGGTGAACTACACCATGGTGGTCAGCTCTGTGGAGTATCAGCTTAATAGCTAGTTCTAACTGCTAAACATCTGAAGGCGTAATGACAGAGTAAATATCCGATTGGAGTAAATATGGTCATTCTGGCGAAGTAGTGAGTTACCGTATTTATCCAAGGTGTGTTTTTCATTACTGAATCTGTAATCCTGGCCTACCTCTCTAGTGATTTACTGGTGCTTTCCAGAGTTCTGCCATACTTAATGGCCCGGTTTTATAAAGAACAACAGCCATCGTAAACAGCAGACCACAAATGCAACCACCAGAGTTCTAGCAACGTTGGTGGGAGAAAGAAAGCAGTGAACAAAATGCTCACAGTCAGATTTATGATCAGCACCGACTCCAACTAGGAGGAGTCACGTTTCACGAGACTCCAAAGCTCCGCTAGACCTTCTAGACTGAGCCCAGAGTACTGTCAGCATCCTCTAATTATTATTTAACCTTTAATCCAGATTGCCTCATACCTGGCCATGGAGGTCAGCTCAGTATAAAAACCACTCTGTTATTCATTCAAAATGAACCCCCTTTGATCTGTGCAGCTACAGTAGATATACCCTTTTTCTTCTTCTACTGTATATAATAGATGACATAAGGATGGCCTTACAGTAGCGAACACTGTCCGACAGAACCCGTTCAGAAGAGTGATCCACGGTATGAGTCTGTGACCAGACATCCATTTGATGTTGGGTCAGCTTGGGTCTCTGCCGTTCACAGGTTTTGTGGAGCGAAGAGAGACTCCTGACTGATGTCTTCTCCAGAAACACTGCTTCTTTGAGGGCATAAATACATGACACCTATTTTGGTTCTTTTTTTCCCCCAATGCCTCTCACAACTCTCCTGTTGCATACTACAGTACAGTATTTTCCACATACCAGTCCATTTTATTAATTTGTTCCCATTCATTTCCCACAAACGGTCCAAGCACCAGATTGTGCGAGAGGGAAGTTGGGAACAATCAGCTACTAGAGAGATCAAACGACTCCACTAAAGCTTTCAGAAGGAGCGGAGGGAATTCAACAAAGCGTATCTTAACATTCATTCCTCACGCCATCTGACTTGATGGAGGAGATTGGTTAATGGGAGTAGCAGTGGCCACAGCTGCTCTACCAGACTATAATGCATCCTGTGCTTCAAGCTTCCCTCTGGTCTGTTCTTCCATCAGAACCTATTAGAATCCAAGCCATTGGACGCTGCCATAATATAAACAAATTCCACAATCACTGAACATGAATCAATACAAAGTCAATTTGTCACATGCGCCGAATACAACAGGTCTAGTAGACCTTACAGTGAAATGCTTACTAACCAACAAAAATAATAACAGTAAAATAATATATATACATATATATAATGTAAAATAAAAGTAATACAAGTTTAAAAAACATGTAAAAAAATAAAAGTAACAAATAATTCAACAGCAGCAGTAAAATAACAATAGCAAGGCTCTATACAGGGAGTACCAGTACAGAGTCAATATGTGGGGGCACCAGTTAGTTGAGGTAATTGAGGTAATATGTACATGTAGGTAGAGATATTTAAGTGACTATGTGACCATGCATAGATAATTAACAGAGAGTAGCACCAGTGTAAAAGGGGGGGGAGCAATGCAAATAGTCTGGGCAGCCATTTGATTAGTTGTTCAGGAGTCTTATGGCTTCGGGGTAGAAGCTGTTTAGAAGCCTCTTGGACCTAGACTTGGCTCTCCGGTACCACTTGCCGTGCGGTAGCAGAGAGAACAGTCCATGACTAGGGTGGCTGGAGTCTTTGACCATTTTTGACACCGCCTGGTATAGAGGTCCTGGATGGCAAGAAGCTTGGCCCCAGTGATGTACTGGGCTGTACGCACTACCCTCTGTAGTGCTTTGAGGTCGGAGGCCGAACAGTTGCCATACCAGGCAGTGATGTAACCCATCAGGATGCTCTCGATGGTGCAGCTGTAGAACTTTTTGAGGATCTGAGGACCAATGCTAAATCCTTTCAGTCTCCCGAGGGGAAATAGGTTTTGTCGTGCCCTCTTCACAACTGTCTTGGTGTGCTTGGACCATGATAGTTTGTTGGTGATGTGGACACCAAGAAACTTGAAGCTCTCAACCTGCTCCACTGCAGCCCTGCCGATGAGAACGGGGGCGTGCTCGGTCCTCCTTTTCCTGTAGTCCACAATCATCTCCTTTGTCTTGATCACGTCGAGGGAGAGGTTGTTCTGGCACCACACGGCCAGGTATCTGATCTCCTCCCTATAGGCTATCTCATCGTTGTCGGTGATCAGACACTGTTGTGTCATCGGCAAACTTAATAACGGTGTTGGAGTCGTGCTTGGCTGTGCAGTCATGAGAGGAATTACTATCCAGTTGATGTTTCATAGAAAATAACAGAGTCCAATAATAATTATTCTAAATAAATCCTACACTATGTTAATCAGAGGCTGCTGTTGTGCAATGAATATTGGAACTGCTGTACTGGACTAACTTGTTCTATGCAGGACTTATGACAAAATAGCACAGACATGTCATTTCCTGCAGTTTGTGAAGTATGGGTACAGGGATTGATCTGAAAGGGTATTTATGTGGTTATACGAAGGGATGGAAATGTTGCCGTTCAAAGCTCTGGTATAGCTTCTATGATTACTTACATACTGTACAGTAGGCTACATTGTTCCGAGTTTAAATACAATTTCAGTTGAGATTCAAACCAAGCATTAAGCTATTAAAAACATCAAAAGGAAACCACTGTGTAATGTAAAATTGCCTGTTAAAGTGGAGGAGTGGAAGACCTTCTCAATAGTGGGGTTCTGTCATGGAGAACGTTCTGATGTACTGTAGGTCTGCAGGTCCATGTGTGTGTGATTACTGATTAGACCTCCTTATGGTGCACTAAACCATAATGGAGACCCCTTAATCCTTAATCAAAATCATATAACCCCTCCTTCCCTCCTTCCTGAGAGTACATATATTGTATATATACCATAACACATCTTACAGGCTCCAAACTAATGTCTACTCAAAGTTCACAACTTATCAGGACTATTTAGAGTTGTACATTCAATGCTGAGTTTTCCTTCCTGTCTTTGTAGGCTACCCAGAGTAGGTTGCTGGGAACTGAGTGGGACCGTACGCATGGCAGAGAGTTTCCAGAACTGACAGAAGCCAGGCGGTAGGCATGACTTTTTACACACCCACAACAGAAACCTTCAGGACTGTCAAGAGTCCCATGTAACTCAGCAGATAGAGCCTATGTACCTGGTAGAGCCCCTGTAGCTCAGTAAATAGAGCCTGTGTACCTGGTAGAGCCTATGTAGCTCAGTAGGTAGAGCCTGTGTCGCTGGTAGAGCCCCTGTAGCTCAGTAGGTAGAGCCTGTGTCGCTGGTAGAGCCCCTGTAGCTCAGTAGGTAGAGCCTGTGTATCTGGTAGAGTCTGTGTAGCTTAGTAGGTAGAACCTGTGTAGTTGGTAGAGCCCCTGTAGCTCAGTAGATAGAGCCTGTGTAGCTGGTAGAGCCACTGTAGCTCAGTAGGTAGAGCCTGTGTAGTTAGTAGGTAGAGCTTGTGTAGCTCAGTAGGTAGAGCCTGTGTAGCTTAGTAGGTAAAGCCTGTGTAGTTCAGTAGATAGAGCCTGTGTATCTGGTAGAGCCCCTGTAGCTCAGTAGGTAGAGCCTGGGTAGTTAGTAGGTAGAGCTTGTGTAGCTCAGTAGGTAGAGCCTGTGTAGCTTAGTAGGTAGAGCCTTTGTAGCTTAGTAGGTAAAGCCTGTGTAGTTCAGTAGATAGAGCCTGTGTATCTGGTAGAGCCTGTGTAGCTCAGTAGGTAGAGTCTGTGTAGCTCAGTAGGTAGAGCATGTGTCACTGGTAGAGCCCCTGTAGCTCAGTAGGTAGAGCCTGTGTAGCTCAGTAGGTAGAGTCTGTGTCGCTGGTAGAGCCCCTGTAGCTCAGTAGGTAGAGTCTGTGTCGCTGGTAGAGCCCCTGTAGCTCAGTAGGTAGAGTCTGTGTCGCTGGTAGAGCCCCTGTAGCTCAGTAGGTAGAGTCTGTGTAGCTCAGTAGGTAGAGTCTGTGTAGCTCAGTAGGTAGAGTCTGTGTCGCTGGTAGAGCCCCTGTAGCTCAGTAGGTAGAGCCTGTGTAGCTCAGTAGTAGGTAGAGTCTGTGTAGCTGGTAGAGTCCCTGTGGCTCAGTAGGTAGAGTCTGTGTAAGCTCAGTAGGTAGAGCCTGTGTAACTGGTAGAGCCTGTGTAGCTGGTATGACTAGGCTTTTGGTGTGTGGATCAACACCGTACCCCGGGTTTCTATTTACACTGCATGTTTGGATCTTTTGGGGCCAAGGAGAGGGGAGTAGATTTACATTAACTGGATGAAGTACATTCATTTCATACAGGCCAAAGCACAAAGAAGGAATTGTATCTTTTTAATTTCTTGCTAGTCTGAGGAAATCCACTCCAGATAAAAACAAAGCATAAATATTGAAGCAACATTTCGAAAATATGCATATTATTTCTCTCTCTTTCTCTTTCATCCTTAATTTTTTTTGACAGATCATTCACACAAATCACCGGATCTGTCACCGGAGACACCCAGGGATCTAGGGTATCAATAAAGTTGGTAGGATATATATTTGAAAATGCTATTTTTGATAAAAGGTGTACATTGTTCACAGTATTGACGTCATGAAAAGTTTCTGTCATTAGTCTCGGTTATATTGTATCTATTGTACCTTCTCAAGAAGTTAGGTCTCATAAGTAGGCCTGAGAGCTTTTCCTGGTGATGACACATTATCAGGCAAAACTCCAGGTCCTTACTCATATATACATTACTTTTATATCAAAGGGCTATTGTATGAGTGTAGACAATTGGAGCCTTTCATTTAATAATAAAACACTCAGCTGCATAGCCGGGGTAAGTAGGGGTGCTGAGGGTGCTGCAGCACCCCCTGAAAAATCTGAATATTTTCCGTATTGACTGACCTTCATGTCTTAAATTAATGATGGACTGTTGTTTCTCTTTGCTAATTTGATCTGTTCTTGCCATAATATGGACTTGGTATTCTACCAAATAGGGCTATCTTCTGTATACCAACCCTACCTTGTCACAACACAACTGATTGCCTCAAATGCATTAAGAAGGAAAGAAATTCTACAAATTAACTTTTAAGAAGGCACACCTGTTAATTGAAATGCATTCCAGGTGACTACCTACCTCTTGAAGCTGGTTGAGAGAATGTCAAAAGTGTGCAAAGCTGTCATCAAGGCAAAGGGTGGCTATTTGAAGAATCTCAAATATAAAACATATTTTCATTTGTTTAACACTTTTTTGGTTACTACATGATTCCATATGTGTTATTTCACAGTATTGATGTCTTCACTATTTTTCTACAATGTAAAAAATACTAAAAAATAAAGAAAATCCCTTGAATGAGTAGGTGTTCTAAAACGTTTGACCGGTAGTGTAGTTAATATTTTTTCAAAATTTTTCACAAAAAGAGTGCACTGAGCCTTTACTAGTCCCGTATTAGTGGACCTATTTGTGCATTTGAAGGTGTCTGTCTTCAGCGCATCATGTTGTCATGTCTCTGATGTGTTCTCAGCATAAGACCACACAGAGGGCATGTCCTGTCAACAAGAAGGGACGAGCCAGAGCCAGTCTGAGCAGGACACATGCACCTACACACACACACACACACACACACACACACACACACACACACACACACACACACACACACACACACACACACACACATACACACACACACACACACACACACACACACACACACATCTGCGGATAAAATTAATACCTTTAGCTGCTGTAACAATATATAGAAAATAGTGCCAAAGTGATATATGAGGTTTCTGTCCCAAACAGTTAACAAATATTGGAGAAGTTCTGTTTTGTACCGTGAAAAATCATGAAGTGAATCATATCGGAGCGGTAAATATGACAACACAGTGAGAGTGCTGGGGGAGATGGAGGAAGACTACTGGAGCACTGAGACCAGATGGTGATGACATATAGATGCTTCTGGACTAGGTTTTATTTTCCAAAATATGCCTTACCTTTTCATAGTCACACTGAAACAATATTGTTTTTACGCCGTGAAGTCCACTTTGATTCAGGCAAAGTGCGGGTCGTGTATCTGGATGACCAAGCCATTGACAATTCACACACGTTTGAATTCATCTGTCATATCTTCAATCTCCTTTGGAACCTCATTTGAACTTTGATTGAGAGATTTTCTTTCGCTGATAAAATATTGCATTTCATTGATAAGGGTGAACCTAATGCTTCACGTCTCACTCTACCCAGAGAGAACCGGAAACTACTATAGACGATCATCAAACACACATCCCCGTTTCATATCCTGTTTTGATTAAGCTTCTTGTAACCATGGCGCAGGACACACAACCCTGATAAATAATGACACGTTGTCAAGGAAACCGTTGTTTTTATCCTGTTGATTGTTTTTTTTTCTTCTTTTTTTTCCTAACAAATAGTTGTGTTCCTGCCAACAACATGCCCGGCTGGAAATTGGTCTTGATGAGAACAGTTTGAGGGTAGGCGGGTATGGGTTTAGATAATTGTTTTCTGAACCGATCTATCTCAATGGCTTCCATGAGATTATCCTATTATTCTAGTATGAGAAACCTCTGTGAAATGTTCTTGTTATGTTCTCGCTTATATTTGTAGCTGACCCCTCCCCTTTTTTACACACACAAACACTGAATGCAACAAGAACAGTCACACAATGTGTCTAGAACAGTGCAGACAAGGACAAATACACTCTTGACATTTGACCATGTCGGTGCCTCTTCCCATAGTGTATTGGAGTGTGTGTGTGTGTGTGTGTGTGTGTGTGTGTGTGTGTGTGTGTGTGTGCGTGTGTGCGTGTGCGTGTGTGTGTGTGGAGTATATTTGTTTTGACTGTAAGCCACTTCTTGACACTTATCCAAGTCAAACACAGAGAGGCGCTGGAATGTTTTCAATCATCCAACAAAAGGATTGTCAACCTACACAGAAACACCACCCCAAGTTAAAAAGTCACAAACAACACACGTTGTTTTCTCTGCAGTCGTCCACTCGTTCACCGCCTCTATATGGCTACTTCCTAGCCAACATGTTGATCTCCTGTGACTTGTTACCAGGATCTGCTCCTAAATTCATGATGCCTGTAGCGTGTGTAGACAGACTGTATCTGGCCTGGGGATGGATGGATGAAAGAAAGCTTAGCTACGCCTCAGATGAAATGACATGATACAAAATCTCTACATAAATCTCGTAAACATGTCCGTGATAATAGTAAGAGCGACGTTTAGGGCTTTTGGGGGGAAAACTCTTTGAGGATATGATGTGTTTACGTCCTACAGTATATCCATAAAAAGGAGTTGCTTCCGTGCTATCAAGTTACCACCACAGCTGCCACTGATGTGACAATTAGACATCCATGTAAGATGTTTGTAACGTTTGAAGCATGGGTGTGGTACTTTCTGTCTGCTCATTAACGGTGTCAATAACCTGTTGACTGACAGCACTGGTGTTTATGGACAAACTATGATGTGGTGGGAACATTAATCTGCCTAGCAACCACATCAAAGCTTTGCTAGTGGCTCATTGTTTCCCATGCTGATGACGTCATAGCGTGGGGGTTATCAGTACAATGAGGTAATGGGAGTATTAAGGAGAGAAGAGAAAGGACAGCCAAAGGTGGTGACCATACAGAACCTCTCCTGTGTGTGTGTGTGTGTGTGTGTGTGTGTGTGTGTGTGTGTGTGTGTGTGTGTGTGTGTGTGTGTGTGTGTGTGTGTGTGTGTGTGTGTGTGTGTGTGTGTGTGTGTGCGTGTGCGTGTGCGTGTGCGCGTGTTCTGACTGGCTCTGACTTTGAGCATCACAGAAACAAGGACATTGATTGAGTCCCAATTTACTGGCCATGTTCCTGTATTCTGTCTACCGCATGATCTCCTTCCAATCGTGGCCCTCTATACCACACTCTCGGTCTCACTTTCTCTCTCTCTCTCTCTCTCTCTCTCTCTCTCTCTCTCCTCCCTCCCCCTTCTCCCTCTCTCTCTTTGTCCTGTCTACATGTTCTCCTCCCAGTCCTGGACTTCTCTCTCACTTTCTCTCTATCCCAACATCCATCTCTCCCTCTGTCTGATAGATTTGCAGGAGTAATGACCTAGAACATGTCATGGCTTGTTTTACTAACAGTCCCGATGAACTAATCACAGCCTGTATGTTCGTAATCACAGCCTGTATTTTGTCTCTCTCTCCACTCTCACCTCACCGGATGGACCCCAATCCATCATTCTGGGGAGCTACGCTACTCCCACAAATAAAAGATTCTAGAAATGTCCGTTTCAAATAAAATAAGCCGGCCGAAAATTCTTAAAGAGGCAGTCCTGTTAAAAACGTGATTTCCTGTTTTTTTAAATTATATTTCCACACTATGAGGGTGAAATAACATTCTGAAATTGTTCAAATTATGATAATGCCATTTTAGTGTAAGAGCTTATTTGTCAACAGTGGGTGTAGCTGGTGGAATGGAAGTCAGGCGCAGGAGAGCAGAGATGAGTGAACACAAAGCACTTTAATGAGGCAAATAGTAAGTCCAGAACGCAACAGCATCACCAACACCAAATGCCCAAAACAATTAAGGCAGCACAAAGTACCACAAACAAAATACCGGATGCCACAAAACACAGGTATACATACATAAAACCTGGCGCTAACCAGCCGGAAGCGTGTCAACCTCGATAATAAACAATACCTCACACAGACATAGAGGGAACAGAGGGTTAAATACACATAGTAATTATGAGGAGACGTAAACCAGGTGTGCAGGAAAACAAGACAAAACAAATGGAAAATGAAATGTGGAACGGCGATGGCATGAAGACCGGTGACGTCGCCCGCCGAAAGCCGCCCGAACAGGGAGAGGGACCGACTTCGGCGGAAGTTGTGACATTATTTATATTTTTAACTCCTGGAATTTCAGCTTGTTCAGGTGGGATGGAGTTTTTGGCCAAAAGCATGACATCACAATTTCTTTGTTTTGTTATTTAACTAGGCAAGTCAGTTAAGAACAAATTCTTATTTACAATGACGGCCTACCCTGGCCAAACCCTAACCCGGATGATGCTGGGCCAATTGTGCCCTATGGGACTCCCAATCACGTCCGGTTGTGATACAGCCTGGAAACGAACCAGGGTCTGTAGTGACGCCTCTAGCACTGAGATGCAGTGCCTTAGACCACTGCACCACTCGATTATTCTGACCTATGACCAGTCGTCTTTTATTTGCATATGTATCTTCCTACTTTGGAGGGGTAAGCGGGGTAGCCTCTTGTCTTGAGTCTAGACGATCCGATCCGCCAATCAGGGCTGGGTATGTAAATACATTTAGATTTGTATAAACACACCCACTAGTGATGTCGCAGTACAGCTGTTTGTCACCCACACCCACCCACAATTACTAATAACCCATCCGCAACAGCCAGACGTTTTGAAGTGTCTGTCCTATATATAGGAGATACTGTGTAAGAAAGCTCAGGAAATATACACTACCGTTCAAAAGTTTGGGGTAACTTATAAATGTTCTTGTTTTTGAAAGAAAAGCCATTTTTTTCCATCAAAATAACATCAAATTGATCAGAAATACAGTGTAGACATTGTTAATATTGTAAATTACTATAGTAGCTGGAAACAGCAGATTCTTTTATGGAATATCTACATAGGTGTATAGAGCCCCATTATCAGCAACGATCCCTCCTGTGTTCCAATGGCACGGTGTGTTAGCTAATCCAAGTTGATAATTTTAAAAGGCTAATTGATCATTAGAAAACCCTTTTGCAATTATGTTAGTAAAGCTGAACACTGTTGTCCTGATTAAAGAAGCAATAAAACTGGCCTTTTTTAGACTAATACCTGGCCTTCTGGCCTTCTTCAGACGAGTATCTGGAGCAGGGTACTATTTAACAAAGCTGCCAGTTGAGGACCTGTGTGTAACGGCTTTCGTTGGTAGAAGGAAGAGTGGACCAAAGCCCAGCGTGGAAAGTGTTCGTGATACTTTATTCAAAAACACTCAAACAAAAATAACAAACGCGAAAACGAAAGCGTACAGTTCTGTCAGGTACAGACAAGATCCCACAAAACCCAAAAGGAAAAATTACAATTTATGTGTGATCCCCAATCAGAGACAACGATAGACAGCTGCCTCTGATTGGGAAACACACACGGCCAAAAACAAAGAAATAGAAAACATAGACTTTCCCACCCGAGTCACACCCTAACCAAACATAGAGAATAAAAAGGATCTCTAAGGTCAGGGCGTGACGTTGTGAGGTGTCTGTTTCTCAAACTAGACACTGTTTCTCAAACTAGACACATCTCCGGCCCCAGCCGACCCAACAGAGCAGAGCCCAGGGCAGGCAGAGTAGAGCGGTGAGGCATGGCCCCGACCCGGGCCTCCTGGTTGGCATGGAGATCTGGCTAGGGTGGCCTGGGAGAGATTAGCTGACTGATTGAGCTGCTGCTGCGGGCACTGAGGGGCAGGGGTTGGGGGGCATCATCTGGTCTGAGACAGTTTCAGACGCCAGACAGCCAACAGAACAGAAGACAGTCATCCCAGACTCATCCCAACCACAAGGGAGACTATTCACAACACAGAGCTTCAATAACTTCATAAGGTCAGGCTTTCCATAAAGTATAAGAAATGACCAGTGTCAAACAGCCCTATGCTACTGTACAGGACAAAGCAAAGTCATTGATCAAACGCAGTCCTTGACTTAGACAGGAGTTGCGTACTGAGTACCGCCACCTCAAATGTTCTACTGTTTGAGTTCGTCAGAGTATTGCGGCGTTCTTGCACCTAAATGTAAACAGTACCGGCACCCAAAATGAGTACTGGCACCTATTTCAGAGTCAAGCACTGCATCAAAGTCTGAGCCGGCACACACACACACACACACACACACACACACACACACACACACACACACACACACACACACACACACACACACACACACACACAATGCTGTTGAGTTGAGGGGCCCCACTAACCCCAAATTTGACTTTGAAGAAAAATATGATTGTGGCGTGGTAGAGGCGGTTTATAAGGTAAAGGATGTGGGGAAGGTAGAGTAGTGAAATGATATGCTGCATTTGTTATTTTCTTCTAGAATGGATTACTTGACAAGTCTCTTTTGAAACGAATTCACGTGACACATGGATTCGATAGTCAAGTTAAAGCTGTTGGAAACACATCGTAGCGAAACCTAGCATGGCATGACTAACTTTGTTTTCCCAGTGGGAACTTAATTTCTGGTGTCAGATGCATCAAGCAAACTTGAATTTAAAACACCTTGATGTTCGACAAGGTGACATTCTGGTGAAATCCATCCCTACTCCTGGTAATTTATTATGTTTGCATATCATCAGTCGACCATAATTATATCTATAACTGCATAATTATCCTACGACAGGGCGCGGCATAATCTGTTTTATGTCTGTTATCTGATAGCCAGTTCTGCCCTATCGTAAACCTATATCAATGTTTGGTCCTTGCCTCGTGAATAGGAGACAAAGGGAGTCAAATCAATCAGACGTATTTCATCAAATAAAATAAATAATCATATCTCCAAAAGCACTATACTAATTTGAACAAATATATCATTATAAAATGGAATAAAGTACTGTCCAAATGCAGTAATTGATCTTCTTGAACATCTTGTTTTGTTTCCAACATCTCCGTTTCTGTGTCTGCAGGATGTCTGCTCCAACTCCATGGGTGACCATGCCAAACGGTGTGCAGTGGTCTGCCATGCTGTCAACTAACTGTGATGATTTTCCTGAAAGGCAAGAGGCTCATTGGTTGTGTTCTAATCCTTCTGATTCTCTACCTTCACCGAGAAGTGTCCATTCGTTCACTCCACCTCATCCATTCAAAAGCATTGGAATGGCGCAAGCATATACATTTAAATCCTACATTATACGAAGTACAAAACATTTATACAGCATATATAAAGGCTTCCTAAGCACTAAATAGATCATTCACAAATTATCCATAAGCATATGACATCTATAATTGGTGTATAAAGGGTGACATAACCATTCCCACTGTAGGGTAAATTGCCAAATGTGACATAATGCGCTATGTATATTTATACACCACCAAGCATTTATGTAGTAATTTGTATGTGTGCTATATAAGTTGTACTTTGTCTAAAGTGGGAGCAAAGTTCCCACCATATTCCTTACACCACTACATTCCTTTTAAATTCATGAGGGACAGTTGTGAAGTTACCTTGTGGTATTTAGCTCAAACAGCCTTTGAGGGACATTCCCTGCAGGAGCAGCGTTGTTATCTGACACATGACGCAGGTTGAGGAATCTTGCGGACAGCATCTCAGTGCCCCTCAAAAGCCTTAGAACATCACATGGGACACACACACACACGCACACACACACACGCTGTACTACAGTATGCATCATTACACAATATCATAATTCATCGTTTTAAGCTCCTTTAGTCTCATGTTTCTATCTAGATTACATTTTGTATTTACATTTCACTATGCCTTCTTTGAGATGTATCGTGATACATGAATGGATGGTTTCCCGGACACACACAAGTCTAGTCCTGGACCAAAAAGCAAGCTAAATGCAGCATCTTTGCCCCCCAAAAATACTTTTTAGTCTAGGACTAGACTTAGTCTGTGTCCGGGAAACCACCCCTATGTCCTTCCATCCCCTCACGCAGTGCTGAGAAGAACACTGTGTGCTGTTGATTTTGTCTTTTGTTGTTCCCTGTCTAATGTAATGCTGGACAGTATTTAAAGGGAACTGTTGTGGGCACTCAATTCTCCTTTCCACCTCTTTCCTTGCAACTTCACTCTTTTTGGTGGGATGTTTGCCCAGGTTGAAGTTGAGAATCGACAGCACCTCACGGACCTGTAAAAGGGCAACGATGACAGAAGGTTACGTTCCCAAACCCAGCTCAGTTAATCCCTACCATTGTGATGCTGAGTTGTCATAATGCTTCAACAAATGTACATTATACCAGGGGCGTTGGTAGACACAATGTAAGTAACCTCATTTATGTCCCTCTAACTGCCCTGAATGCCTCTGCTGATCCTACAGCTAGTGTATGGAGCAATCATGTGCCCGTGAATCAGATTTATACTGTTAGCACTGAGGCGATGTGCCCCAGTAGGAAATCCACTGTGTGCAGCTCACCCTGCACTGACATAAATAACATGAGAATATGTACTTCTACTAAGCTTCCCAGTAAAGCAATGGAAAACAAGCAAGCAACACAGAAAAGTGCTCAAAATAACCCACATTAATATATCTTAAGAAACAAGGTTCATGACATTAATAACTGATTACATTCATATTCTAACTATCTCTGAAACTCACTTCGATAATACCTTTGATGATACAGTGGTAGCAATCTATTGAATGTACAGAAATGCCAATGGGGGCAGTGTTGCGGTCTATATTCAGAACCACATTCCTGTAAAGCTTAGAGAGGATCTCATGTTAAATACTGTTGAAGTAATATGGCTACAGGTTAATCTGCCTCACCTAAAGCCCATTCTTGTGGGAAGATGCTATAGACCACCAAGTGCCAACAGTCAGTATCTGGATAACGTGTGAAATGCTTGATAATGTATTTGATACCAACAGAGAGGAATATTTTCTGGGTGATATAAATATTGACTGGCTTTCATCAAGCTGCCCACTCAAGAAAAAGCTTCAAACTATAACCAGTGCCTGCAACCTGGTTCAGGTTATCTGTCAACCTACCAGGGTATTTACAAACAGTACAATAATGAAATCATCAACATGTATTGACCACATCATTACTAATGCTGCAGAAATTAGCTTGAAAGCAGTATCCAGATCCATCGGACGTTGTGATCACAATTTAGTGGCCATATCTTGGAAAACCAAAGTTCCAAAGGCTGGGCCTAATATAGTATATAAGAGGTTATGCAATAAGTTTTGTAGCGATTCCTATGTTCTTGATGTAAAGAATATTTGTTGGTCCGTGGTGTGTAATGAGGAGCAAACAGATGCTGCACTTGACACATTGATGAAATTGCTTATCCCAGTTACTAATAAGCATGCAACCATTAAGAAAATAACTATAAAAACTGTTAAATCCATATGGGTTGATTAGGAATTGAAAAATGGTAGGGTTGAGGGATGAGGCAAAAGGAATGGGAAATAATTCTGGCTGCGCAACCGATTGGCAAACATACTAAAATTTGAGAAAGCATGTGACTAAACTGAATAAAAAACAAGAAAAAACTACACTATGAAACAAAGATAAATGACATAAAGAATGATAGTTAAAAGCTTTGGAGCACCTTCAATTACATTTTGGGAAAAAAGGCAAACTAAGCTCCATCATTCATTGAATCAGACGTCGTATCATTCATCACAAAACCGACTGATATTGCCAACTACTTTAATGATTTTTCCATTGGAAAGATTAGCAAACTTAGGCATGACATGCCAGCAACAAACACTGACACTACACATCCAAGTATATCTGACCAAAATATGAAAGACAAGCACTTTGATTTTGAATTCCGTAAAGTGAGTGTGGAAGATAAAAGGGCCGGTAAACCGGGGGGAAAGTTTGCGGGACTCCACCCGGAGGGGCAGATCTTTGGTGGACAGCCATACCCTCTGCCTGAGACAATACCCGGGGAGCTGGGGTCCGGTGATGGTCCGCTTGTCATCGATACCTGGAGATGGTCTTGAGAAGAGCCAACGAACAAAACAAACTGGCAACAGACAAACAGAGAACACAGGTATAAATACACTGGGGATAATGGGGAAGATGGGCGACACCTGGAGGGGGGTTTGAAACAAGCACAAAGACAGGTGAAACAGATCAGGGTGTGACAAACATATTGATAAGATGGGGAGAAGTCTGTCCATAATAACGCACTACTCTACCTTCTTAACAGCACTATCAACAAGGCAGGTCCTACAGGCTCTAGTTCATTGCACCAGGACGGACTACTGTTCAGTCGTATGGTCAGGTGACACACAGATGGAATTAGGAAAATTGCAATTGGCTCAGAACAGAGCAGCACAGCTGGCCCTTGGATGTACACATAGAGCTAACATTAATAATATTAATGTCAATCTCTCCTTGCTCAAAGTGGAGGAGAGATTGACTTCATCACTACTTGTATTTGTGAGAGGTATTGACATGTTGAAAGCACCAAACTGTCTGAACAAATAGCACACAGCTCAGACACCCATGCATGCCCTACAAGAGGTCTCTTCGCAGTCCCCAAGTCCAGAACAGAATATGGGAGGCGCACAGTACAAAATTGAGTCATGACTACATGGAACTTTATTCCCCATAACTGATGCACGCAGTAACTGATGCACGCAGTATAAAAATACACCTTATGGAACAGAGGGGACTGTGAAGCAACACAAACATAGGCACAGACACATGCATACACACACATGATAACATACGCACTATACACACACGTACACATGGATCTTGTGTTGTTAGATATGTGGTAGTGGATTAGGGACCTGAGGGCACACACTTAGTGTGTTGTGAAATCTGTTATGAATTTATATTTTTTTATATTTTTGAAATGCAATGCAAATAGTCTGGGTAGCCATTTGATTAGGTGTTCAGGAGTCTTATGGCTTGGGGATAGAAGCTGTTTAGAAGCCCCCTGGACTTGACGCTCCGGTACAGCTTGCCGTGTGGTAGTAGAGAGAACAGTATGACTAGGGTGGCTGGAGTCTTTGACAATTTTTAGGGCCTTCCTCTGAGATCACCTGGTATAGAGGTCCTGGATGGCAGGAAGCTTGGCCTCAGTGATGTACTGGGCCGTTCGCACAACACTCTGTAGTGCCTTGCGGTTGGAGGCCGAGCAGTTTACATACCAGACAGTGACGCAACCCGTCAGGATGCTCTTGATGGTGCAGCTTTAGAACCGTTTGAGGATCTGAGGACCCATGCCAAATATTTTCAGTCTCCTGAGGGGGAATAGGTTTTGTCATGCCCTCTTCACAACTGTCTTGGTGTGCTTAGACCATGTTAGTTTGTTGGTGATGTGGACACCAAGGAACTTGAAGCTCTCAACCTTCTCCACTGCAGCCCTGTCGATGAGAATGGGGGCGTGCTCAGTCCTCTTTTTCCTGTAGTCCACAATCATCTCCTTTAACTTGATCACGTTGAGGGACACGTTGTTGTCCTGGCACCACATGGCCAGATCTCTGACCTCCTCCCTATAGGCTGTCTCGTCGTTGTGGGTGACTGTTGTGTCATCGGCAAACTTAATGATGGCCGTGCAGTCATGAGTGAACAGGGAGTACAGGAGGGGACTGAGCACACACCCCTGAGGGGCCCCTGTGTTGAGGATCAGCGTGGCGGATGTGATGTTACCTACCTTTACCACTTGGGGGCAGCCCGTCAGGAAGTCCAGGATCCAGTTGCAGAGGGAGGTGTTTAGTCCCAGGGTTCTTAGCTTATTGATGAGCTTTAAGGGCACTATGGTGTTAAACGCTGAGCTGTAGTCAATGAATAGCATTCTCACATAGGTGTTCGTGTTATCCAGGTGAGAAAGAGCAGTGTGAAGTGCAATAGAGATTGCATCATCTGTGGATCTGTTGGGGCGGTATGCAAATTGGAGTGGGTCTAGGGTTTCTGAGATAATTTGTGTTGATGTGAGCCATGACCAGCCTTTCAAAGCACTTCATGGCTACAGACGTGAGTGCTACGTGTCAGTAGTAATTCAGGCAGGTTACCTTAATGTTATTGGGCACATGGACTATGGTGGTCTGCTTGAAACATGTTTGTATTACAGACTCAGTCAGGTACAGGTTGAAAATGTCAGTGAAGACACTTGTCAGTTGTTCAGCGCATGCTCGCAGTACACGTCCTAGTAATCCATCTGGCCTTGTGGCCTTGTGAATGTTGACCTGTTTAAAGGTCTTCCTCACATCGGCTGTGGAGAGCGTGATCACACAGTCTTCCGGAACAGCTGATGATCTCATGCATGTTTCAGTGTTATTTGCCTCGAAGCGAGCATAGAAGTAGTTTAGCTCGCTTGGTAGGCTTGTGTCACTGGGCAGCTCTCAGCTGTGCTTCCCTTTGTAGTCTGTAATGGTTTGCAAGCCCTGCCACATCTGACGAGCGCCAGAGCCGGTGTAGTACGACTCGATCTTAGTCCTGTGTTGACGCTTGCCTGTTTGATGGTTTGTCTGAGGGCAGAGCGGGGATTTCTTATAAGCTTCCGGGTTAGAGTCCCGCTCCATGAAAGCGGCAGCTCTAGCCTTTAGCTCAGTGCGGATGTTGCCTGTAATCTATGGCTTCTGGTTTGGGTACGCACGTACAGTTACTGTGGGGACCACGTCATCGATGCACTTATTGATGAAGCCAATGACAGATGTGGTGTACTTCTCAATGCCATTGGAGGAATCCCGGAAAATATTCCAGTCTGTGCCGGCAAAACTGTCCTCTAGCTCAGCATCTGCTTCATCTGACCACTTTTTTATTGATCTAGTCACTTTCTGCTTTAATTTTTGCTTGTAAGCTGGAATCAGGAGGATAGAATTATGGTCAGATTTGCCAAATGGAGGGCAAGGGAGAGATTTGTATGCGTATCTGTGTGTTGAGTATAGGTGGTCCAGAGTTTTTTTCCCTCTGGTTGCACATTTAACATGCTGATAGAAATGTTGTAAAACTGATTTAAGTTTCCCTGCATTAAAGTCCCCGGCTACTGGGAGCGCCACCTCTGGGTGAGCGTTTTCTTGTTGCTTATGGAGGAATACAGCTCATTCAATGCTGTTTTAGTGCCATCCTCTGACTGTGGTGGTATATAAACAGCTACGGGAAATACAGATGAAAACTCTCTAGGTAGATAGTGTGGCCTCGTGATTATATGGACTGGTAATGCAGGTTTGGTTAGAATAGAGTGCAATAGAACGAGTGACATTCAATAAAAGCTACTTCATGAAAAGGAGAACATTATTTTCTATGAAAATGTTAAAAGTCGTTGACTTCATGATTGAATATATGGATTTTACAGGCAACTCCTACAGTGAGAGCCAGGGAAGCAACCTCTGGTGGGCAGATGGAGACGAGGACAACAACACAAGGTTAGTGGTTTTATGACTTACACATAAAAATAAAACGTTGTTACAAATTCTACTGTATAGTGTTAAATATAACCCTGCCTTGTTACAAATTCTACTGTATAGTGTTAAATATAACCCTGCTTTGTTACAAATTCTACTGTATAGTGTTAAATATAACCCTGCCTTGTTACAAATTCTACTGTATAGTGTTAAATATAACCCTGCCTTGTTACAAATTCTACTGTATAGTGTTAAATGTAACCCTGCCTTGTTACAAATTCTACTGTATAGTGTTAAATAAAACCCTGCCTTGTTACAAATTCTACTGTGCAGTGTTAAATATAACCCTGCCTTGTTACAAATTCTACTGTATAGTGTTAAATATAACCCTGCCTTGTTACAAATTCTACTGTATAGTGTTAAATATAACCCTGCCTTGTTACAAATTCTACTGTATAGTGTTAAATATAACCCTGCCTTGTTACAAATTCTACTGTATAGTGTTAAATATAACCCTGCCTTGTTACAAATTCTACTGTATAGTGTTAAATATAACCCTGCCTTGTTACAAATTCTACTGTATAGTGTTAAATATAACCCTGCCTTGTTACAAATTCTACTGTATAGTGTTAAATATAACCCTGCTTTGTTACACATTCTACTGTATAGTGTTAAATGTAACCCTGCCTTGTTACAAATTCTACTGTATAGTGTTAAATATAACCCTGCCTTGTTACAAATTCTACTGTATAGTGTTAAATATAACCCTGAATAAATAATTGCAGAAGATCACTGTAATCAGATAATAATAGGTTTTTATGACATAAAATGTCAATCATTTTCTACATTGAAACCTGTCTCTTGTTAATTTTTTCAAAAACCACTGCCAAACATTGTGTGTACAGAGTGAAATGTGTATTTAAAGCCATTGTAACCATTCTTTGCATAACGCTCAGCACTGCTATAGTAGTTCACTAAACTACAGAGTATGCTGTCCATTGGCGTTGTTGTCACTGGCTCTTCTGATATCAGATTCAGAATGAATAATAACAAGGTGTGTGGTAGTTTGAAAGGGTTTGATTCACGTTAGACCAGAAGTGTTTTCAATTCACATGACCCAACAAGAAAACCTCTAGCTCTATGGTCATAGCACAGATGAAAGAGGAAGCTGTCTATAAAAAGAATGTTTTGTGATTAGCCTACGAATAGCATCCAAAGTTTTAACTGACCAGGTCATGAGATCAGGAAAAACTACAGGCCCCAGAAAAGACACATTTGAATTTCCTCAAACCACTTTTGAACCTGTGGTGCCACCTCATCTTTCTACAGAACCTATGATGACTCCTGTGTGTTTCGCTCATTATTTGGTTGCCATGGTGACTTCATTAAAAGGAGGGTCAGCGACTTAGCTATCTTTTAGAAATAAGTCAACAGTGGAGGAGTACACAGAGGCACGCACTACTGACAAGGTGTGTGTGTGTGTAGGTGTATGTGCATGCGTTGGTAGGTGTTTGTATAGTAATTACACACAAACCCTCTTTACATAGATTCTAGTGTTTGTGCTTGAAGCGGTTGCCTATGAGTTAAAAATACAAGCATAGGGTTAGGGTTAGGGTTAGGGTTAGGGTTAGCATAGGTTACGACAAATATTACAAGCATAGGTTACGACAAAGTAATATCCAATGGTCAAAGGCTAAAGTGTTCCAAAAGGGTTAAAGTCTAGTTCTCTGGTCCTAGGCATGGTGTGCTACATGTTCTAATCATTATACAAGACTGACAGGGCTGGGTTAGTCTGACAGGGCTGGACTTCACATGCTGATCTTTCACATGCTGGGCTGAGAATCAAAACACTCCCTGTGTTTCTGCCGAAGACATTTGTGACGACACCGCACAGTTATGACTGCAGTCACAAGTCAACTCAGCTCCTAAACTGTCCTACACTGTCTGTCAGAGACTATAACCAACAAACAGTAGCTATGATCACATGGGTGGAAGCATGGTTACTAGGCTGTAGTAGGTCAAGACCAGAGGGGTATACTACAATGTAGGAGCAATGAGTTAGCCAGCTATCTTTAATAAACCTTTAATAACTTTAGATTTTCTGGTTAATTAAGTTGTTTGGTTGTTGAGTAAATTAGACCATGCCAATTTCAAGCTTTTCTTTTGTAAAAAATTTAAAGTAATTTCAGAATATTTGTTCTACATTATATATTTGTATGTGAATTTTCCACAACTTTGTTCCGTGCTGAACGCAACCCAGGCCATGTTTTATCTTTAATAAACATCATCTATAATAATCATCTAAATGCCCTCCCTGGGCTTGATAATTTATCAGCTTGACATGTACTCTCACGGGTGGCCAAAAATAACTATCTGAACGCCACGTCCCTATTAAGCTACGCTTACGGTCTTCTGATGTCATATCTCAATAACCCAGCATCAATAACCCAGCATCAACAACTCAACCTTTCTATATTTAAAGAAAACAACCCAACTAAGTGACCCAATTACTGCAACCCAGCAGTTGGGTCATCCAAACAACCCAGCATTTTTTAGAGTGTGTAATTCATCTGTAGCCGTGTAGGAGTAGGAGGAGTGGGTTGAATCATATTTCAAAGAGTAAATGACAAAGAAGCAATAAGCTGAGCTCCCTTCCAATCCCTTCCTTCACTCATATCAGTTCCCTGCTCTGGGTCATTCACATACTCAGTCCTTCAGATACAGTCAGAAAAGCAAATTAATATTACATTTCATCATAAATCAAACACATTCCCTACCTACTGATGCACACACACACACGCACGCGCGCGCGCGCGCATATGTGCGCCCACACACAAACACACACACACACGCACAAACACACACACTCACACACACACCCTCCTCCCTCAGGAACTCCTTTGTTCTGGGAAGGTGTGATGTGATATGAAGCTGCCAAAACTGTGTTAACAAAATGAGGTATTTTCTAAAGGCTTGTTAATAATGTCATGTTTTCCAAGGAGGAACTATTGTCAGATTAGTTAGTGGAACAGAGCATGACTTTACTCACACTAATCACTGGACTATATTTCAGATGATATTTAGGGCAAAACTCTAAACTGGTCACACGTGTAACGCAGTCAGCCTTTCATTCAAAACCTGTCATTGTGCACTCATTTGGATTGTAAACATCTCTCACCACACAACCATTGATTCAAAATATGTTTATTGTGAAATGTAATGAGAACATTGGTTTAATCCCCAAAACACAACCTAATGATATCTTTTAAATTTTGTAGTTTTAACTACCAGTTAATCCAATATCAAACAATGCAAGATACGCTACAAGTACTGCATTCCACTGCCGGTTTGCTTCTGAAGTTAAGCAGGGTTGGTCCTGGATGGGAGACCAGATCCTGCTGGAAGTGATGTTGGAGGGCCAGTAGGAAGCACCCTTTCCTCTGGTCTAAAATAATATCCTAATGCCCCAGGGCAGTGATTGGGGACATTGCCCTGTGTAGGGTGCTGTCTTTTGGATTGGATGTCTTGACTCTTTGTGGTCACTAAAGATCCCATGGCACTTATCGTAAGAGTAGGGGTGTTAACCCTGGTGTCCTGGCTAAATTCCCAATCTGTCCCTCATACCATCACGATCACCTAATCATCCCCAGTTTACAATTGGCTCATTCGTCCCCCTCCTCTCCCCTGTAACTATTCCCCAGGTTCTTGCTGTAAATGAGAACATGTTCTCAGTCAACTTACCTGTTAAAATAAATACAGTAGATTACAGTTTTCACATTAGGCAATAGATTTACACCACCGTTCCAAAGTTTGGGGTGACTTACAAATGTCATTTTTTGTCCATTAAAATAACATCAAATTGATTAGAAATACAGTGTAGACACTGTCAATGTTGTAAACGACTATTGTAGCTGGAAACTGAAGAGCTCGTACAAAGTGTATTACTCCCTTCACAGACCAGCGCAAGCTGGCTCTAACCAGAATGTAAAGAGGAGTGGGAGTCCCCGGTGCACAACTGAGCAAGAGGACAAGTACATTACTTTGATCAGGCCCTACACCCAAACAAGGGCACTGCGTTCATCCACCTCTGGCCTGCTCGCCTCCCTTCCACTGAGGAAGTACAGTTCCCGCGAAGCCCAGTCAAAACTGTTCGCTGCTCTGGCCCCCCAATGGTGGAACAAACTCCCTCACGACGCCAGGACAGCGGAGTCAATCACCACCTTCCGGAGACACCTGAAACCCCACCTCTTTCAGGAATACCTAGGATAGGATAAAGTAATCCTTCTCACCCCCCCCCCCCCCTTAAAAGATTTAGATGCACTATTCTAAAGTGGCTGTTCCACTGGATGTCTTAAGGTGAACGCACCAATTTGTAAGTCGCTCTGGATAAGAGCGTCTGCTAAATGACTTAAATGTAAATGTAAATTACAGTGTCTAGTTTGAGAAACAGACGCCTCACAAGTCCTCAACTGGCAGCTTCATTAAATAGTACTTGCAAAACACAAGTCTCAACATATACAGTGAAGAGGTGAATCCGGGATGCTGTCCTTCTAGGCAGAGTGTTTGTCACAACCCGGCTTGTGGGAAGTGACAGAGCTCTTATAAATAATCAAATAATCAATCATTTTTCTCTTTATTTTGCCATCTTACATATAAAACCTTATTTGTTCATCGAAAATGATGAATACCTCACCACAGGTTAATGAGAAGGGTGTGCTTGAAAGGATGAGTAGAACTCATAACTCTTTTACAACATACATGTGTTGTATAGTGTGTGTGGCAGACTTACAATGATGGCAAAAGAGAACATTTGAGAGTGAAGTCTGACCCTGGCCCTGGTGCTAGAGGGGGTACGCAGCTGGAGGGTGAATGTTTGAAGTGTTACAGGACTATAAACAGTTTGGGGACCACTAATCTAGATGAAACAGTGATAAGGTTTGTTGAAAAAGTTACCATGTGATTTTGTGTGTTGTACTTAAGTCAATTTAAAATGTGCTGAAAGTTTTGATGATCTGTTTTCAGTTTTGTTGTAAGAGTTGTGAAATTTGACCACATTCTACTGAAAATAGTACCAACGTGATAAAACACTTTAATAACTGAGATTTATTGAAATTCAATTCAATTATTTAGAATATGTAGCTCAAACAGCAGATTTTACAGTGTTAAATCAACACTTAAAGAGTTCATTTCAACACTACCTCAGAAAACCTTCCCAAGTTCTCTCACGTCACCCCGCTCCTCCGCTCTCTCCACTGGCTTCCAGTTGAAGCTCGCATCCGCTACAAGACCATGGTGCTTGCCTACGGAGCTGTGAGGGGAACGGCACCTCAGTACCTCCAGGCTCTGATCAGGCCCTACACCCAAACAAGGGCACTGCGTTCATCCACCTCTGGCCTGCTCGCCTCCCTACCACTGAGGAAGTACAGTTCCCGCGCAGCCCAGTCAAAACTGTTCGCTGCTCTGGCCCCCCAATGGTGGAACAAACTCCCTCACGACGCCAGGACAGCGGAGTCAATCACCACCTTCCGGAGACACCTGAAACCCCACCTCTTTCAGGAATACCTAGGATAGGATAAAGTAATCCTTCTCACCCCCTTAAAAGATTTAGATGCACTATCGTAAAGTGGCTGTTCCACTGGATGTCTTAAGGTGAACGCACCAATTTGTAAGTCGCTCTGGATAAGAGCGTCTGCTAAATGACTTAAATGTAAATGTAAAACATATGGTCCCACTCTACAGAGTGTAAAAAGTACTCTGATTATAATGTTACATTTTTTGTGTTAATGTAAAACTGCGTAATGTAAAACATTAACACTGCATTACACTTGCCATTGTTCCTCACATGTAACACTACGGGGTAATTAATACTCACATAGTTATTTCTATTCAACACTGAATAGTGATAATATAGAGTTAACTCCTATTAGTGTTACGCAAAAACACTGTTACAGTAAGTGATTTTGGGTGTTGTTACACTCACTATAAGCCAAATTGACATATTTGCCTTTTCTTTTTGAGTGAATTGTAGAGTTACCACCCATGACTGTATTTGTTAGTGACAGAGAGATAGGTGTTGAATTATTTCCTTTTAAATGGCTTTCACCAAATGAGTACCCAGGTAAAAGTTATTGCTAAAAGTTTAACTTTATGACATTATATCAGGCCTTTTATTTTACATTTATTTAACTAGGCAAGTCAGTTAAGAACAAATTCTTATTTTCAATGACGGCCCAGGAACACTGGGTTAACTGCCTTGTTTTGACCTACTTTTACCCTAATCTAGTTTTACCCTAACAGTGTGGTTAGGAAAATGCTGGTTAATTAATTATAGGCCACCTCAGGCTGGCAAAGTGATGTCTAATTCCTTTTGGAATCCAGTTAGCGTTAGGATTAGCCTGGTACGAACCATCCTGATCTCGCAAACTTACATTTGATGTAAAAAATAAAATATCTAAACTTTTTTTTAACTAGGCAAGTCAGTTAAGAACAAATTCTTATTTTACAATGAAGGCCTACCCCGGCCAAACTCTCCCCTAACCCGAACGACACTGGGCCAATTGTGCGCCGCTCTATGGAACATAGTGTAAACTCGCGAGATCAGCACGGTTCATAAGAAGTTAGAATTTTTATTCACACGCAACCTACATTCAGAATTACTACCAGGGTTAGGAACTCTGGTAAAGGAGACTACCTCAACCATTTAAACCGGAAAAAAAACATTTCAGTTACAGATGCAGTAAATCTAACTAACTAATTGGTTTAGTTGAATTGTATCTTTGTGTAGCATAACAGTAATCAATCAATCAATGTACAAGCAAAAAAACAAAAACAAATAGTAAGTACAATCTCCCAAAACATCTCAGTGCATAGCATGCTGGGAAATATGGTAATGATGGGTGTGGTTTTGATGGGACTGTTTTACTCTCCACAGTGTAAAACAATAACTCTGGTTATTAACACCAACACTGAGGTTCTTTTAAATCTCTGTGTTCATTTCACTTTAACAGAGTGACTGTAACTCCTGAATCAACACTATAAATTACACTGAAAAATCTGCACTTGCCAATTTGCTGTGTATGCACATAAAGGGGAGAATAAAACTCTAACTAGCCAAAAGAAAAAGTGCACAAAAAAGGTTACAATGATTCACTGACTTGATCTTAGGGGCACACTCAACTCCAAATCACATGAAGAAATGTTATTTCCCCTGGCATAATTTTCGTGGCATAATTTTCGTATTTGACATCTCTCTCTCTCTCTCTCTCTCTCGCTCGCTCGCTCTCTCTCGCTCGCTCTCTCTCTCTCGCTCTCTCTCTCTCGCTCTCTCTCTCTCGCTCTCACGCACACGCACGCACAGACATATACACAGACACAGACACACACACACACACACACGCTGTCAAAAGCCTCACCCTCTATTCCTTTCCACCGAACGCATTTCCTTCTCGGTATAAATAGGAAGGCGCGCACATCTGCACTTCACAACGAGGCGTGGTTTAGAACGGACAGGTGGGCTGCTGCTGTAATACTGCCGTGAACATTAGGATACTTATTTTACTCCCGGAGACCAACACTTTAACCTGCAAACATGCCCAAGTGCCCAAAATGCACGAAGGAAGTTTACTTCGGTAAGACATCTTTATTGTGTCGTTCCAGATTATTGTTAATTTGTTTTGCAATTAGTTTACTCAACATACCCGCTTGCGTGTCACGTTTCCCATATGTGTCTTGCAGACAATTGGATATAGTTTTTCGTTCACTGTCTTTTCTGCAGCTTTCAAAAAGCTATTGAGAGATTGTAAGAGCGACGATGAACGCATCACTTGAGCAATTTCCTGTTATGAATTATGCATGCAGCCACCCGAAAAATATTTTTTGCTACAAATTTTTAATAACTAGTTAATAGCAATTCTAGTAAATGTAGTTGACTAGGCCTAAATGGTTAAGGACTGCAATGGCTTTTTGCCCTTCCCGAAAGAGGAAGACAATCCTACTAAAATCCACTACACATAGTATTTTCCCCTCAGAATAAAAGTAAACTCTATAGATGTCCCATGGTGACAACATTTTGCTATCAGACTAGGAGTGGTACTGCAGGTCCTGCCAAGTCAGTGGATCAGCAGACAGCACTTATTGCATTAGGGAAGAGAGGGAGAGAAGGGATAAGACAGGGATAAAAGACTACAACCGGCATTAGGACACCCTAATACATCTCTCAGACCTTTAATGGAATATGAGATCATTTAGCTATATATCATGTTTGAAATTCATACAAGGTCAGGTTTGCTTTTGTACTTTTGTAAGTTGGAAGAGGAAGAAAGAAATGTCCTCGCTTTCATCCGGTTGGCCTCTGTCTGGAGAGGTCCATGGAGGCAGCAGGACTGATTGGTTCATCTGGGGGAAAGAAGGAAGAAAGAGGACATGGCCATTTGATGTATGTCTTGATCCATTTAGCACATGTCCTTCATCTCCAGTAGTTGAACTCTTAGACTTAATCATCTCTGGAGACACACAAAGCCATGAGACACAGTGCAAAGCCACAAAGCCGCTCTCTCGCTTGGACTCTCTCTCTTTCTCTCTTTCGCTCTCTCGCTCTCTCTCTCTCTCTCTCTCTCTCTCTCTCTCTTTCTCTCGCTCTCTCTGTCTTCTCATATCTTCTCTCTATTTCTCTCTCTCTCTCTCTCTCTCTCTCTCTCTCTCTCTCTCTCTCTCTCTCTCTCTCTCTCTCTCTCTCTTTCTCTCTACAGTAAGGTTACCCTGTCAGTCAGATGAATTGACGCTGCTGGCTGGGGAGCCACACTTTCCTTTTTTCCTGCAGATTAACTTTCCCCCTCGGCCAAAACAAGCAAACCGATTTTGTTCATGTATTGCTGAAAAAGCCCCAGTGAAAAAACAGCTCTGTGTCTCTCTCCAGCCATGAATGAAAATGTCTCAGGGCAAAAGGGCATTGAAGCTAAGCTATGTTTTCTTAAACCTCGAGTGAGTGCTATCAGTTTTCTCTTTCATAAATACGTCTTTGAAATAGTTGTTTCAGAAAGTTCTCTCTGTCATATCAGTTGTATAGCTGTGCTCAAGGTAGAAGCTACAGTATACTGTCTTGCTTGGGAATGCTTGTGCAGCGACTCTCCATCATCAAGGCGGAACCATTTTTGATCTGTTCCACTGTAGCCCTGTTTTACTACCCGACCAGGCCTATTTCCTATTCACTGCCTCTCTCTACTCACCCGATCTCAACTCTCCAGAGCCCCCACCTCTCCTCTACCCCATCCCTCTCTCCCAGTGGTAGCTGAGCTCTCAGATGGAAGCAATCATGCTACTGCTGCCAGAGTCCGGGACTGATGGAGGGAAAGTACATCTGCTTCCAGAGAAAGGAGGAGGGGGGAGGGAGGGAGAGCGGAAAACAATCAAACTTATCCACCATCCCTGGAACGAGAGACAGAGACAAAGGGAGAGAAACTGAGAGAGAGAGAGCGAGAGAAATATGGAGAGAGAGTGAAGCATGAAACACATGAGAATATCATTGCCAATAGACTGCCTATAGGTACTTATCACAGTGGGAGGCCATTCCTTCTCTTGCTAGAACAAATGCAGTATCTGCTGCGTGCCAACCTGGTAGCGACAAACCTACGAAATGCTCGTCAGTGGCCAATGACTTTGAGCCAATCAGAGAGCCAATCTGAGAGCACAAACCCCCACGTGGGGCAGCCAACAGAACATTTTTTAAAATAGGGCATTTTCTCCATACATCCCGTCACACTTCATATACAATGTGGGCTATGGGATGATAACTAGCTAAGTGCACAGACGCAATGCACACAACACTAGATACTTCCTCCAAGCTAGCTTACCACTGTAGCTTGTATTGACATTATAATTCAATTAGCTAGTTTCCATGAAACAGCTGCCTGTTTTGGCTGCCAAGTTAGTGCGGTGTACTTAGCTAGCTAGCTAAGTTATGCTAGCTAAAAATATGCAAACGTGCGCTAGTTAAAACACGTGGCTATGGGCTGGCACTGGCAGTATGGGATTATGGAGAGTGAATTCATTTGTTTCTTGATCATCTTGCTAGGTTGTTATCTAGATGTGGCCATCTGGCTAGGATCAAAGAAGGGCTTTCTACAAAATAGCAACATTAGCGCAGATAGCTTGGAAACCAGACCATAAGCAATATGCACAGACGTGCATTGCCAAACAACGCTACTGCCACTTTCTGGTTTGGAGTATTTTAACAAGGCTGAGTGGCCGACGGCTTCCAAGGTCTTTGCTGTGGGAACACAAACTAAACTGACTGCCAACACTCTGTTCAGAAGTTCTAAGTACTGTCGTCAGGCAAACGTTTGACAATCCTTAAGGAGGGGCACCGGCCGTCACAGTCTGCAGAGAATTACCCAGGAACTCAAACGGATGTCATCCTAACGGGAACCAATCCAGTGCCAGTGTTCAGTTTTGGGTGGAACAGTGCTTCTCAAAGGACTGCATTGTCTCAGTCAGGACATGGAATAACGAATGATTAGATACGCATGGGGAATGTACGATTAGTTTACATCATCAGCACCTCTGAAGCATTCCTCCACAGTCTTTATAAGTGATAGCCTGCTGTAGGTGTAGGTTTACTGTAGGTGCACCCTGCATTCGCTTCAGCCACAGAACGTGTGGTAATAATGAAAAATGAGAGGCGATGTACCAGGAAGAGGGAAAACAGAAGTGCTTCGCTTCCTGACACGTGTCCCAGCCGGGTGTCATATTAGTTCATCTTTTACAGGATGATAAACAGGGCTGCGGGAACTTTTCCGTCCATCATTTTTTGGAGGGTTGGATGTGGTGAATGATGTGTTGAATGCTTCCTCATCTGGGCGTGTGTGTGTGTGTGTTGTGTTGTGTGTGTGTGTGTGTTGGATGGAGTCCATTCATATTATTGCTCCACAGTGATGAGCAAATTGATGCAGACAGCAGATCAACTCATCTGTCTCTCTCCCCCACACACACACACACACACCCCAGTCAGTCCCACCCCAGTGACAATTACACCAGCATGCACTTTATTCACACACCCACAGACAGACGGACGGACAACAGCTCTCTGATGCCTTAGGAATGACCTGACTAGTCATAGCCAGTGGTCAGAACAGAAGTGAAGGAATGTTGCTCGTTTCATCAGAATAGACCTTGTTCATGTGTCGGGCCACTGTGGGAGTAAGGTCTGTTAAACCCAACAGCTTTCCTTATATTACCCTCTGACACTGTAACTCAACCTAAGACCCAGCAGCACCATTATAGTCTGGCCCAGCGTAGTGAAGCGGGACATCCCTTCTCGGTTTCCTGATCCCCATGCCTTGTTATTGGAAGTAAAGTACAGTAATTAGTGTTGGCCCAGAGTGTTCCACCCATCCTCTACAGAGCCAGCTGGAATGCTGTAAGACTCCCTGCACTGACTGCACTGACTGACTGACTGATTCTAGTTGACTGGGTTTAGGTTAGTTCTCTGTCTTCCTGGTTTCAGTGTGGTGTAATCAGGTCCTATTATTCCGTTTCTTCCAACCATAATTGAAAAAAACTACAAAACAACGGAGACAGCAGTTGGATCCATACGCACACTAAATCCCTGACCTGACAAGTAATACCCAATGATACGTAGGCCTACTGTGCATGAACTCAGTAATACACTGTAGTCAAATGCAATTCTGCAAATACGTAGAGACCTTACGTAGAATAACTTACAGTCATTCCAAAGGTGAAGCAAGAGCTCCCATGATGGATCTGCCGTTCATTGCTGAAACATTTGCTTTAAATCTTTTCTTGAGTAAGACTTTAGCACGACCCTCAGGTCCATTCGTATCCACAGATGGTACTAATAAAGTTATTCTCCGGTGTGTTGTCTTTTTCTCGGGTTTATTTATGACGAAACTTCACAAGCGTGGTTTTGTACCCTGTGCACCTCCTGCCCGTAATGCTTGGGAGTTGGCCTCTTGTTTGGCATGGAGCGTGTGTGTGTGTGTGTGTGCGCGTGCATACGTGTGCGTACGCCCATGTGCGCTCGTGCACGTATGTGTGTGCGTACGTGCGTTTGGTGTGTGTGTGTTCAGTATCATGAACTGAGCAGCGTTTGGCTCCCATCAGACACAGTAAATTATTATTTGGCTCTCTCTCCCGTTGCATCATGGGATAGGTCTCAGCAGACACAGCCCTCCAAGCTTGAACACCTCTTCTCATAAAACTCCTGAAACACATGACTATGGCTTCCCTCCCTGTTTAATGACCATCGCCAGCCATGATGGCTGTTTGTTGCAAATCGTTCCTCACAGTTCAGACCGGATATAAAGACTCTCTTTATCAGGTTTTTATGATGCCAAAAGGAGGGGAAAGAGGGAAGGGAGTGCAAATTCCATTGGGAGTCTCTCTCTCTCTCTCTCTCTCTCTCTCTCTCTCTCTCTCTCTCTCTCTCTCTCTCAGAGGCTCAGCCAACCACCACACCCTCCTAATGTTCTTGTGAGTAACGCGTTATCTGTGTGTGTGGGTAGGGAAATCAACACTGTGCTGGTCCTAGGGCTAGACTTGCAGCGTTTGACCATGGAGCGCACAGTATCCATACCCTCTGCAGACCCCAATGCCCCTCTCTGTGTGGAACGGTGGCACTCTGTGCGATGTGGGAGGATGCATGTCGTTGTGAGTGGGCCGTGTCCATTAGCTAAACGTGTCTGTTTATCTCTTTGTCTCACAGCGGAGAGAGTGACATCACTGGGGAAGGACTGGCACAGGCCCTGTCTGAAGTGTGAGAAGTGCAGCAAAACGCTGTCGGCCGGATCACACGCAGAGGTCAGACGACACACACACACACACACACACACACACACACACACACACAAGCTCGTGCACACACCTCACACACACACACACACACACAAGCTCGTGCACACCTCACACACACACACACACACACACAAGCTCGTGCACACACCTCACACATGCCTCACATGCCTCTCACACTGGATTATTAGCTGACAAATATTTAAATGAAAATAATGATATTGGAATAAAAAATATATGTATGTTTTTTGCTTTATCACAGATCATATTTCTCATAAAGTACCATTAAAGAGATTCCCCGGTACTTTTCTATTTTTTTGGCCAGTAGTTCTGAAAGTTGCGCTCACGAGCCAAAAGTGGTCTCTGAAAAATGGGTACTATGTCACATATGTGGCGATATCTGCACCACGCCATTGCCCTCGCTCTCGTTCTACTGTGTGTGTGTCTTGCTAACTGTCACTCAAATTGCGAGGGGCTGAAGCTCATTGGCTGGAACTCAAATTGCTAGGGGTCTGGCCCACATGGGGGAAAATGGAGGAAAAACAGTCGCTTTCAGACTAGGAATTTGATTTTGCCTGTAATGAACGACACATTGACACATTCAGCCTAAAACGGGTTTTAAAAGTATTAGTAGTCATTCCGGAGCATTTCTTTAAGCCCACATTCTGGTCCATAAATCTTTCATAAGAATTTTTGACCTATCACACAGATTGTGTAGAAAGTCTGGATACAATCAAAAAGCCGGTATTTTTAATCAGCCTGGTACTAATACAGCTTGTACCCTCTCTCTCTCTCTCTCTCTCTCTCTCTCTGTAGCACGATGGCAAGCCTTATTGTAACAACCCCTGCTACTCTGCACTATTCGGGCCTAAAGGTGAGTTCTTCTTCATTCCTGTTGTAATGGCCCTTGGTGCAAGGTGCCTTATCTCAGTAAAGATATCATAATTATATTACCATAACCCATATTACCTAGGGTGTTTCTATGTTGTGGGCTCAGAATACATGGAACAAGATAACAATTGATAAGTGGAGCTCAGTGACATTGGAGCCACGGCGTACGTACATCGCCCGATATACAGGCGCTTATATCCTGTATGGAAAGTCCAGGATCACTGTCCTCCTTACACGAACCTGTGACTGAATGAGCTCATTGTAACCTTTACAATACCCACCTCGGTGAGGTTCAGGCTTCCACAAATAACATTGTGGTCATCATGCTAACATCTTATCTATTTATCTCATTGGATATGGGTAACCTACCAACTATCTGCTCAAACACGCTCGTTCGCTTTAAAAAAGTAAGCTAGCTCCTCGACGCATAAAGGTCCTCCTCGGTTCTTTCGGCTGTGCATTGACTGAGATATCCGGAATGAGATAAATAGTTGGAATTGTCCGTCGGAATAGGAACAGCGGCAGTCATAGCCGAGGTCATCTTGCCTGGTCTTGTCGGTTCCACGTGGTGGCTCTAGAAGGGCTGCTGTGGAATGGGGTCAGAGACCACTGGAGTTTCCATTGTTGTGGTTCCGCTGCTCCCATTTCCTCCTGAAACTTCATCGCAAAATGTTTGGCCGACATACAGTATACAGTCTCCTGAGCCAATACACACTCACTCTCTCTCTCTCTCTCTCTCTCTCTCTCTCTCTCTCTCTCTCTCTCTCTCTCTCTCTCTCTCTCAAACAGGTTTTGGACGTGGAGGAGCTGAAAGCCACACATTCACAAAGTAGAGCCACTCAGGTACAGGCCAGTGTACTCATTCCAAAGATAGACCAACCCCATTGATATCACTCCCATTCAAATAGACCTTAATATAGAAACAAAACAAATACATGCAGACAATACATTCACCTTCACCGCCAATCTTAGCCTTACAAATGCTACAAACATTAGAGATTGTTGTTTTATTTAACAAAATACAAACATAACATTTTCTCCTTTCTTTGCAGGTTCACCAACCACACCAAGAAGAAGGCAACTCTGCATTCTACAACGTCCTCCATACCATACTAAACCAAAACAAACAACCAAAGAAGTTCCTTTTCGGGAACCACCATTTTGTGTTATTTTCTGTCTTTGTGTTGCCTAGAGGAATCAGCCTTAATACACAGCAGAGATGCTCTCTATTCCCAGTAGTGGATCGGAGGGGTATACGAGAACCTCTCTGTTCCTTTACTTGTTCTTAAATTCTGATTAAACACTCTTTTTCAAAATGTTTTATTCTCTCCTATTCATTCATTTGTCGTGGTCTTGTACTTTACAAGGGTTGCGTTCCCCCCCGCTCCGACGTGGCATGCGTCAACCAACGGTTTGTGTGCCACATCATAGACGGTGTCGTCGACTGACAGATTGTTATAACATATGATGTGGTTAGGTGATACGTAAAATACCTATCCAGGCATTGTATGATTTGGCAGGCATCAGCAACACCTGGGCAGAGGAACACGCCCAAGGTTTCAGTATACTTTAGTATTTAACATTTCTCCTGTCTCAGTTAGGCGCTCCCCCATTATGACACTTGGTAGTTACATACAGAGCAATGGACATGTCCACCGTTGTAACAAAGTGCTGGGTTCGTTGTCTGAGTCAGGCACAGGACACAGGTTTGAGGGAAAAACACAAAAGTCTTTACTCAAAATATTAATAAAAAATAAAAAAAACGGAATATCTCCAACGAGGAAACATCACGTAAAAGAGAAAACCCTCCAACACACACGGTAACACAAAACAATCACGGACAAAACAGAAAGGGAGACGAGAGGTTAAATAAGGAACATAGTAAGGGAATAGAAATCAGGTGTGCGTAATCAAGACAAAACTAAAAGGAAACATGGATCGGTGAGAGGACTAGAAAGCCGGTGACGTTGACCGCCGAACGCCGCCCGAACAAGGAGAGGAGCCGAACCTCAGCCGAAGTCGTGACAACCGTGTTCAAGTATGCAAGATGAAAAAAGGAAAAAAGCAGAACACAATCACATCGGCATCAGGCCAACCATAGATAATTGTCCCTTATATTGTCAGTGTCCACACGCCTTGGCAGTTGGCACTGAACACTAACTCAGTCAGTAATCAAATTGGACTAGGTTGTGGACACAGGATTA
The DNA here is from genome assembly GCF_034236695.1 of Oncorhynchus nerka. Taxonomy (NCBI): domain Eukaryota; kingdom Metazoa; phylum Chordata; class Actinopteri; order Salmoniformes; family Salmonidae; genus Oncorhynchus; species Oncorhynchus nerka. Next base: position 39,940,226 of record NC_088413.1, read on the forward strand.
CGGACGAGAGCAGGAATAGAAATCGTTCGACATTGCAGTAAATATATGGCCACTCTACTTTGATTCACACCCTTGGCCACGTCACACGTCGGCGATTGTTAACATTTAGCTAATGACAGTAAAAGAGAGGAACATCATTAGTTTTTGACATGAAGTGTTACTAATAGATAAAAGTCCCTGTCTACACCCGTGGGCCAGGCAATTATCGTTGACATTAAGTGATAGGAATGTGATATAAACATTATGACCTTATCCTTGGGGAAAGAACACCCCTATCCACTTCTATGATACAAACATTATGACCTTATCCTTGGGGAAAGAACACCCCTATCCACTTCTATGATACAAACATTATGACCTTATCCTTGGGGAAAGAACACCCCTATCCACTTCTATGATACAAACATTCTGACATTATCCTTCTGAATAAGTCCCTATCCACTTCCATTGGCCAGGCCCATCCACTCATAGAGACATGATTCATGGGACACAGCCCTCTGCTCTTTCTCACACCCACCCTGTCCACTAAACAGCTGGACCAAAGTACTGAAGGGAGGATGGAGGGAGAGAGGGAGGATGAGAGGTCTGGCTGGACCAGAGTCTTAAAGGGAGCGGAAGGGTGGGTCTGGGATTTATCCCAATCTGTCCCATGGCCAGAAGGGAAAGCCAGATACTTCCTCGTGGCCTTTGTAGCCTCTGCTGCCACACCCTGTTCCGAGGAAACACCCTCAACTCCACGGTTACGGCCAGCCGCCTGTTCGCCCTCCATCACCCAGCAGCTGGCTGGCAGCCACCTCACTAACTCCCCTCCCCCCCATCCTCTGTCACAGGACCGACTGACCCACCACTGTTACCACAGTAACAGACACAAACAAGACCCAACAGACACCCGACAACCGGCCGGCGCGGGAACTCTCTCTGTCTCTGCCTCTCTCTCCTCTCCTTTCCTCTCCTCTCCCTCTCTCCTCTCCCTCTCTCTCTCTCTCTCCTCTCCCCCCTCTCTCTCCTCTCCCTCTCTCCCTTGCTCTCACCCTCTCCTCTTGAACAAAGACCTTCAGTGTCACTCTCCACTAAGCCATACCACAGACAGCTAGGCATGCCCAACTGGTCACATAGAGGAGGGGGGAAGGAGGGGGGAGGAGAGAGAAGGAGGGGTGGGGGAGGAGGGGTGATCAGTAACAACATCTGTGAAACGGTGCATTTCTCTCCCATCCCTTCTCTTATCCCTAATCTTCCCCTAACTGGTAACCACAATGAAAATAGAAGCTGAATATACAAATTCCATGCACATGCTCACTCAGATAAAATATACAAATTTACTTCAGTTGTGGTTGGAATATTTTAACATACTTCTCTCCGTGCCAACCACGTCAAAACAACTCGTAACGTTCCACAGAATGACAGAAGACCCAATTGTTTTTTTCCAAATCATTTTGGATGAATGGGGGAAAACAGGGTCTGTACTTTTCGAAGCAGAATGTTGCGTTCTCTCTCTCTCTCTCTCTCTCTCTCTCTCTCTCTCCCTCTTCATGGCAATAAGCTTTCAACACAGGGAGGACAGACTGCTAACTGCCATCACCGTAGTCATGTAACCCTTCTCATTTTTTTATACTTTGGAAGTGAAACCTGCAGTGTGCTTGTGCTCTAAAGTCAGAAACGGTGTCCCAAATGGCACCCTATACCCTACTTAGTGCACTACGTTTGACGAGAGCCCTATGGGCCCAAGTCAAAAAATAGTGCACTATAAAGAGAGGGTGCCGTTTTTGTAGTCTGGAGTCAGATTAGTTCATGTGGTGAGTCTGGTCTGTGCACAATGACTCAGGATGCAAGTCAGAGTAATAACAAGAAACTGCTGTCTCAACGTGAATCAGTAGTTGTCTAATAAGCAAAGGTGTGATACATGATGGAAAGATAGTAAGAAAACCTTCAATGGGGAAAGCTAGAATAATGAGGGTCTTGACACTTACCCTACTCATAGTCAAATCTTACCCAAGAGGTCAGGACTACTGCTACTTCTCTGTTCTACCTGATCATTCATTGTACCCACCTGGTTTCCCAGGTCCAAATCAGTCCCTGATTAGAGGTGACGAATGGAAAAAGCAGTGGAACTGGCTTCAAGGCCCAGATTTGAGTTCGAGGGCTGTAGCCCCTACTTATGTTGGATAATATGAAGAAATGCGTAGTGCAGAGTGGAGATCTCATATGAGGCGTTCCTATTGTCTGCAGAATGAGGTATGGGACAACACACATCTGTTTGGGTCAATTGATAAGACGCCTACTGCTTTAGGACTCCCAAGCTATGGCATTGTACTAGTGAGAGGGCATCAGGCTCAGAACTGTTGAATAAGAAAGAGCAACTCTACAACTCGGCAAGATTACAAGCGCAGGCAGGCGGAGACTCAGAGGCTTCAACTTTACTGTTTTATGGCAGGATATTTCTCCAGTTTCCATCAGTAAAACACAATACTATTGGAAAGGGCGAATTCTTTAAGACGTTATCAGACGCACTCCGAGTCACTGAGTCATGGAATTCATTTAAAAGAAGTGGACTCGGCCAATTCTAAAAGCTCTGTAACACACACACACACGCAGGCATGCACGCCTGACGGATGCACGTACCCACGCAAATACCCCTTTGCCCAGCACGTTTCAACTCAACATCGGTGTGTACGCGTCTCTCTATAAGATTGTTTTTTTTTATTTCAAAGTGCCCTTGACGTTTTTACCGGGATTTTTTTTGTCTATTATTTGAATTGTTTTAACATGGTTCATGTGTTGCTCAGAGTTTCCAGGCTCTCTAGCGCATCTGGTAACTGAAGTGCTACTGTGATCTCGCGGTATAAAGTAGATGCAAAGCAACCATAGGCTTTTTCACTTTCTTAAGCCAATTCCCGAAGTGGAGAAATGAAGACTCATTACAGTACTGACTTCCCCCATTTTTATTTCTACTTTTTCCACTTCACAGACAGACATATTTGCACTTTGGGCACCATAATTGAGTCATTATGTATAATTTTGTCCGTTTGTCCAAGGATTGGCTGGGAGGGCAGAAATATATACCGAATGATCATTTTCCCTCTGTACAGTATGAAATTGCAGTGACAGCTTATGGAACAGATACATTGAACGATTGCAATACCAGGTGTTAGCAGCTACCATGTTCACTTGGACTTAATAATGGTCTGTAGGAGGAATAATAATTCTCTCTCCAGCTGGACTAAACTGCACATGAACGCTCTTGCGTGAGAGTTGCTAAGTCCCATGTTTCTCACTCCGAGAACAAAACACTGACTACACCACCTCCGGAACCCATTCGGAACACGCTACACAATAAAGAATTGAGTGTGTAACTCCAGAACGTGCCAAATATGGACTCTTGTCTTGAGGAATGGCAACTCAGGGAGTGCTTTTTGTAAACCATGAAGCATGAACCAGTCCCCTCTTTAACGTATCAATTGTGTAAAGAGGCTGACTGTCTTCAACAGAGATCCATAATCATTCACTGTGCATCCTACAGGCCCGTGTTGGAAGGATGTGTGTGTGTGTGTGTGTGCATGTGTGCGTGCGTGCGTGTGTGTGTGCGTGCGCTAGCAATTCAGGGATGGATGAGCAATGGCGGTTACAGTCAAATCTGGACCTGGTTTCCACAATTGAATATGCATGGCAGCTTCAGATATTCCCACCCCTCTCATCCCTCCTTTCCCTCCATCCTCCCATCCCTCTCTCTTGCTTCCTTCCTATCCCTCCGTCCAGTGACAGGGCAGACCTTGGGAGGATTATGGCTGCTGGATGCATCTGGAAGGTGTGCAACACACTTCAGCAGACGTGTATAAATAGGACCTGTTGCAATTTGCTCATAAGGATGAAGTATAAAGGGGAGGTCTCAGCTGCCATAAGCACTCTGCCAGGCAGCCAGCATCACTCTTTAACTTCTCCACACTCTGAATCATTCATCAGATGGTCCAGGGAGAAAGGCTCTGGCCCCAGGTAGCAGCGGTATGATGATGAGCCTGGTTGGCTGTAAGACTTCCTGTCCTCACCAGACTAAAGCCTGGCTGACACAAGCGATACAAGTTACACTCCAGACTGGGGGTCGAATAGGATTTGTTTTATTCGAAATGCTTTAGCTGCGGTTGATTTTGATTTTGCCTGACACAATAGACTCAACAGATTAATCCCAAGGGGTAAACCCTGTCCGCTTGCCACTCACGCACGCTCAATCAAACACTCAAAATATTTGAAAGAGAACAAATACCCTTTGAACCCAGGCCTGCTTCATTCTTGCTCCCATCCTCCAGTGGGTTTTAATGAGGACCTCCGTATTAGTGAGCAATTAAACCTGGGACTAGCAAATGAACATAATCACAATTAAACACATTCACATCCCTCTCTACTGTGCAATGAATGGCATTATGTTGTAAAGTAGGAATGTAACTACTTGTTCTGGACCAGATGCCCAAACCTCACATACTGTACAGTTTAGACCATGTGGACAGACACCTGGACCTCCCCTGCTTTGAGTGGAGCTGGGGGGGAGTCCACTGCCCTGAGGGGAGCTGGGGGGAGTCCACTGCCCTGAGGGGAGCTGGGGGGAGTCCACTGCCCTGAGGGGAGCTGGGGAGTCCACTGCCCTGAGCTGGGGGAACTGCCCTGGGAGCTGGGGAGTCCACTGCCCTGAGGGGAGCTGGGGGAGTCCACTGCCCTGAGTGGAGCTGGGGAGTCCACTGCCCTGAGGGGAGCTGGGGGTAGTCCACTGCCCTGAGTGGAGCTGGGGGAGTCCACTGCCCTGAGGGAGCTGGGGAGTCCACTGCCCTGAGGGAGCTGGGGGAGTACACTGCCCTGGGGGAGCTGGGGGAGTCCACTGCCCTGAGTGGAGCTGGGGGAGTCCACTGCCCTGGGGGAGTCCACTGCCCTGGGGGAGCTGGGGAGTCCACTGCCCTGAGTGGAGCTGGGGAGTCCACTGCCCTGAGGGGAGCTGGGGGTAGTCCACTGCCCTGAGTGGAGCTGGGGGGAGTCCACTGCCCTGAGTGGAGCTGGGGGGAGTCCACTGCCCTGGGGGGAGCTGGGGGGAGTCCACTGCCCTGAGGGGAGCTTGGGGGAGTCCTTCACACAAGGAGCTAGGTCTTGGCCTGGGTACATCTTGAGGGACTGCTACCTGAGTTACTGTGTGTGTGTGTGTGTGTGTGTGTGTGTGTGTTTTTTACTTAAAGGCATTATGAATGTAAATCATCAGAACCAGCCCACGCATACTAAAGAAGTCAGTAAACCTTACAAACAATAGCAGGCAGTAGCACACAGTAAACAGAATTACTGTTCATACCATCACACAGGAGGTTGGTGGCACCTTAATTGGGGAGGACATGCTTGTGGTAATGGCTGGAGTGGAATATGCGGGATGGAATTAAATACATCAAACACATGGTTTCCAGGTGTTCAATACCATTCCTTTTGCTCCGTTCCGGCCACTATTATGAGCCGTCCTCCCCTCAGCGGCCTCCTCTGCCCCACTACACATGCATAACTTGCCCATAGCATCCAAGCCTTTGTTGACAGACAGAAGCTGATTCCTGGGGTAATGGAAGTAATGTTGTGTGTGTGTGTGTTGTGACATTCACACAACAAAAATCCCACACAACCAGAGCAGAATAAGGTCCAAATAGATCCTAATGGTATGTAATATGAAGAAGCAGGTTTGACCTGATTGTTCATAGGTTTATGAAGAGTTGATCTCAGCTCAGACTACAGGGTGGGGTTGGTCAAAGGTTATCATGAGTTACATGGTCTGTTCTGTTGTATTGCCTGTGTGTGTATGTGTACCTTGTCTCCACACACGGTGTGGGCAGGACACGAGCAACTATTAATAAGTAATCACTCTAACCCCTGATTGTTTTCCATTCATACCCAGTTGTGTGTTTATGTGTGAAGGTGTGCGCACGCACACGTCTCTGTGTGTTCCTTGAAATATTTGACTCTGCCCAGCCTAGCATGCAATAGTTTACTTTAAAACTAATGACAGATGATCTCATGACACAGCGTAGCGAACCACCGTGACATGTGTTTATTGTAAGGAGAGATCACCTTGGTAATATACGAGGACGTAACACACTTGCAGTTTGCAAAAAGGCACATGAAAAACTGTGGCCTGATGAGACAAAAATGTAACTCTTTGGCTTGAATGCAAAGCGCTATCACCAGGCACAGCTCATCACCCGTCTAACACCATCCCTACCGTGAAGCATGGAGGTGGCAGCAACATGTTATGGGGAGGCTTTTCAGTGGCAGGGACTGGGAGACTGGTAAGGATAGAGGGAACAATGGAGCCAAAATACAGGCAAATCCCTGAAGAGAACCTGCTTCAGAATGCAAACGACCTTAGACTGGGGTGAAGATTTACATTCCAACAGGACAATGACCCTAACCACATAGCCAAAACAACGCTGGAATTGCTTCAGAACAAGATTGTGAAAGTCATTGATTGGCACAGCCAAAGCCCAGACGTGTATCCCATTGAAAATCTGTGAAAAGACAAAGATAGCCGTTCACCACTCCCCATCTAACTTAACAGTGCTTGAGAAAATCTGCAAGGAAGACTGGGAGAAAATCCCCAAATCCAGATGTGCAAAGCTGATACAGACATACCCAAGACGAATCAAAGCTGTTATCGCCGCCAAAGGTCCTTCTACAAAGTACTGACTCTGCGGTGTGAATACTTATGTAAATGGCATTATGTATTTCATCTTCAATACATTTCTAAAAACATGTTTTCACTTTGTCATTATGGGGTATTGTGTGCAGATGGAAGAAAAAAATACATATTTAATTAATTTTGAATTGAGGCTGTAACACAACAACTTGGCATAAATAAATCAAGGGGTATTTATTCTGAAGGCACTGTAAATGTAAAGATGTACAGTATATTTATATGCTCTGGGACAACCCCCCCACACACACAAACCACAGGAGATCAGATCAACAGTATATATAGAAAGTTTAATTAAGGGATTAAGAAGACGGAAGCAGCAGGACTGAAGTGCAGCCATTTTATTTCTCTACAAACAGTGACTCCTGAAGTGTTTTAATCAAGCCTTACTACACAAAACAGTTCATAACAGATCATTATAATCAAATCATCACAACAGTCCTATTTTTATATATATATATATAATACTAAAGCACATTCTAACATAATGCTTTGTCTGCAGTGTTTCAGTTACTATGTGTTCGTCCCAAAATGGCATCCTATTCCCTACATAGTGCAATACTTTTGACGGGAGCCCTGTTCAAAATTAGTGCACTCAACAGGGAACAGGGTGCCATTTCAGATGCACCTGTGTTTCTATTGGCTACCTCCTACTAAGGTATAATACTTCAGTTAGCTCATAGAAATCTCAGGTAGAAATACATCAAGGGTTTCTTACTACAGTAATATTCTGACCATATCGAATTGTACAGCTTACCGATGGTCATCACTCTATATCCTACAAGTTCATGTTGCCCCAGCTTCTTTTCCTTCCTTCATTCATTTGTCCCATAGCCGTAGTACAATGCACTTTCTTTATGCAATTTTACTGGTATAGTCTTCTTATTCTTAACAAATGAATAAACACATCCTGTTTATTTCAAACCCAATTTAAAATGATTTCCATGTCTGGAACCCAATGCAGTACTGTGCATAAACAATCTACTGTACCATGTCAACCCAGTAACAGGACCCTCAAAATAGCCTGGTTCCAGATGTGTATGTGCTGTGTGGATACTATGGTATCCATTGACGTGCAATGACCATAGGCAAAACAGTACAAACAGATCATGAACCTGGCTACCCTTACTGACCCACAACCCTAAAATACCATCTTTTAAAATGATCCAGACTCTTTCTGGAACTTAAACCCCAGATACTTTTTTTTATATCATCCATTTGATCAGGAATGTAGTCGGGCGGCCAAAACGGTAGAAATCTAGGTCTTAACCCATAAATCTAGCAGGAGGGATTTAAAGTGGTGCTCCTGTCCTGAAACAGCACCACCTGCACCTGCCGCCAGACTACTCCCTCTCTCCCAGGTACACCTGCATGCCTGTCAGTATGTTACCATGACAACGCAACACCTCCCCTAAAAACACCATGTATCACTACTCTGAGGAAATAGATTTGTTATGTTACAGACAGGGATCATATGACATATTTCACCTGGTCTCGTCTCTAAACTCCCCCTCAAAGGCCGCGTTAGGGGTGCTTAAAATTAAATAAAAGGGAAATAAAAAAATGTTTTATTGCAGTTATTAAAGTAACATTGTATATGGGGTTATAATGTGCTTATATCCACGCTCGTAAATATACATAAACATGACATAAACTAATCATGAACTCATAAAAGGTGAAGAACTTATGTTTCAGTGGGGAGAGAGAATGGTAGCTCCATACAGTAATATGAAGAACCCACTCAGGGTTAAATTGTGTTCCATAAATTATATTTTCTTTTTGAAGCGTAAATAAAATATAATTTAATAAAGTGTTTGGGAAGAGTCAAGCTACACTATATATACAAAAGTATGTGGACACGCCTTCAAATGAGTGGATGTGGCTATTTCAGCCACACCCATTGCTGACCGGTGTATACAATCGAGCACACAGCCATGCACTCTCCATAGACAAATATTGGAGACCTCAGTGACTTTCAACATGGCATCGAACTAATTCGCAAAAATCTTAACACAAAAAAAATACCAGCACATGGGGAAAAAAATCAACTAATATGACAAACATAACATTTTGTTCCATGCAAAGCTTTAGAGATTGTTTATTTGTTAAAGATTTGAAAAAGCACCTGCCGATATTATGGCACTTGTGATTTATAAGAACCGATCACAGGATGCCACCTTTCCTACAAGTCAAATCGTCACATTTCCGCCCTGCTAGAGCTGCCCCAGGCAACTGTAAGTGCTGTCATTGTAAAGTGGAAACGTTGAGGAGCAACAAGCGGTAGGTCACACAAGTTCACAGAACAGGACCGCCGAAAGCTGAAGCGTGTAAAAATAGTCTGTCCTCATTTTCAACACTCACTACTGAGTTCCAAACTGCCTCTGGAAGCAACGTCAGCACAATAACTGTTCGTCAGGAGCTTCATGAAATGGGTTTCCGTCGCAGAGCAGCTGCACACAAGCCTAAGATCACCATGTGCAATGCCAAGCATCAGCTGGAGTGGTGTAAAGCTCGCCGCCATTGGGCTCTGGAGCAGTGGAAATGCGTTTTCTGGAGTGATGAATCGTGCTTAACCATCTTGCAGTCCCAACGGACGAATGCCAGGAGAAAGCTACCTGCCCCAATGTTTTTGATGATTCGGGCTAGGCCCCTTAGTTTCAGTGAAGGGAAATCTTAACGCTACAGCATACTATAACATTCATTGGATACGATTCTGTGCTTCCAACATTGAGGCAACAGTTTGGGGAAGGCCCTTGCCTGTTTCAGCATGACAATGCCCCCGTGCACAAAGCGAGGTCCGTACAGAAATGGTTTGTCGAGGTCGGTGTAAAAGAACGCCTTCCCAGAAGAGTGGGGGCTGCTGTGGCAGCAAAGGAGGGACCAACTCCATATTAATGCCCATGATTTTGTAATCGACGAACAGGTGTCCACATACTTTTGGTCAGTGTATATGTATATTAGTGTATGTATATTAGTGTATATTAGAGGATTAGAGGACTGCAGTGCTAGATGGGCTGGGCCAGGTGGTGAAATATTTGGGGTCAGGGGTTAAATGGGAGGAGCTGGAAGAGAGGCCTTGGGTCTCTCAGGGCTGCTTATAGAAGGAGCTATAGGGGCTAAAGCCTAGTGTTAATAATACTGTGTTGGATTGTGGTATTAGTATTGGAGAGCTTAGGTTGAGGCTGGGGACGGGACAGACCGCAGTAGCTCAGGGCTGGGCCTCTGTGCTGACCTCCTTCTCATAGATGTAGCTGCCAACACCTCCAGTGTTCACTCCTGGAGACACAAGAACACCACAGACAAACAGGCATCAGTATCAAATGCTGAAAATGTGTTACAGTATAACAAATCACTTATTTTATTTTGGTGGTTTTGAATCACTTTTATGTAGGAAGTGCAATATAAGCAGTTTCTTTTAACAGCTATAACACCCAGCATAGGCTATTGTTAAAGTATAGCTAATATTTATGGACAACAGCACCACCTAGTGGTTGAGTAAATACAAGCACCTACCTTTGGGTCCAAAGAGACAAGCATAGCATGGCTTGTGGCAGTATGGCTGGCCATTATGCTGTTATAACACAAAAGACACTGTATGAAAATGTGCAATCATACCATGTATTCATTCAGAACATGATTATGACGCATTTATGCCATTCAGGTGCATTCAAGAAAACGGCTTGAGCAAGGTGCTGTGTAGACTCCCTAATCTTGATAACATAATGAGCAGTTATTTAGGATCCAAGATGATTCATAGTTCAGTGATTCTGTGTTGTGCCTTGCTCAGACGGATTCCCTTGAACATTGATTGTTTTTTTGCAGCTGGCCCCTTCCTGTTTAAATTTCCTGCCTCTTTCACACCCCTCCTCATCCCTTTCTCCCTCCCCTCATCTCTCCTACCTCTGCGTGGCTGCCGGCGGCCAGGGTCTTGCTGCACCTCTCACAGCGGAGACACGGCCGATGCCAGTCCTTTCCCAGGGACGTCACCTTCTCAGCTGCCATACACACACACAATAACTTAGAAATCAATGACCTCAGCGGCAGGTGTGTCGGAAATGCTCAAATGTCATTCAAAAGGAAAAGACACACAGGAGGACACGTCACCATGGCAACTGCACGACAGGTCCAGTTGTAATCTAACACCCAACAGTTTATTCTGAGCCTGGTAGTGTGCTATGGCTACTTACCAAAGTAGACCTTCTTGCTGCACCTGGGACACAGGTTGGCCTCACCAGAGAAGGTGGTGATGCTGGAAGCTGTAAAGAAACAGAAGAGTCAGAAAGCAGAAAGAGAGTTCACCAGCAGATAGCTGCACACACACACACACACACACACACACACACACACACACACACACACATAGCCTCTGGTCTGCAACTGTGGGAAAACGCAGTGTGAACAGCTTGAGAAAGTCCACTGGGACCATCCCTGGTGTGAGCCTGGCCTGTATAGTAGGTCTCATCACTGAGTCAGCAGGAAGACCAAGTCTACTTCCCCTTAATATCAAACTCAGATCTGTAGGCAGCTACTTTCACTATTTCACAACTTTTTCCATGTCTTCAGTTACATATGTGGACACATGCACATGCATGTGCGAAAGAACGTGCACACACACACACTAGCATGTACCTTTGACAGGTGCCCTGGGTGCAAACACTTTCTTCTCCTCAGCAGGCTTGGGGGGGGCGTTCAAGTCAGTAGAGGCTAGGTTATTGCTGACGGGGGCTTCATACACATAGGACCCTGCTCCGCCAATGTTCACACCTTCAGTGGTCATAGGGTAGAGAGAAGTCAGAGTTTAGATTTAGACCAGTTTGGACACACCTACTAATTCAAGGGTTTTTCTTTATTTTGTACTATTTTCTAAATGGTAAAATAATAGTGAAGACATCAAAACTATGAAAAAAATACAGATAGAATCATGTCGTAACCAAAAAAAGTGATAAACAAATCAAAATACTATTTATATTTGAGGTTCTTCAAAGTAGCCACCCTTTGCCTTGATGACAGCTTTACACACGCTTGGCATTCTCTCAACCAGCTTCATGAGGTAGTCATTTACAGCCAGCAATTACAGCCTTGCAGACCTTTGGCATTTTAGTTGTCAATTTGTGGAGGTAATCTGAAGAGATTTCACCCCATGCTTCCTGAAGCACCTCCCACAAGTTGGATTGGCTTGATAGGCACTTCTTAGGTACCATAAAGGTCAGGCTGCTCCCACAATAGGGTTGAGATCGGGTGACTGCTGGCCACTCCATTATAGACAGAATACTAGCTGACTGCTTCTTCCCTAAATAGTTATTGCATAGTTTGGAGCTGTGCTTTGGGTCATTGTCCTGTTGTAGGTGGAAATTGGTTCCAATTAAGTGCCTTCCACAGGGTATGGTATGGTGTTGCAAAATGGAGTGATAGCCTTCCTTCTTCAAGATCCCTTTTACCCTGTACAATTGCCTCCACCATGCTTGACATTTGGCGTCAAGCACTCTTCCAGCTTCTTTTCATTTTTTCTGCGTCTCACGAATGTTCTTCTTTGTGATCCGAACACCTGAAACTTAGATTTGTCTGTCCATAACACATTTTTCCAATCTTCCTCTGTCCAGTGTCTGTGTTCTTTTGCCCATCTTAATCTTTTCATTTTATTGGCCAGTCTGAGATATGGCTTTTTCTTTGCAACTGCCTAGACGGTCAGCATCCCGAAGTTGCCTTTTCACTGTTGACATTGAGACTGGTGCTTTGCGGGTACTATTTAATGAAGCTGCCAGTTGAGGACTTGTGAGGCGTCTGTTTCTGAAACTAGACACTCTAATATACTTGTCCTCTTGCTCAGTTGTGCACTGGGGCCTCCCACTCCTCCTTCTATTCTTGTTAGAGCCAGTTTGCGCTGTTCTGTGAAGGGAGTAGTACAAAGCGTTGTACGAGATCTTCAGTTTCTTGGCAATTTCTCGCATGAAATAGCCTTAATTTCTCAAGAATAGACTGATGAGTTTCAGAAGAAAGTTCTTTGTTTCTGGCCATTTTGAGCCTGTAATCGAACCCACAAATGCTGATGCTCCAGATACTCAACTATTGTAAAGAAGGCCAGTTTTATTGCTTCTTTAAATCAGAACAACAGTTTTCAGCTGTGTTAAAAATTTCAAAAGGGTTTTCTAATGATCGATTAAGCCTTTGAAAATAATAAACTTGGATTAGCTAACACAACGTGCCATTGGAGCACAGGAGTGATGGTTGCTGATAATGGGCCTCTGTACGCCTATGTAGATAATCCATAAAATATCTGCAGTTTCCAGCTCCACCAGTCATTTACAACATTAACAATGTCTACACTGTATTTCTGATCAATTTGATGTTATTTTAATGGACAAACAATTAGCTATACTTTCAAAAACAAGGACATTTCTAAGTGACCCCAAACTTTTTAACAGTAGTGTAGAAGAGAACAGAAAACCAGCAGGCTCCAGACCCCGTAGGGAAGGATTTGAATACCCCTAACCACACAACTCTATTCACTACTTTTAACAACTTCCACTGAACATTTGACAAAAACACATTTACTTGAAGAACAGTGCAGATGCAAAGTTTGGTAACGGTTTGCGTTGTTTGTGCCGACATTCTGTTACCAAACTTTTCGTCCGCACTTTTCTTCAAGTGAATGTGTTTTTGGAAAGTTTTCAGATGAAATTGTTAAAAGTTGTCCTTGTGCATAGAGTTGTATAGTTTGTTAAACTTTGCAAACATTGTTTTTGGTATGACATACACTTTAAAGTGAAACATTTGAGCATCATTCTTTTACCATGGAATTGCCATCCTGATCTAATGTATGCCTTTAGACAATAGTAAGATGTACTTCACCTTTTGGTCCAAAGAGGGCAGCATAGCATGGTTTGTGGCAGAAGGGCTTCCCATCATGCTGTAGACAGGGAATAAAGAGAAGAAGAATGACTGACGGTGAGTAAATGACATTTATAAGCCCAAACCTCACAAGACTGACAACCATAGCTTGGCAATTTCCATCTTCTAGCCAGACTCATGCATCTTTGGAAAAAAAGGTTATTGGATTGTGTGTGCGTGTGTGTAGGAGAGAGACAGAGAAAAAAAACTCCACAGCCTCCCGAGAAAGAGAAAGGGAGAAAGAAAGTCAGTCTGGCTTGATCTCCATTTTCTAATGTGTCACAATGTTCCAGCCCAGGTATCAGTTGTGGTTGTAAACAGGAGACCAGTACTGTTGATTAATCAAACACCTCACATCAGGGTCCTATTCAGTAGGTGGAAATCATTCGGAAACATACTGAACATGACCCAGTATTAGGGTTGCAAAATGCTGGTAACTTTCCCTAAATTCCCAGGTTTCCCAGAAATCCTGGTTGGAGGATTCCGGATTTCCTGTTTATTCCTTCATGATTCCAGGAGTTCTAAACAGGATCCCCACCCCCCCCCTTGCAACCCTACCTAGGATAGGTGAGCGAGTATGGGCCTTGTAGGATGACAGAGGTCAGTCGAAGGCTTAGAGATGGGTCTGTTAGGACCCTATGTCCCTCCTAATGCATGCTGGGATGATGGTGGTCATGTGGTCATATCAAATGGTCATGTAACAGCATGGACAGGCAGCAGAGGGATCAGGGCCTGGGCCAGAGAGAAGACATCCAGTCCAGAGCTCTTTCCTAACTAATCTTTCCGCCATTCCTCAATTTCTCTCCTTGCCGCCTCGACAAAATGGATTGGAGAAAAAGGTCAAAAAAGGTCTCCTCCAATACAGTGAGTAGGACGGGAAGAGAGTGGATGAATTGAGATACAGCCAAAGTGGACAGGCAGAGGGGGATGAAGGAGGCTATGGTACCAACGCCACAGCACAAGGCCACGTGCCAATGCCGACTGTGGGAACAAACTGCTTTAGTCGCACAATCCCTTCACACCCACGTGGCATCTTATTCCACTCAGAAACCCAGAGTAGAAAACAGCCTGTTTCTCTTCTCAACTATCTATAATGTATTACCCATGACAGGAAGTACATGTAGCGCTGTAACAGGAGCTAGAAACAGACAGGCAGACACAGTGTGTGTGTGTTAGACAGACACAGATCCGCAGTTGTAACATCTATGGGGCCTATACAGTAAAAGTTCTGGTAATATTAGTCTCTCTTTTTGACTAATAGGCACTGATGGGTTTGTCAGGAGGGAAGGTCCAGCACACAGGGCTTCATTGTGTCCACTAGACAGCTCTGGTCCCCTCACAGTTCTGGTTGTATTTCCCTACAGCAGGACCAGTAGGACCTGAAAGATGGATTACCCAGCCTAGTGTGTGGTTATAATTCACTGCAGTATGAGTACCCTAAAGATGGATCAACTATCCCAGTCCAGAGCCCAGAGCCTAGCCCACTCACTTCCCAGACACAAATAGGAGGAGACATTCGCCTTTCCAATTTCCCACATCCATTTCTGCCTCATGCACCAATTAATGATGTTACTTCTGTAACGGTTTTCTTCCGTTGAAGGAGAGGAGGACCAAAATGCAGCGTGGTTAGTGTTCAACATGTTTATTAATAAGGGCAATAAACGTGAACACTACAAAATACAAAACAACAAATGTGAAAAAAACTAAACAGTCCTATCTGGTGCATAGACACAAAGACAGAAGACAACCACCCACAAAATACCCAAAGAACATGGCTGCCTAAATATGGTTCCCAATCAGAGACAACGATAAACACTTGCCTCTAATTGAGAACCTATCTAGGCAACCATAGACTTACATAATCACCTAGACTAGAAAACACCCCATAAACATACAAAACCCCTAGACCAGCAAAAACACATAAATCCCCCATGTCACACCCTGACCTAACCAAAATAATACAGAAAACAAAGGTAACTAAGGCCAGGGCATGACAGTACCCCCCCCCCCAAAGGTGTGGACTCCTGGCCGCACACCTAAATCCATAGGGGAGGGTCTGGGTGAGCGTCTGTCCACGGTGGCGGCTCTGGCGCGGGACGTGGACCCCACTCCACCATAGTCTTTATCCACTTTAGTCTCCTCCTAGGAACGGCGACCCTCGCCGCCGACCTTGGACTGGCAACCCTACTAAAAGGGCCCCACTGGACTAAACAAACTCCTCAGGACTGAGGGGCAGCTCTGGACTGAGGGCTAGCTCAGGACCGAGGGGCAGCTCAGGCCCGAGGGGCAGCTCAGGACCGAGGGGCAGCTCAGGACCAAGGGGTAGCTCAGGACCGAGGGGTAGCTCAGGACCGAGAGGTAGCTCAGGACCGAGAGGTAGCTCAGGCTGGTTGACTGACGGCTCTGGCAGATCCTGGCTGACTGACGGCTCTGGCGGCTCCTTGCAGACTGGCGGCTCCTTGCAGACTGGCGGCTCCTTGCAGACTGGCGGCTCCTTGCAGACTGGCGGCTCCTTGCAGACTGGCGGCTCTGGCGGCTCCTGGCAGACTGGCGGCTCCTTGCAGACTGGCGGCCCTGGCGGCTCCTTGCAGACTGGCGGCTCCTTGCAGACTGGCGGCCCTGGCGGCTCCTTGCAGACTGGCGGCTCAGGACAGGCGGGAGACTCTAGCAGCCCTGGACAGGCGGGAGACTCTAGCAGCCCTGGACAGGCGGGAGACTCTAGCAGCCCTGGACAGGCGGGAGACTCTAGCAGCCCTGGACAGGCGGGAGACTCTAGCAGCCCTGGACAGGCGGGAGAGCCCTGGACAGGCGGGGAGACTCTAGCAGCCCTGGACAGGCGGGAGACTCTAGCAGCCCTGGACAGGCGGGAGACTCTAGCAGCCCTGGACAGGCGGGAGACTCTAGCAGCCCTGGACAGGCGGGAGACTCTAGCAGCCCTGGACAGGCGGGAGACTCTAGCAGCCCTGGACAGGCGGGAGACTCTAGCAGCCCTGGACAGGCGGGAGACTCTAGCAGCCCTGGACAGGCGGGAGACTCTAGCAGCCCTGGACAGGCGGGAGACTCTAGCAGCTCTGGACAGGCGGGAGACTCTAGCAGCCTTGGACAGGCGGGAGACTCTAGAAGCTCTGGACAGGCGGGAGACTCTACAGCTCTGGACAGGCGGGAGACTCTAGCAGCTCTGGACAGGCAGGAGCACCTGTAGACAAAGGACGGAGAGAAAGCCTGGTGCGGGGGGCTGCCACCGGAGGGCTGGTGCGTGGAGGTGGCACTGGATGGACGGGACCGTGAAGGCGTACTGGAGATCTTGAGAGCAGGGCTAGCACCATCCGCCCTGGCTGGATCTTCACCCTAGCCCGGCAGATGTGGGGAGCTGGGATGTAGCGCACCGGGCTAAGCACGCGTACTGGGGACACCGTGCGTTCCACCGCATAACACGGTGCCTGACCAGTACAACGCCCGCCACGGGTAGCATGGCTAGGAGCACTGTAGCGCTGAGCTGGCACAGGACGTACAGGGCTAGGGAGGTGCACAGGAGGCCTGGTGCGTGAGGCTGGCACAGTCTTAACCAGATGGCTTGCACGCACCTCAGGACGAGTGCCGTGTAATACTGCGCCAAACCGACAGCTCTCTCTCTTCACTCTCCTCCAATTTTATCAACAACTCCTCGAATGTCTCATAATCTCCCTTCCATTCACTCTCCTCTAATTTGTCCAATAACTCCTCCGCACTCTCAGACGCACACCTCAACTTCGACGACTGCTCTGATTCCATCCTTGGCTCCTCATGGTAAACAGGGGGAGTTGGCTCAGGTCTGACTCCTGACTCTGCCACACTCTCCCTGTGCCTCCCCCAATACATTTTTGGGGCTGTCTCTCGGGCTTCCATCCGCGCCGCCGTGCTGCCTCCTCATACCAGCGCCTCTCCGCCTTCGCTGCCTCCAGCTCTTCTTTGGGGCGACGATAATCTCCTGGCTGTGCCCAGGGTCCTTTCCCGTCTAGGATCTCCTCCCAAGTCCATTTCTTTAAATAGTGCTGCCTCTCCTGCTACTGCTGCTGCTGCCTCTCCTGCTGCTGCCTGTTACCACGCCGCTTGGTCCTATTGTGGTGGGTGGTTCTGTAACGGTTTTCTTCCGTTGAAGGAGAAGAGGACCAAAATGCAGCGTGGTTAGTGTTCAACATGTTTAATAAGGACAATAAATGTGAACACTACAAAATACAAACAACAAATAGGAATAAAACGAAACAGTCCTATCTGGTGCATAGACACAAAGACAGAAGACAACCACCCACAAAATACCCAAAGAACATGGCTGCTTAAATATGGTAACGATAAACACCTGCCTCTAATTGAGAACCAATCTAGGCAACCATAGACTTACATAACCTAGACGAGGAAAACACCCCATAAACATACAAACCCCCAGACCAGACAAAACACATAAATCCCTCATGTCACACCCTGACCTAACCAAAATAATACAGAAAACAAAGATAACTAAGGCCAGGGCGTGACAACTTCTATGACCAGAGAAAGTGAAATATTCCTCTATATTATAAAAGACAAGCCGCTTATAATAACAACGCAAACTTATGGAAACACTTTGCTACACTCATTAATTGCAGCTGCAGTGCTGGTTGTAGTGTGAGTGGAAATAGGGAGAATGCACACTTTATGGCTTATAAAAGTGCTGATCAAATTATTGGCTGTGCTGAATAAGGGCTCCCGAGTGGCACAGCGGTCTAAAGCACTGCATCTCAGTGCTAGAAGCATAACCACAGACCCTGGTTCAATTCCAGGCTGTATCACAACCGGTCGTGATTGGGAGTCCCATAGGGCAGCGCACAATTGGCCCAGCATCGTCCGGGTTTGGCCAGGGTAGGCCGCCACTGTAAATAAGAATTTGTTCTTAAATGACTTGCCTAGTTAAAAAAAGGCCCCATGTTAACTGATGCGCCTCATGCAATGGAATGTATTTTAAGTAATGTCAGTTGAATCAACAAACCACCACACGTGTTGATGGGTACACTTCCTGCTTTTACTTCCTCCTTTTGCTTCCTGCTTTGCTCCTATTAGTAGAATGGCAATGGCCGCCAGTCCACCCATTATGCCATCATTGACATGAATTGAGACACCAGTTCTATTCATTTTATTTCTATGGCGGCACATGCAGTCAGGAGTGGAGGAGAGGAGAAAATGACCGTGTTTCTTTTTTCACTATCCGAACGGTTATTACGGTGACTGCAATCATTTGGCTGGCCAACTACCGCCATCCAAAATCCATGACCGTCACAGCCCTAGTCTTTCCCTGACCCCGAATCTGATCTCATACAGCCCCCTTCCTCGTGAGACACACACACACACACACACACACACACACACACACACACACCACCACCGCTCATCCTGCTCCCTTGGCCTTTGCGTGGTAAGACCCAGGCCCATTATCAACTGTATACCTGTATCAGGACCCCCGGTGAGGGGAATTAGTACAAACATGATCTTGGAAGGTTCTCTGTGTGTCGTAACAGAGTTATGACCTCCTCCTTGGATAGAGCCAGGATGAAGGCTTGGCCTGTGTGTGTGTGCATAATGTGTACTATGGAGGCTTGCTAAAGGCTTCTGTATGCTACAGTTGGCTGGCGGCTAGCCGAACTCGCATACTCCCTTAAAAAAAGACCTTCACTTAAAAAAAAGAGAAAAAGATGCAACAGCCTGTTTGTCCATCTTG
Source organism: Oncorhynchus nerka (assembly GCF_034236695.1). Classification (NCBI taxonomy): domain Eukaryota; kingdom Metazoa; phylum Chordata; class Actinopteri; order Salmoniformes; family Salmonidae; genus Oncorhynchus; species Oncorhynchus nerka. The sequence continues at coordinate 39,959,542 of NC_088413.1, forward strand.
AGGCGCCGTAGCCAGTATACACTTCCACAAAATAGTCAGAATTAATCTAAGATAGTGCAGTATTTCCCAAGTGAAAAAATGTGTGTGAAATCAAGTCGTCTCTCAAATTGCAAGAATCACTACTGTTGACCAATGAAGGGGCGTAGACTGAACTTCAACTTCAGCCTGAACTGAACTTCAGCTTGCCTTGAAAAAAGTATTAGTGTGCACGAACAGCTGAAAAAAAACCTTACAGAAGACCAAAACAAACAAAAACTTTACAATATGTCATCATAACACATGCACAAACTGTTCATTACGGTTTCGGATGGGAAGTATACTGATGACCTTATGACTCTGCCATCTGCCATCCATGGAGCCCCAGGGGGCAGTGGTGCCATCTCCCCCATCGTTATGCCCCTGTCCTCTGCTTATAGAGACCCTGACCTCTGCTGTACTGTGCCTGGGATCTCCTCACAACACACGGACTACATTCCTTGTCTTTTCTTATAGTACACTACTAACCCCCCCACCCCCCCTCCATCTCTGAACCATCCCTCAGTTCCATGATGATGGGGTACAGACTTTTCCGACCACAGCCATTCACTCACCATGGCAATGTAGCCTAACCTAAGGCTGCTGGTTGGATTTGGGATGTGCTGTCAATGGAGAGGATGGACTAGAGTACATCTAATCATGTGTGTCTGATCTGCTGCCTGTCCATGGAGTGGAGGGCGGACAACAACAACCCAGGCCAGTATTGCCAACATCTACTAGTAGTCTGGTCCCAGATCTGTTTTTGCTGTATTGGAGTTGGTTAAAGCATATTCCCAGGTCTGTTTGTGCTGTATTAGAGTTGGTTAAAGCCTGGTCCCAGATCTGTTTGTGCTGTATTGGAGTTGGATAAAGCCTGGTTACAGTATATTGTACAACCAGATCTGGGACCAGGCTTATCTACTGGGGTCTGGAGGGAAATTGTTGAGAGGACATTTAGAAAGAACATTTATATGATGTAATGATGAGAGAGAGATTACAACCCAGGCTAGGACTGCTTCTAGTATCCACTGACGACTGGCTAGCGTCTGGTCTGAGCTGGGTGGGGAATAGCTTGTGTGATTTTGTGTCATATAAAGCTGCAGAATTCACATCCTTCTTTCCTTCCTGTTCTGTTCTGATCCAGACCAAGGGACAGGGCTGATTCACACTGACATAACCAATATCAAATCAAATGTTATTTGTCACATACGCCGACTACTGTGAAATGCTTACTTACAAAGCCCTTAACACTTTCTTGAACTGCATTGTTGGTTAAGTAAAAAGTAACACAATAAAATTACATAACAATAACAAGGCTATATACAGGGGGTACTGGTACCCAGTCAATGTGCAGGGGTAATTTGAGATCATTTGTACAGGTAGGGGTAAAGTGACTATGCATAGATAATAAACAATGAGTAGCAGCTATGTAAAAACAAATGGGGTGGGGGGGTGGGTCAATGTAAATAGTCCAGGTGGCCTTTTGATTAATTGTTCAACAGTCTTATGGCTTGAGGGTAGAAGCTGTTAAGGAGCCTTTTGGACCTAGACTTGGTGCTCCGGTACCGCTTGCCGTGCTGTAGCAGAGAGAACAGTCTATGACTTGGGTGACTGGAGTCCTTTGACAATTTTTTGGGCCTTCTTCTGACACTGCCTAGTATATATATATATATAGATATATATATATATATATATATATATATATTATATATATATATTATATAAGTCCTGGATGGCAGGAAGCTTGGCTCCAGTGATGTATTGGGCCGTACACACTACCCTCTGTATCGCCTTACAGTCGGATGCCAAGCAGTTGCCATACCAGGCGGTGATGCTCTCGATGGGCAGCTGTATAACTTTTTGAGGATCTGGGGACCCATGCCAAATGTTTTCAGTCTCCTGAGGGGGAAAAGGTGTCCTCTTCACAACTGTCTTGGTATGTTTGGACCTTGATAGTTTGTTGGTGATGTGGACACCAAGGAACTTGGAACTCTCAACCCACTCCACTACTGCCCCGTCGATGTTAATGGGGGTCTGATCGGCCTTCCTTTTCATGTAGTCCATGAGCATCATGAGAATGGAAAATTATGTGGATATATTGAAGCAACATCTCAGGACATCAATCAGGAAGTTAAAGCTTGGTTGCAAATGGGTCTTCCAAATGGACAATGACCCCAAGCATACTTCCAAAGTTGTGGCAAAATGGCTTAAGGACAACAAAGTCAAGGTATGGGAGTGGCCATCACAAAGCCCTGACCTCATCCTATAGACAATTTGTAGGCAGAACTGAAAAAATGTACGTACGAGCAAGGAGGCCTACAAACCTGACTCAGTTACACCAGCTCTGTCAGGAGCAATGGGCCAAAATTCGCCCAACTTATTGTGAGAAGCTTTTGGAAGGCTACCCGAAACATTTGACCCAAGTTAAACAATTTAAAGGCAATGCTCCCAAATACTAATTGAGTGTATGTAAACTTCTGACCCACTGGGAATGTGATGAAAGAAATAAAAGCTGAAATAAACTGAGTTTAAATGTATTTGGCAAAGGTGTATGTAAACTTCCGACTTCAACTGTAGATGACAACTTTCTTGGTAAATAATGCGGTCTACAGCTTATGATAAGGCACTCTACCTCAGGCGAGCAACACTTACTTTATATGAGACATCGCGCACCAGCAGTTATTGACAAATAGACACACACCATACCCTTCGCCTTACCAGACACAGCTGCTCTGTCCTGCCGATGCACGGAAAACCCAGCCAGCTCTATATTATCCGTGTCGCCATTCAGCCGCGACTCAGTGAAACATAAGATATTATAGTGTTTAATGTCCCGTTGGTAGGCCAGTCTCGATCATAGATCATCCAGTTTGTTTTCCAGTGATTGCACGTTGGCCAATAGATCTGACCTTCTTCTCCCTCTGTATCTCCGCCTGTTCTTCACGTGAATGGCAGGGATCTGGGCCTGGTCTCCGGAAAGCAGTATATTCTTTGCGTAGGACTCATTAAAATAACATATCTTCGTCCAGTTCGAGGTCAGTAATAGCTGTTCTGATGTCCAGAAGCTCTTTTCGGTCATAAGAGACGGTAGCATCAACTTTATGTAAAAAATAAGTTACAAACCATGAGAAAAAAAATAACAAAATAGCACAGTTGTTAAGGAGCCCATAAAACAGTACCCATCCCCTCCGGCGCCATTATAAACTCCCAACATTCCATTTTCAGGACCCTGTCTTTCAAAGATAATTCGTAAAAATCCAAATAACTTCATAGGTCTTCATTGTAAAGGGTTTAAACACCGTTTCCCATGCTTGTTCAATGAACCATAAACAATTAAATGAACATGCACCTGTGGAACGGTCGTTAAGACACTAACAGCTTACAGACGGTAGGCAATTATGGTCACAGTTATGAAAACGTAGAACACTAAAGAGGCCTTTCTACTGACTCTGAAAAACACCAAGAGAAAGATGCCCAGGGTCCCTGCTCATCTGTGTGAACGTGCCATAAGCATGCTACAAGGAGGCATGAGGACTGCAGATGTGGCCAGGGCAATAAATTGCAATGTCCGTACTGTGAGACGCCTAAGACAGCGCTACAGGGAGACAGGATGGACAGCTGATCGTCCTTGCAGTGGCAGACCACATGTAACAACACCTGCACAGGATTGGTACATCCGAACATCACACCTGTGAGACAGGCACAGGATGGCAACAACAACTGCCTGAGTTACACCGGGAACGCACAATCCCTCCATCAGTGATCAGACTGTCCGCAATAGCTGAGAGAGGCTGGACTGAGGGCTTGTAGGCCTGATGTAAGGCAGGTTCTCACCAGACATCACCAGCAACAACGTCAACTATGGGCACAAACCCACCGTCGCTGGACCAGACAGGACTGGCAAAAAGTGCTCTTCACTGACGAGCCGCGGTTTTGTCTCACCAGGGGTGATGGTCGGATTCGTGCTCATCGTCGAAGGAATGAGCGTTACACCGAGGCCTGTACTCTGGAGCGGGATCGATTTGGAGGTGGAAGGTCAGTCATGGTCTGGGGCAGTGTGTCACAGCATCAGACTGAGCTGGTTGTCATTGCAGGCAATCTCAACGCTGTGCGTTACAGGGAAGACATCCTCCTCCCTCATGTGGTACCCTTCATGCAGGCTCATCCTGACACGACCCTCCAACATGACAATACCACCAACCATACTGCTCGTTCTGTGCGTGATTTCCTGCAAGACAGGAATGTTAGTGTTCTGCCATGGCCAGCGAAGTGCCCGGATCTCAATCCCATTGAGCACATCTGGGACCAGTTAGATCGGAGGGTGAGGGCTAGGGCCATTCCCCCTAGAAATGTCTGGGAACTTGCAGGTGCCTTGGTGGAAGAGTTGGGTAACATCTCACAGAAAGAACTGGAAAAACTGGTTCAGTCCATGAGGAGGAGATGCACTGCAGTACTTAATGCAGATGGTGGCCACACCAGATACTGACTGTTACTTTTGACCCCCCACCTTTGTTCAGGGACACATTATTCCATTTCTGTTAGTCACATGTCTGTGGAACTTGTTCAGTTTATGTCTCAGTTGTTGAATCTTGTTATGATATATGTTACAAATATTTATACATGTTAAGTTTGCTGAAAACAAACGCAGTTGGAAGTGAGAGGACGTTTCTTTTTTTGCTGAGTTTATTTGAGGGATGACTGAAGGGGATATTCAGTCTTCATGTACAGACAAGGTGGAAATTGAATGGTTTTGACTGCTAGGTCATGAAAAAGGCTGCATGTACACCTCTCCTTCCTTTCTGTTCTGATCCAGGCCCAGGGACCAGTGCTGAGCTGAGTCATACTAAGAGTGTATGGAGGAGATATGAGAGGACTGGCGGTGATATATTGTATTCATTATAAAACACAGACATGGTGAAAATAGAATGGCTGACTCATTGAATGAAATAGAACAGTTTTATAATATATTGTACTGGTATTTCTATGGGCTGGCTGGCTAGGTCATGAAGTCACAGCTAACCTTCATCAAGGACACAGGCAGCACATCTACAGAGCACAGCTGTAGGCTAAGCTCTAGGCCTATAGAACGGTGATGGTAATGTCGTCTTGAGAGCCACTGATCTACAGTTGAAGTCGGAAGTTCACATACACTTAGGTTGGAGTCATTAAAACTCTTTTTTCAACCACTCCACAAATTTCTTTGTAACAAACAACAGGTTTGGCAAGTCGGTTAGGACATCTACTCTATGCATGACAAGTAGTTTTTCCAACAATTGTGTACAGACAGATTATTTCACAATACAATTCCAGTGGGTGAGATGTTTACATACACTAAGTTGACTGTGCCTTTAAACAGCTTGGAAAATTCCAGAAAATTATGTGATGACTTTAGAAGATTATGATAGGCTAATTGACATAATTAGAGTCAATTGGAGGAGTACCTGTGGATGTATTTCAAGGCCTACCTTCAAACTCAGTGCCTCTTTGCTTGACATCATGGGAAAATCAAAAGAAATCAGCCAAGACCTCAGAAAAAAAATTGTAGACCTCCACAAGTCTGGTTCATCCTTGGGAGCAATTTCCAAACGCCTGAAGGTACCACGTTCATCTGTACAAACAATAGTAGGCAAGTATAAACACCATGGAACCACACAGCCGTTATACAGCTCAGAAAAGAGATGCATTCTGTCTCCTAGAGATGAACGTACTTTGATGCGAAAAGTGCAAATCAATCCCAGAACAATAGCAAAGGACCTTGTAAAGATGCTGGAGGAAACAGGTACAGAAGTATCTATATCCAAAGTAAAACGAGTCTTTTTTTTCCACCTTTATTTAACCAGGTAGGCAAGTTGAGAACAAGTTCTCAATTACAATTGCGACCTGGCCAAGATAAAGCAAAGCAGTTCGACACATACAACGACACAGAGTTACACATGGAGTAAAACAAACATACAGTCAATAATACAGTATAAACAAGTATATATACGATGTGAGCAAATGAGGTGAAATAAGGGAGGTAAAGGCAAAAATAAGGCCACGGTGGCAAAGTAAATACAATATAGCAAGTAAAACACTGGAATGGTAGATTTGCAGTGGAAGAATGTGCAAAGTAGAAATAAAAATAATGGGGTGCAAAGGAGCAAAATAAATAAATACAGTAGGGAAAGAGGTTAGTTTTACTTGTATTTAAGAGCAATTGGAGGCCACGGAAGGAGAGTTGTATGGCATTGAAGCTTGCCTGGAGGGTTGTTAACACAGTGTCCAAAGAAGGGCCAGAAGTATACAGAATGGTGTCGTCTGCGTAGAGGTGGATCAGAGACTCACCAGCAGCAAGAGCGACATCATTGATGTATACAGAGAAGAGAGTCGGTCCAAGCATTGAACCCTGTGGCACCCCCATAGAGACTGCCAGAGGTCCGGATAGCAGACCCTCCGATTTGACACACTGAACTCTATCAGAGAAGTGGTTGGTGAACCAGGCGAGGCAATCATTTGAGAAACCAAGGCTGTCGAGTCTGCCGATGAGGATGTGGTGATTGACAGAGTCGAAAGCTTTGGCCAGATCAATGAATACGGCTGCACAGTAATGTTTCTTATCGATGGCGGTTAAGATATCGTTTAGGACCTTGAGCGTGGCTGAGGTGCACCCATGACCAGCTCTGAAACCAGATTGCATAGCAGAGAAGGTATGGTGAGATTCGAAATGGTCGGTAATCTGTTTGTTGACTTGGCTTTCCATAGAAAGGCAAGGTAGGATAGATATAGGTCTGTAGCAGTTTGGGTCAAGAGTGTCCCCCCCTTTGAAGAGGGGGATGACCGCAGCTGCTTTCCAATCTTTGGGAATCTCAGACAACACGAAAGAGAGGTTGAACAGGCTAGTAATAGGGGTGGCAACAATTTCGGCAGATAATTTTAGAAAGAAAGGGTCCAGATTGTCTAGCCCGGCTGATTTGTAGGGGTCCAGATTTTGCAGCTCTTTCAGAACATCAGCTGACTGGATTTGGGAGAAGGAGAAATGGGGAAGGCTTGGGCGAGTTGCTGTGGGGGGGTGCAGTGCTGTTGACCGGGGTAGGAGTAGCCAGGTGGAAAGCATGGCCAGCCGTAGAAAAATGCTTATTGAAATTCTCAATTATGGTGGATTTATCAGTGGTGACAGTGTTTCCTATCTTCAGTGCAGTGGGCAGCTGGGAGGAGGTGTTCTTATTCTCCATGGACTTTACAGTGTCCCAGAACTTTTTGGAGTTAGTGTTGCAGGAAGCAAATTTCTGCTTGAAAAAGCTAGCCTTGGCTTTTCTAACTCCCTGTGTATAATGGTTTCTAGCTTCCCTGAAGAGCTGCATATCACGGGGGCTGTTCGATGCTAATGCAGAACGCCATAGGATGTTTTTGTGTTGGTTAAGGGCAGTCAGGTCTGGGGAGAACCAAGGGCTATATCTGTTCCTGGTTCTAAATTTCTTGAATGGGGCATGCTTATTTAAGATGGTTAGGAATGCATTCAAAAAAAATACCCAGGCATCCTCTACTGACGGGATGAGATCAATATCCTTCCAGGATACCCCGGCCAGGTCGATTAGAAAGGCCTGCTCGCTGAAGTGTTTCAGGGAGCGTTTGACAGTGATGAGTGGAGGTCGTTTGACCACTGACCCATTACGGATACAGGCAATGAGGCAGTGATCGCTGAGATCTTGGTTGAAGACAGCAGCTGGCAAGTTGGTTAGGATGATATCTATGATGGTGCCTGTGTTTAAGGCTTTGGAGAGGTACCTGGTAGGTTCATTGATAATTTGTGTGAGATTGAGGGCATCAAGCTTAGATTGTAGGATGGCTGGGGTGTTAAGCATGTTCCAGTTTAGGTCGCCTAGCAGCACGAGCTCTGAAGATAGATGGGGAGCAATCAGTTCACATATGGTGTCCAGAGCACAGCTGGGGGCAGAGGGTGGTCTATAGCAGGCGGCACCGGTGAGAGACTTGTTTTTAGAGAGGTGGATTTTTAAAAGTAGAAGTTCAAATTGTTTGGGTACAGACCTGGATAGTAGGACAGAACTCTGCAGGCTATCTTTGCAGTAGATTGCAACACCGCCCCCTTTGGTAGTTCTATCTTGTCTGAAAAGGTTGTAGTTTGGATGGAAATGTCAGAATTTTTGGTGGTCTTCCTAAGCCAGGATTCAGACACAGCTAGAACATCCGGGTTGGCAGAGTGTGCTAAAGCAGTGAATAGAACAAACTTAGGGAGGAGGCTTCTAATGTTAACATGCATGAAACCAAGGCTATTATGGTTACAGAAGTCATCAAAAGAGAGCGCCTGGGGAATAGGAGTGGAGCTAGGCACTGCAGGGCCTGGATTCACCTCTACATCGCCAGAGGAACAGAGGAGGAGTAGGATAAGGGTACGGCTAAAAGCAATAAGAATTGGTCGTCTAGAACGTCTGGAACAGAGAGTAAAAGGGGGTTTCTGGGGGCGATAAAATAGCTTCAATGTATAATGTACAGACAAAGGTATGGTAGGATGTGAATACAGTGGAGGTAAACCTAGGTATTGAGTGATGATGAGAGAGATATTGTCTCTAGAAACATAATTGAAACCAGGAGATGTCATCGCATGTGTGGGTTGTGGAACTAATAGGTTGGATAAGGTATAGTGAGCAGGACTAGAGGCTCTACAGTGAAATAAGCCAATAAACACTAACCAGAACAGCAATGGACAAGGCATATTGACATTAAGGAGAGGCATGCTTAGTCGAGTGATCAAAAGGGTCCAGTGAGTAGTGAGGTTGGTTGGGGTCACGGCGATTTAGACAGCTAGCCGGGCCATCGGTAGCAAGCTAGCATAGGATGGAGGTCTGTTATTAGCCACCTCGTGCGTTTCCGTCGGTAGGATTAGTGGGGTTCTGTGTGGTAGATATAACCTGAAAGGCCACACAGCAAGGTAGAAGCCACTGCTCCAAAACCGCCATAAAAAAGCCAGACTACAGTTTGCAACTGCACATGGGAACAAAAATAGTACTATTTGGAGAAATATCCTCTGGTCTGATGAAACAAAAATAATACTGTTTGGCCATAATGACCATTGTTATGTTTGGAGGAAAAAGGGGGAGGCTTGCAAGCCGAAGAACACCATCCCAACTGTGAATCACGGGGGTGGCAGCATCATGTTGTGGGGGCGCTTTGCTGCAGGAGAGACTGGTGCACTTCACAAAATAGATGGCATCATGAGGCAGGAAAATGATGTGGACATATTGAAGCAACATCTCAAGACATCAGTCAGGAAGTTAAAGCTTGGTTGCAAATGGGTCTTCCAAATGGACAATGACTCCAAGCATACTTCCAAAGTTGTGGCACAATGGCTTTAAGGACAACAACGTCAAGGTATTGGAGTGGCCATCACAAATACCTGACCTCAATCCTATAGAAAATTTGTGGGCAGAACTGAAAAAGCATGTGCGAGCAAGGTCTACAAACCTGACTCAGTTACACCAGCTCTGTCAGGAGGAATGGGCCAAAATTCACCCAACCTATTGTGGAAAGCTTGTGGACGGCTACCTGCTACCAAATACTAATTGAGTGTATGTAAACTTGTGACCCACTGGAAATGTGGTGAATTGAATAAAAGCTGAAATAAATCATTCTCTCTACTACTATTCTGACATTACACATTCTTAAAATAAAGTGGTAATCCTACCTGACCTAAAACAGGGAATTATTACTAGGATTAAATGTCAGGAATTGTGAAAAACTGAGTTTAAATGTATTTAGCTAAGGCGTACGTAAACCTCTGACTTCAACCGTATCTGGATGTAGTGTGAGTGAGTGTGTGAGTGACTTGTCTGTGTGTGTCAATCAGTCAATATAAAACGTGGTTTTCCCGATCAGGTTATACCTCGTGGACCTATAGGGATTGATCCTATGCCTGTGAGCCTATAGACCCATGGACATCATTGATTATCGCTCACCTCAGCATGTCCCCCTGCGTTCAGGGTTTTGTTACAGCGGCCACACTTCAGACAGAACTTATGCCAGTCCTTCCCCAGAGATGACACCTTCTCAGCTAGAGAGAGAGAGATGAGAGAAAGGAAATAGAGCGTGAGAGGAGAGAGAGAGAGAGCGAGCGAGAGAGGACGAGAAGACGTCATGAGTGTAAATACGCTTAAATAATGAGGCATTTCACTGATTTCAATGACTACACATCCTTATCTCTCAGAAGGCTGTAACTTTAATTTCCTTAGAGAATGTAGGTCATTGCTTTAAAGTAGAATTATTCTCTGTTCACTCCACTGATTCTTCTCTTGCCTCCTCAGAGCTCAGAGAAAGGAGTATTAGGATAATGTCTGAGGGTGCTAGTGCACTATACAGGACGCTGCTGTAATAATGTCATCATCACACAGACAGACGGCATATGCATGAGGCCGAGTACAGCTGGACAGCAGGGTGTCAACAGCTAGCCCAGATCCCTTAATATCCCTCCTCTCCTCCCCCTTCCTCTCTCTCTATAGCCCCCCTCATCCCCCTCTCTGATCTGCCCCCCCAACCCCACTCCTCCTCATCCACCCTGTTTCTATCCCCTTTCACCAGTCTTAGTCTCTCTCCCAGACCAGACACTTCCCCAGACAGGAGTGGTCCTAATTATAGCCAAGTTTCCAATTATACCCACCTCCCCTCCCTCAGACAATGGTCCAGAAGAGGCCTACAGGACCAGCTAACCTCACTACAGGAAAAACCTTCTCTAATCATGGCAGGCCACAATCAGCCGGACGTCAGGCCGCTTCCTACAGTACACCTCCCTTATCGCCCCATTTCTCCCTCCCTCGCTTCTCCACCTGGAGTGAGCAGGATTGTTTCAGAAGGATTGTTTCAGATCCCCCTCAGCTCAGCGACTGACTTCCGACAAGGCTGTTTATTTTGTCTCCAAGACAGTTTCACTGTCAACTGCACTAAAACAAAAGGAGGATGTAGACAGTAACTACAGTTGGACCTCCCACAAACACAACATAACACAGCCTAACCTGAACATATCACCAGTGATAATAGTTACAGGGGTCAGGGGAAATTCCCCCAAATCACAGATTAGCCTCTAAATCAATGATTTCTGACCAATGAGTGGGATAGGAGGGACATGAAGAGGCTATAATGCCAGCTGTCATTGTGTGTTTGTGTGTGTGCGTGTTGTGTGTGCAGAGGGACAAAAGGGTATGCCAGCCCTCTGTCATTGTATGAGGGTTAGGTGATAAACTGAACAAATAAACAGCTCTTCAGTTTAAATGGATGTTATTATTGTAAGAGGAGAGAAGTTGTTAAAAGGGGTGTCTGGGTTATGAGTGTGTGAGTTATAGTGTGTGTGTGTGTGTGTGTGTGTGTGTGTGTGTGTGTGTGTGTGTGTGTGTGTGTGTGTGTGTGTGTGTTGCAGTGTAGGGGGATGGTCCGGCTGTCTATCCGCTGGCTATCCTCCAGCTAACCACTCCCCCTATACGATACCACACATACGCATACCATTATCCAGCCTGGGAGACTGGAGGCACAAACACACACAGTGTGAACCTTTCCCACTATGGCTAGAGAACATACAATATTGGCACCCTTGCACATTTCTTAAATAATTCTCTATTTCTTCTCAAATAAATAGAAAACAATTATATATACTTTGGTTCTCCAGAACCTGTTATTGGATTTTCAACATTGTAGAAACAATTTTATTCTTGTAAGCGTAAGTTTCCAATTTGAATTCAGAAAACAAAGACACATTTTTTTTGGTTGCATACCCTTTGGCCAAGATAACTGCCAACAATCGCTTCTTGGAGCCACCAATGAGCTTGAATTTTGCCCACTTTTCAGCATCAAACTGCTCTAATTCATCGATGTTTGAGGGGTACCCTCCACTAACTAGTGTTTTGGTCCTTTGTAGCTCAGTTGGTAGAGCATGGCGCGTGTAAAGCCACAGTAGTGGGTTCGATTCCCGGCACCACCCATACATAAAATGAATGCATGCATGACAGTCAATTTGGATAAAGCGTCTGCTAAAAGGTGTTATTTATTATTATGATTCTGATCTTGCCATTGGTTCTGGATGCGATTCACATCTGGACTCTTCGCTGGCGACTCCAGAACAGTCCAGTGTTTCTTCTTGAACTATTCCAGGGTGCTTTTGATGTGTTTGGGGTTGTTGTCTTGCTGGAAGACCCATAACCTTCAAAAGAGACACTGGGTTGAACATTGCACTCCATAACACCTTGATAATCAGCTGATTTCATGATGTCTTGCACACATTCAATCCCCCCAGTTTCAGAGGCAGCAAAGCAACCCCACAGCATTATCCAACCTCCCCCATGTTTGATTGTAGTGAGGGTGTTATGTTCTTTGAATGCTTTGGCATTTCTTTGCTGCCTCTGGTACTGGGGACCTTGCACGTGTGCAAGACATCCTGAAATCAGCAGATTATGAGGTGTTTTGGGGATTGATGTTCAACCAAGTATCCAAACACCAGGTCTCCAATGAAGGTTGTGGGTCTTCCAGCAGGATAACAATCCCAAACACATCAAAAAACAACTAGGAATGGTTCAAGAAGAAACACTGGACTGTTCTGGAGTGGCCAGCGAGTAGAAAGATGCAGCAAGCACATTGATGGCTACAAGAAGAGTTTGTCTAAAGTTATCTTGGCCAAAGGCTGTGCAACCAAGTACTAGCTCCGGGTGCCAATAGTTTTGTCCATGCCTTGTATTTATTTTCTAAACAAATTGTTTAAACTTAAGTCAACAAAATTAAAATTGGTTCTGCAATGTTAAAAATCCAATAAGGTGTGGGGACTAAATGTTTTTTTCAATTTGAATTATTTAAGAAAAGTGCAAGGGTGCCAATATTTTGGCCCTATAAAAAAATTGGTTCTTTTTTTCACCTGATTGCGTTTAGTTTTTCGCAAAAACTATAGGGCCTTACAATATATTTGAATATAACTGTAACTCTGAATAATAACACCCAGTAACGGCTGACTCTCATTCCTGCGGGATTCCGTGAAGTTCTATAGTCAAGTTCTGGACAGGACAGGATAGACAGTTTACAGGATTGGGCAGTACAGGAATAGTTATGAGCTTTCTTTGAGGGGGGAAGGGGTGGGGGGTTATAAATATGTCATGTGTGGAGCATTTCATACAAAAAAAACTGTGTAGGCCTAATATAGTATACCTTATTAAAATCTTTACAAAATAAATAGCCATTTCCCCCTCCCCTTTCTTCGGTTCACTCTCTTGACTCGCTCCAGTTGTAGCCAGTCACGACTTTACCTCAGATGCACGCAGAGGCGTACACAATTACACATGTCCATATCCATGAGTTCATCCGACTCTAGAAAAGTACAAGGGCTGCCTTCATTGCCAAAATCTCTTAATGTGGTTGTTATCTGCTGTGTATAGGCAACTGTCTCATGAGCGCTGAGCAGCAGCCAAATGGAGCAGTTGCTATGGCTACTCACACACAAAACAGCTGTATCGCATTAGTGGAAACCAAGACTGTTCTCAGGGCAAATCTGCCGATTTTGACTAGCAGAAGTGACTTTTCGAAGCAGGTTAGGATAATTAACGTGGGAGGTTAGGATAATTAGGTTAAGGTTAGGAAAAGGGTTAGGGTAAAATGCTAATATTGTCCCTGATGCAACGCAAACATTATCAACCTACAACCAGGCTTGCCCTGAGAACAGTCTTGGTGTGCCGAGTACTCGGACAAAACGAGTATCATAACGGATATGGAGAATTTTCCGAATACGACATCAGTAAAAAAAAAATCTAATCAGCTGCCAGCATGCTTCTCTTTCACTCAAACAGTGTGAAGCTCTAAACAGCCGTTGCCTAGTTCGTCTGTCTGTATTGAAACGGGCAGGGTATCGGTTGAGCTTGCTGCAGCGATTAGATTAGAACAAGCCACTCTTCCTCTGCTCTCACTTCCACAGACAGACACATGCATGGCTGTTTCACTCACTCACTCACTCACTCACTCACAGTCACTCATCTCAAGGCACAAGTCTGCCCTTCTCCAAACATTGTGTATGAATCAGAATCCGTAGCTAGTCATTTTACCCCTTTTTTCTCCCCAATTTCGTAGTATCCAATTGTTAGTAGCTACCATCTTGTATCATCGCTACAACTCCCGTACGGGCTCGGGAGAGACGAAGGTCGAAAGCCATGTGTCCTGCACACTTGAGAAATAGTCTTTACCGGCATTTAAAGCACACTTCCGGGTTTTCTGATCATGAGTAAATCCGATTACGAGTATCAAGTGTGATAAAATGGATACGATTCCGAATATGAGTATGCCGACATCGGTACACCCCTAGTTTCCTCTAATGCGATGCTGCAGCAGAGCGGGGTCAGACAGAAAAGCAGCTAAAGGCTTCCGCATGCATCGCCTAGTCGAAACGAACGAGTGTGCTCGCGTACTCCCTTTACATATCTTCGCTTGAAAAATTAGAAAAAGCAGCAACAGTACTGTTTGTCCATCTTAAGATGTCGTAGCTTGTATACACTTCAAAATAGTCAGAATTCATTAATTCAGCTAAAATTAATGACAGATTTCTTGAGTTTACATTTTTGCAGAGGAGATCTTAGTCACGCAATTTTACATCTAACTAAAATATTTGGTGCAGTATTTGAAAAAATGTGCATGAAAACGAGTCGTATTTCATTGAATGACAACAAATTAATGTGTGTTTAGTATGAGAGAGGGAGACAGAGTGTGAGGAAAGGAAGGATAGTGTGTGTGTGTGTTTTAACTGAAGAGTAGAAGGTTTCATGCAGTGTTTTCCCTTACGGACACAATGACATGCAGATCATTATGCATGTACACTGCTCATAAAAATAAAGGGAACACTTAAACAACACAATGTAACTCCAAGTCAATCACACTTCTGTGAAATCAAACTGTCCACTTAGGAAGCAACACTGATTGACAATAAATGTCACATGCTGCTGTGCAAATGGAATAGACAACAGGTGGAAATTATAGGCAATTAGCAAGACACCCCCAATAAAGGAGTGGTTCTGCAGGTGGGGACCACAGACCACTTCTCAGTTCCTATGCTTCCTGGCTGATGTTTTGGTCACTTTTGAATGCTGGCGATGCTTTCACTCTAGTGGTAGCATGAGACGGAGTCTACAACCCACACAAGTGGCTCAGGTAGTGCAGCTCATCCAGGATGGCTCATCAATGCGAGCTGTGGCAAGAAGGTTTGCTGTGTCTGTCAGCGTAGTTTCCAGAGCATGGAGGCGCTACCAGGAGACAGGCCAGTACATCAGGAGACGTGGAGGAGGCCGTAGGAGGGCAACAACCCAGCAGCAGGACCGCTACCTCCGCCTTTGTGCAAGGAGGAGCAGGAGGAGCACTGCCAGAGCCCTGTAAAATGACCTCCAGCAGGCCACAAATGTGCATGTGTCTGCTCAAACGGTCAGAAACAGACTCCATGAGGGTGGTATGAGGGCCCGACGTCCACAGGTGGGGGTTGTGCTTACAGCCCAACGCCGTGCAGGACGTTTGGCATTTGCCAGAGAACACCAAGATTGGCAAATTCTGTAAAGAGCCCTGTGCTCTTTACAGATGAAAGCAGGTTCACACTGAGCACATGTGACAGACGTGACAGAGTCTGGAGACGCCGTGGAGAACGTTCTGCTGCCTGCAACATCCTCCAGCATGACCGGTTTGGCGGTGGGTCAGTCATGGTGTGGGGTGGCATTTCTTTGGGGGGCCGCACAGCCCTCCATGTGCTCGCCAGAGGTAGCCTGACTGCCATTAGGTACCGAGATGAGATCCTCAGACCCCTTGTGAGACCATATGCTGGTGCAGTTGGCCCTGGGTTCCTCCTAATGCAAGACAATGCTAGACCTCATGTGGCTGGAGTGTGTCAGCAGTTCCTGCAAGAGGAAGGCATTGATGCTATGGACTGGCCCGCCCGTTCCCCAGACCTGAATCCAATTGAGCACATCTGGTACATCATGTCTCGCTCCATCCACCAACGCCACGTTGCACCACAGACTGTCCAGGAGTTGGTGGATGCTTTAGTCCAGGTCTGGGAGGAGATCCCTCAGGCGACCATCTGCCACCTCATCAGGAGTATACCCAGGCGTTGTAGGGAGGTCATACAGGCACGTGGAGGCCACACACACTACTGAGCCTCAGTTTGACTTGTTTTAAGGACATTACATCAAAGTTGGATCAGCCTGTAGTGTGGTATTCCACTTTAATTTTGAGTGTGACTCCAAATCCAGACCTCCATGGGTTGGTAAATTTTGATTTCCATTGATAATTTTTGTGTGATTTTGTTGTCAGCACATTCAACTATGTAAAGAAAAAAGTATTTAATAAGAATATTTCATTCATTCAGATCTAGGATGTGTTATTTTAGTGTTCCCTTTATTTTTTGAGCAGTGTATATTCCTTCCTCCCATTCCTCCAGCCAAATAAAATTGTATTTGTCACATGTGCTGAATACAACAGGTGTAGACCTTACCGTGAAACGCTTACTTACAATCCCTTAGCCAACAATGCAGTTTAATTAAAATAGAGTTAAGAAAATATTTCCAAAATAAACTAAAGTAAAAAAACAAAATAAACATGAAATTACACAAGAAAATAAGGGGGGGGGGGTGTCAATGCAAATAGTCCGGGTGGCCATTTGATTAACTGTTCAGCAGTCTTATGGCTTAGGGGTAAAAGCCTTTAAGGAGCCTTTTAGATCTAGACTTTGCACTCCAGTACCGCTTGCCGTGCGGTAGCAGAGAGAACATTCTATGACTTGCGTGACTGGAGTCTTTGACCATTTCTGACACCGCTTAGTATATAGGTCCTGGATGGCAGGAAGCATAGGCCCCAGTGATGTACTGAGCTGTACGCACTACCCTCTGTAGCGCCTTGGATGCCAAGCAGTTGCCATACCAGACGGTGATGCAACCGGTCTGGATGCTCACGATGGTGCATCTGTAGAACTTTTTGATGATCTCGGGACCCATGCCAAATCTTTTCAGTCTCCTGAGGGAAAAAAGGCATCTTTGGTATGTTTGGACCATGATAGTCTTTTGATGATGTGGACACCAAGAAACTTGAAACTCTCGATACGCTCCACTACAGCCTGTCGATGTGAATGGGGGCGTGCTCTGCCCTCCTTTTCCTGTAGTGCACAATCAGCTCCTTTGTCATGCTCACGTTGAGGGAGAGGTTGTTGTCTCTGATCTCCTCCCTATAGGCTGTCACATAGTTGTCAGTGGTCAGGCCTGCCACTGTTGTGTCGTCAGCAAACTTAAGAATGGTGTTGTGGGTGAACAGGGAGTACAGGAGGGGACTAAGCACGCACCCCTGAGGGGCCCCGGTGTTGAGGATCAGCGTGGCAGATGTGTTGTTGCCTAACCTTACCACTTGGGGGCGGCCCATCAGGAAGTCCAGGATTCAGTTGCTGAAGGAGGTGTTTAGTCCCAGGGTCCTTAGCTTAGTGATGATCTTTGTGGGCACTATGGTGTTTAACGCTGAGCTGTAGTCAATGAACAGCATTCTCACATAGGTATACCTTTTGTCCAGGTGGGAAAGGTCAGTGTGGAGTGCGAGTGTTCAGTGTTGAGATTGCATCATTCATGGATCTGTTGGGGCGGTAATTCGAATTGGAATGGGTCTAGGGTTTCCGGGATGATGGTTTTATGTGAGCCATGACCAGCTTTTCAAAGCACTTCATGTCTACAGACATGAGAGCTACGGGTCGGTAGTCATTCAGGCTGGTTACCTTCGCTTTCTTGGGCACAGGGACTATGGTGGTCTGCTTGAAACATGTAGGTATTACAGACTCGGTCAGGGAGAGGTTGAAAATGTCAGTGATGACACTTGCCAGTTGGTCCGCTCATGCTCTGAGTACACCTTCCTGGTAATCCGTCTGGCCCCGCGGCCTTGTGAATGTTTAAAGGTCTTGCTCACATCGGCTACAGGTAGGCCTTAGCAAATATGAGCAAATCAGCCATTCTATGCAGTATTCTATTGTACACTGAACAGTGTGACGTTAAATTCAATGCGTTGTATTGAGTAGAAGTGTGAATTTCAGTGACAGACATTTCCGTAGCACATGAGCAGAACATTTAGAAAATGGGAACAAGTGTCCGGGGGACGGGGCGAACAGGACGCTAGATCACAGATTATTTTCCCACTGTGATACTTGACCTGGTATTGTATTGTTAGTAAAATGTTGGTATCGTGACAACACTAATACAGACAGACGGGATGCCAGTATTTTAACTTATCCACTTTGCTCCAGGCTGCAGCCTGGAGAGAACATTTACGTCAGCAAGCCCAATTCACAAGGTTGTTAAATTCAGGGAGGGACGCTGACAAGGATAAAGACGGACGAAGAGAGAGAGAGAGAGGAAACCTCGCCTTGACTGAGGCGACAGACAACCTCCAGAGCCAGGGAATTGAAGGGACGTTGGGCTATAGTTTCACTGGTGTTGCATCAGCCAGCCTGAGGGAGCAGGAGCTGACCCAAACACATGTGTCCCAGAGGCTGTACCAATCACACCCCACAGAGGGACACATCTAATGCTGAATGCCAAATCAACCCTTTACTCTCTAGCCACTTCTGTAGATCTGAGAAGATTAGAGGGGTGGAAGCCAACTGCTGTATATACCACATGTCCACCCAGCCAATCAGAAAGCATTAAATAAAGATAGACAGCTACAATATCACCATAATGGCTGTGGTCCTAGGGTAGATTTGGAATTCAGATTTTAAAGAGCTGGATGCTGAAAATATATTCTAATGTATGTGCAACAAGAAACCAAGTGTCTGAGAGTGACTTTAACCCTAGTGTTGAATGTAACTGGTACCTCACAAATCAAACCACATTCAAAGCCAGGGTCCGATGAATGATGTTAGTGGATGTAGATGTAGAATGCCAACCTTTGCCATGGGATTGTGTGAATGTTGAATAGCCATTGTCTTAACCACAGCAAAGGCCATTTGGCCTTGGGGTGTTGTGTGTATTCAATTGAAAAAGAGCAGAATGGAGAGAGGATGCAGAGGGGGAACACAGGCTGAATGTTGTTCCTTCCTGTCTGCTGCTGGAGAGCGGAGGATGTGGGAGGATGGTTGTTTGTTTTGCTGTATGTTTGTGCCCTTTGTCTCTGTCTCACACACAAACAAACTATCTCTCTCTGTTATCACTGCCCCTATAGGCCCCTCAGCCCTCAGGAGTCAGGTGCATGTTGGTTAATTGGACATGCCATTATCAAAGGAGCGTTGCAATAGTTACAACGGAGTAGACTACAAATGCCTGTGTGTACTCAGCTGGAGTGGATAGGGGAGAGGAGAAGGGATGGATGGGGGATGGGACAGGAAAGGGAAACGGAGGAGAGAGGGGGGGCTTACAGTGTTGAGGGGCTGAAGAACAGATGGGTCCACATGACAGCTGATGTAGAAATTAGTCCAACCAACCAACCGTAATTTTGAAATATTTAACCTACAGTACACATGTAAATACTTTACATTCAATGAAAAACACACAATTTATATACTGTATTCAGGGTTGGGTTCAATTCCAATTCAATTGCTTTTTAATGAGGAAAATTTGAATTGAAATAGAAATGTCAGTTTACTTCTGGAATTGACTGAATTTAAATAGATTTAACCCCAAATCTGACTGTATTACAAGTATATTGAAGTCTATGTTATAGAGGTTAATAACTTCTGACAGGAATATTAGTAGGACCCTATCAAATCCACGTTGTGGAGAACCCGAACAAAGTCACGGAATCCAGACATTAAAACGGAATTTAACAATATTCAAAAATGTATTGAACTTAGGACATCAACTAAGTGTATTGAACGTATTAGAAAACACATTAATTTGCCCGAGTTAATCATAAAACATGAACAAAATGCATCAGTGGTTCATGTTTTCCGCAAACTTCCAGAAACGGCACAGGAATGCACCTGTCTCTGTGTGTTGTATGTGATGCAGGCGCATGTCTACACTTTGTACAGCCGTTAGCGATGATGCTAATGACAACCTTCTAATGACAAGCTTTCCCATAAACCTTCACAATTAAATGTGAACTACAAAGTAACCTGTGCCTACCTGACAGAATGATATCATGATTATATGCATCAATTCAGTAGCCATTTGCTTGGCAAACTATGCAATCACATGAGCGCCACAAAAACATTGCTAACCAAACAATGGTCTCTTGCTGGTGCGCACTTGGATTAAAGGGTAGCCTAACTACTCAAAAGTCTCCTGATGTGGTTTAAGCATTGTTGTGGACTTAGACCATGCTTTTATATTTAAAAAGTGTAATTTTGAGAGCAAAAAACATTATCATCATTTTGTTATCGGGAACCTGGAAAAATGAAACGGAGAAAACAGTATTTGAGAGAAAACTAAATGGAATCAGGCAAACCATGTAAAGGGCCCTATGTTAGGCTTTATCAATATAAGGCAGCTACTGTAGGCCTACATAAATTACACCTAAATTGCAACACATACACACACATACACTCATACAATCCTTCATAGATTGCTTCTATCTAACCAGTCGTTAAATGGTAATAGTTATGTGAGGTAAACGCTATCAGATATGTGAGGGCAGAAGTCATTATGTTGTCTTCCTTCTGAGTGGATTTCAGTACAATTTTAATCCAGTTATAGTATGATAAGAGGTCTATATACGAGGTAGCAACACTGTCCCACTGGACATTCCTTCCCGTTCCTGTGGCAGTACTGTTGCATGCTGGTAGTTGTGTCAGTGTTGTCCAAGGCGGAGTAGTCTAGTGATTATTTGTCTGTGATGACTTCTCAGACTTTGTTTAACAGCCACAGCGATGTGTGGGTGCAGCATGCGTATTGCATACACCACCGGTCAAAAGTTTTAGAACACCTACTCATTCAAGGGTGTTTTCTTTATTTTGTACTATTTTCTACATTGTACAATAATAGTGAAGACATCAAAACTATGAAATAACACACATGGAATCATGTAGTAACCAAAAAAAGTGTTCAATCAAAATATATTTTATATTTGAGATTCTTCAAATAGCCACCCTTTGCCTTGATGACAGCTTTGCACACTCTTGGCATTCTCTCCACCAGCTTCAAGAGGTAGTCACCTGGAATGCATTTCAATTAACAGGTGTGCCTTCTTAAAAGTTCATTTGTGGAATTTCCTTCTTAATGCGTTTGAGCTAATCAGTTGTGTTGTGACAAGGTATACAGAGGATAGGCCTATTTGGTAAAAGACCATGTCCATATTATGGCAAGAACAGCTCAAATAAGCAAAGAGAAACAACAGTCCATGATTACTTTAAAACATGAAGGTCAGTCAATTACGAAAAATTTCAAGAATTTTGAAAGTTTCTTCAAGTGCAGTCGCAAAAACCATCAAGCGCTATGATGAAACTGGCTCTCATGAGGACCGCCACAGGAATAGACCCAGAGTTACCTCTGCTGCAGATGAGAAGTTCATTAGAGTTACCAGCCTCAGAAATTGCAGCCCAAATAAATGCTTCACAAAGTTTAAGTAACAGACACATCTCAACATCAACTGATCAGAGGGGACTGCGTAAATCAGGCCTTCATGGTTGAATTGCTGCAAAAAAACACTACTAAAGGACACCAATAAAAAGAAGAGACTTGCTTGGGCCAAGATACACGAGTAATGGACATTAGACCGGTGGAAATGTGTCCTTTGGCCTCGAGTCTAAATGTGAGATTTTTGGTTCCGAGCGCCGTGTCTTTGTGAGACACGGATGATCTCTGCATGTGTATTTCCCACCGTAAAGCATGGAGGAGGAGGTGTGATGGTGCTTTGCTGGTGACACTGTCTAATTAAAAAAAAAATCAAGGCACACTTAACCAGCATGGCTACCACACCCTTCTGCAGCGATACGCCATCCCATCTGGTTTGGGCTTAGTGGAACTATAATTTGTTTTTCAACAGGACAGGGTTATTTTACCAAAAAGGAGAGTGATGGAGAGCTCCATCAGATGACCTGGCCTCCACAATCTCCTGACCTTAACCAAATTGAGATGGTTTGGGATGAGTCGGACCGCAGAGTGAAGGAAAAGCAGCCAACAAGTGCTCGGCATATGTGGGAACTCCTTCAAGATGGTTGGAAAAGCATTTCAGGTGAAGCTGGTGGTGAGAATGCCAAGAGTTTGCAAAGCTGTCATCAAGGTAAAGGGTGGCCATTTGAAGAATCTCAAATATATTGTGATTTGAACACTGTTTTGGTTATTACATGATATGTGTTATTTAGTTTATTATTGTACAATGTAGAAAATAGTACAATAAAGAAAAAACATTGAATGTGTGTGTGCTGTGTTTGTGTGTGGGTCACGTGTGAGAGTTATGGTGTTTGGGTGCTTCTGGCTCGTTGTTGATAATTAAACTGCTGTAATTAAGCCGTTTGGGACACTTGCCCATTAGAAGCCTTCCCCCTGTAGACCTCCTTGCTAAATTACTAGTTCCCTCTTATAATTTCCCCACGCCGCTAATGTCTGGCGTAATTACCCTCCTGTTTTCACAGACCATAAGCGCCTGGGCTTGCTCGCACGCACACACAGAAACACAGACACAGAGACAGACAGAGACCCCACTATGGATAGAGAACTTAACTGTCCAAAGAATAACGCTCACAGTAGGCCTAATGGCTTCCCTGCCGAACATGATCCAAAGTATCAGCACATCATATCATTTTGAACAGACAAAATACGTAACCGAATCACAGAGACGACTTTCTGCTAAACCTGTATCACTGATAGCAGCGTAGCACTTCCCCTTTGAGATACAGTCTATCACATGGCTAATCTCATATCGGGCTTGGCATGTTTTCAGAAACAAATTTTCCTCAATGCTGATTCTATTAGATCCATCCTTATGACTCCCATGTTCCCTGGGAGAGAAGGTTGTGAATGATGTGTGTCTATGATAGACCAGTTCTGTGAACAGTTGCTGTGGCCTCTTACAGTCAAGTTTTACCCACTCTGTGAACATTGTCAACTGTAGGTTTGCTTTGTTACAAAAATGGCCCCTTACAGTCAAGTTTTACCCACTCTGTGAACATTGTCAACTATAGGTTTGCTTTGTTACAAAAATGGCTCATCCAGACGTAGTCGTCCTGAGTCAAAAGGATGAGGTAACATAGGAGGGGTTAACACAAGCACACCTCCATCCTAGGGTTAAACCAGGTTGCCAACAGGGGGTTAAACACAACCACACCTCCATCCTAGGGTTAAACCAGGCTGCCAACAGGGGGTTAAACACAACCACACCTCCATTCTAGGGTTAAACCAGGCTACTAACAAAGGGTTAACACAAGCACCCCTCCATCCTAGGGTTAAACCAGGTTGCCCACAGGGGGTTAACACAAGCACACCTCCATCCTAGGGTTAAACCAGGTTGCCAACAGGGGGTTAACACAAGCACACCTCCATCCTAGGGTTAAACCAGGTTGCCCACAGGGGGTTAACACAAGCACACCTCCATCCTAGGGTTAAACCAGGTTGCCAACAGGGGGTTAACACAAGCACACCTCCATCCTAGGGTTAAACCAGGTTGCCAACAGGGGGTTAACACAAGCACACCTCCATCCTAGGGTTAAACCAGGTTGCCAACAGGGGGTTAACACAAGCACACCTCCATCCTAGGGTTAAACCAGGTTGCCAACAGAGCGTAAGGGATAGCGTCACAAGAGTTATTTCACATATTTCAGCCAGATAAAAGATAAGACCATATTTACTATACAGAGGAGATCAAAGGAACCACAGACTGAAGAGGAGAGCTTAGCTCACCACAGGAGCTCAAAGCACAGCTAAGCTGCTTATACAGGACAGGACAGGTACAGTATCAGGCATATCAATCGCTTTCTGACCTCTGTCTGCTTCTCAGCAGTAGAAGCAAAATATGTTTTGTTCAGCTGTCATCAGAACTCACACTGCCCACTGGCTATACCTTAATGTAAAACGTTACCATTGTTTTTAACAGGCTAGCTGTCCTTTAGGACTTGACACATCATCAACAGTGTTGACCTTGTTAACTACCACATCATGAGGTTGATGGGGATGACCTTTCATTAGTGGGTCAAGATGGGGTAAGTGCTACACTGCTAGCAATACAGAAAGTCCGAAAGTCTGTGATTCAATTACGTGTTTTGTTTGTTCAAAATTATGTGATGTCCTTGTCCTGTCCAATTTTTTCCCTAAATATCCTGATCCTGCAACAGTTCTAGAACCCGGGAAGTTTCCTGTCCCATCCCGATAAAAATCACTCCGGTCCGGTGCTCATTTTTACGCACAGAAATCAATATGCTTCCCATCCGCAACATTCTAGAACAGTTGATGCATATATTATGACATTTTGTGACGTTTTTCGTTTTGATCCTCGGCAAGGGTTTTATCGGCTGTTCGTGCACACCAAAAAATGTCTTCAGGCCAGCCCGACGTGTACGCCCCTTCGCCGGTCACTAGTTAACAGTAGGGATTCCCACAAACACTGCTCCCAACTTTTAATACATTAGGCCACAAACAAAATTTAAGGAGCACCAGAAAGAAATTGATTTGTGATACAGTTTAGGCTTACATTAGGCCTATATGAATCCTACCTTTGAAGCACATCTTTTCCTTTCTTCCTGTGCCAATCAAATTAGCCTAAACCTACTGTCAAGTTACATTACCAGGTTGTTAGCTAGCTAGGTGACATGACTGAACAACGTTGTTTGTTATCAAAGCAAAAATGTGCGACACAGGATTATTTTAAAATGGCCAGCGACATGGTTTGTGAAATTATATCAAATGTGTGCGAATCCCGATAGAAAGTAAAAAAAGACATCTCTGGTAATATGGGTCATATTGTTTTTACCGCTTCCACTAGAGACGAGACGTTTTCTTTGCTGTAAAGCTGTAAACATGCCCGTCGCGAAACGGTGCTCCATATTCCCTCTCTGACAAACAGAGGCTGCATGTCAGTCAACTTGCAAAGTCTACTCTGGCTTGCTTTTCCCTGTGCTGTTCCAATGTAACAAATGTACAACAACAGAAGACTCATCAGGGTCTGTCTGCATCCCCGCTCGCCATCACTGCTAAATTCTATTTTTTTTTACACTGATTGGAGGAATAGATGTACATGAAGAGTGGACAGAGAGAAGCTGTGAGAGTGGGCTGGTAGGGGATGGGGCTGGCTGATTACAGATGCCACATGTGATGTGGGCATGGAAGTAAAGTAGATAGTGAAGTGGACCCATGCATACAAGAGACTAGTGGCTGTTGTTTCAATTCAACTGAATGTATAAACCAAACTGAGTATATCAACATTCTCTAACGATCTGTAGGGCTGAAAAATGTGGTAGTATCATATGAAACGGTACAACGGTATTTGAAGATGTTGGTATCATAAGTATCATGATGTTTTGGTACCGTGATATTACTGTGGTACCGTGCAACACTAGTCTGTACTGGTCAAGATGAAAGCACCATTTTCATAGCCTCTCTGCCTTGCCTTGTTCACCTTTCGGGGCGGCAGGTAGCCTGGCGGGTAGGAGCGTTGGGCCAGTAACTGATAGGTTGCTGGATCGTATCCACGAGCTGACAATGTAAAAATCTGCCGTTCTGCCCCTGAGCAAGGCAGTTAACCCGCTGTTCTCTGGGCGCCGATAATGTGGATGTCGATTAAGGCAGCCCTCCGCTCCTCTTTGATTCCGAGGGGTTGGGTTAAATATGGAAGACACAGCCTCTCACCCTCAGCTCCAACTCATCTGCAACCACTAACCAGCCAGGACATTGTGTTCTGAACTGGAGAGTCTAGGCTACATGTAGGTCAACATAGCTCTCAGAGAAGTACTAGGCTGAAATGCCTAGTACAGGACTGTGTGACTTACTGCTAATGATTACTAATGATGTAGCATGTGTCCCAAATGGCACCCTGTTTCCTACATAGTGCACCACCCATAGGGCTCTGGATAATAGTAGTGTGCTATTTAGGGAATAGGGTGCCATTTGGGATGCCTATTGTACTGTATGCAGGTTACTTTGCACCTGTGGTCTGGCCGCTGTTTACTTGTGGAACCAAATGCTATTTGTAATTCACATCACCTTCACAGAGTCACAGAGCGAGCACAGTAAGTGCTTAAATAAAAGGGTCTCTCAGACGCGTTGAGTTCACTACACAAGTTGGTAGTGTTCAGCTGAATTGGCTAAGGAAGATAAAAGGGGTAGGCGGGGTGTAAATGAATGATTTTCTGCACCTAGACCAAAACCAAATTAGAGCGGCTTCACTGCAGTCAGATTGGATGTCTTAATATAAAAAATATACACTACCGTTCAAAAGTTTGGGTTCACTTAGAAAATGTCCTTGTTTTTTGAAAGAAAAGCCATTTTTTGGTCCATTAAAATAACATCAAATTGATCAGAAATACAGTGTAGACATTGTTAATGCTGGAAATGGCAGATTTGAATGGAATATCTACATAGGCGTACAGAGGCCCATTATCAGCAACCCTCACTCCTATGTACCAATGGTACGTTGTGTTAGCTAATTCAAATGTGTCATTATAAAAGGATAATTGATCATTAGAGAATCCTTTTGCAATTATGTTAGCACAGCTGAAAACTGTTGTGCTGATTAAAGAAGTGAAGAGGTGACTGGGATTTGATTTTACCTTAATTTAGGCAAGTCAGTTAAGAACAAATTCTTATTTTCAATGACGGCCTAGGAACAGTGGGTTAACTGCCTTGTTCAGGGGCAGAATGACAAATGTTTAACTTGTCAGCTCGGGGATTCGATCTTGTAACCTTTCGGCTAACTAGTCCAATGCTCTAATCACTAGGCTACCTGCCGCCGGGATGCTGGCCTTCTAGGCAGAGTTGCAAAGAAAAAGCCATATCTCAGACTGGCCAATAAAAAGAAAAGATAAAGATGGACAAAAGAACACAGACACTGGACAGAGGAACTCTGCCTAGAAGGCCAGCATCCCGGAGTCGACTCTTCACAGCTGACGCTGAGACTAGAGGTCGACCGATTAATCGGAATGGCTGATTAATTAGGGCCGATTTCAAGTTTTCATAACAATCGGAAATCGGTATTTTTGGGCGACGATTTACCGATGTAATTTTTTTTTATACCTTTATTTAACTAGGCAAGACAGTTAAGAACACATTCTTATTTTCAATGACGGCCTAGGAACGGTGGGTTAACTGCCTCGTTCAGGGGCAGAACGACAGATTTTCACCTTGTCAGTTCGGGGGATCCAAACTTGCAACCTTACAGTTAACTAGTCCAACGCAATAACGACCTGCCTCTCTCTCGTTGCACTCCACAAGGAGACTGACTGCCTGTTACGCGAATGCAGTAAGCCAAGGTAAGTTGCTAGCTAGCATTAAACTTATCTTATAAAAAACAATCAATCATAATCACTAGTTAACTACACATGGTTGATGATATTACTAGATATTATCTAGCGTGTCCTGCATTGCATATAATCTGACTGAGCCTACAAGCATACAAGTATCTAAGTATCTGACTGAGCGGTGGTAGGCAGAAGCAGGCGCGTAAACATTAATTCAAACAGCACTTTTGTGCGTTTTGCCAGAGTGTCAAGCATTGCTTGAGTGTCAAGCATTGCGCTGTTTATGACTTCAAGCCTGTCAACTCCCGAGATGAGGCTGGTGTAACCGAAGTGAAATGGCTAGCTAGTTGGCGCGCGCTAATAGCGTTTCAAACTTCACTCGCTCTGAGCCTTGGGGTGGTTGTTTCCCTTGCTCTGCATGGGTAATGCTGCTTCGATGGTGGCTGTTGTCGCTGTGTTGCTGGTTCGAGCCCAGGGAGGAGCGAGGAGAGGGACGGAAGCTATACTGTTACACTGGCAATACTAAAGTGCCTATAAGAACAGCCAATAGTCAAAGGTTAATGAAATATAAATGGTATGGAGGTAAATAGTCCTTTAATTCCTATAATAACTACAACCTAAAACTTCTTACCTGTTAGCTTTCTTACATAGCACATATTGCACTTTTACTTTCTTGGACAAAAAAAATGCTTTTCTTTAAAAAACAAGGACATTTCGAAGTAACCCCAAACTTTTAAACGGTAGTGTAGATATATAATAATAATAATTTAAAAAACAAATTAGGCCTAAACATCAGTTCTATTTAAGGATCATATCCTAAGGAACCATAGAGTTTAGAGAGTATCAGTGTGCACTGTAAAAGGTATTTATTCTATATTTTGGTTTTCTACTATGCATGTTAGTATCCCAAAGAGATTTCCCTTTGGAGATTAACAGAGTATAATCTAATTTTTCTGCTTGAGTCCCATGCACCCGTCTGTGACTGACACATTTGATTATTAAGAACTGAGAAAGGCACCGACCGTCTGTTTTATTAAACCTTTATTTAACAAGGCAAGTCAGTTAAGAACAAATTCTTATTTACAATGACGGCCTACACCGACCAAACGAGGACAAATTGTGCTCCGCCCTATGGGACTCCCAATCACGGCCAGTTGTGATACAGCTTGGATTTGAACCAGGGTGGATGCCTCTAGCACTGAGGTACAGTGCCTTAGACCGCTGCGCCACTCGGGAGCCAACATTTTAAGGGCACAGCATAGTCTGTCCCAAATGGCACCCTATACAGTGCACTACTTCCCTATGTGCAGTGGTCAAAAGTAGTGCATACATAGGGGATTGGGTGCCATTGGGACGCAATAGTGTTATCTCTGTTAGAGGATCAAACTGTGACTGGAAGAGGCATACAGATAAGACAACAGGGACCTTCCTTGACCAGCTATAGTTTCACAGGGGCTCTGAGGGTTATTATGCAACCCAATGCCACATGAGGCACCGAATCAAGAAATTACATTACATAACGTAGCCTAGGCCTAATGTGGAGCATTCAGTCAGCCCCAGGGGCAGCCAAGTGGTAAACAGGGTACTCCACCATGAACAGGGAGAAAGAGCAGATTGTGTGTGTACGGTGTGTGTGTTTCAGTGTGTGTCTGTCAGTGTGTGTATGAGTGTGTAGCCTACGGTGTGGGAAATAGGGTATCCTTCTCTTCTGCCCTGAGAGCCTGTCTAAGAGGAGGACTAAGGTATTCTAGCAACCTGAAAGGACAACTGCATGTAGCTACTATACACAGAAAAAGACAGAAAGAGCCTTGTGTGAATAGAGGTGTTGCTACTCATTATAATGCAGGAGGCACTTTGAGGCTCGCTTTAAATAAAGACCAAGCCATGTCAATCAACTCCCCTCCACTCGCCCCATCCCGCCTCGCTCCCCCTGCCACCTCATTTAGATTCAGGAGAGGACTTTAAGGCCTGGGTTTAGAAAGAGAAAGAATATGATTTTTTTTTTTAAAGAGAGGGATAAAGAGATGTAGAGGGATAGAGAGAGAGGTTCAAAGACCTCTCTGATGAGGATAGGCTACCCGTCCTGTTGGTGGATGACGCATAGAGCTGTGGGATGGCAGCGCACTACATTGCAGCCTGCCATAAAAGAAGGGACAGTGTCTGACAGAACGACCAACCAGCACGTCCTCTATGCCATTGCTTTTGTCCATTGTATGGATTTTTTTACCCTTGATTATTGTTGTTCCTGATTGTCCCATTGACAATCTTGATGATAATTATTTCAATTATGTTAATATTGTAAATGAATCACTTAAGGACAGAGACCCACAGGGAATTGTGTGTGTGGAATTATATGCTTTGGCAATATGCACATTGTTACGGGATGGAGAGAGAGATTTAACATAGAATAGAGTCATGGCAGCACAGCATCATTCACTTCCTAGTTTTTCACTTCTCATGCTGTGCACAAGTGATGCTGCCTGCCATTATATTGGCCCATTTAGCCTATTTCAGGTCCACGTTTGGTTTACTGAGCCGTGCCACCATGCATGCACTCACAAACACACACACACAATTCCCTGTGGGTCTCTGTCCTAGTCACGTCAATCAATAGTCCCTGTGCATTTCCAATACAGTTTTACATCGGTAGAGCTGCAGCAGTTGGAACACTAGAACTCTCTTCTGACAGATGTGCACCATGCACTCTGGGAGTTAAGAGTTCTCGGCAACGAGTGAAGAAGCAGTCATCCTGACCTAGGCTAACCCAAGGGACATTCTGCATTCTTTCTCTGTCTACACTTGGGCTAAGGTTTTATTATGGATGTATTTGGATTTCATTAAGTTAGCTTAAATTCGTGAGAATCCTAAATATAGGCTAAACAACACCCTACTTTATACTCTTGATTCTTTAATCTGGTACAGATTCTCTTCATGGGATAGAAACACTATGAATAAGTAGAGACACAAGCTAAGCAGAGATTTAACACCAAAAATACATTTGAAATAAGATGATTGTAAAGGCTTTAAAACGCCACTAACACAGTCAACATGTGTATTAAGTTACTGGCGACTAAATGTCACCATCTGCTAACAGCAGCCCAATAAAGAACAAATGGAAAATAATAAAACACTTCCTTTCGAAGCAAAAGTTTCCATTCCAGACAGTGGCTTACCACCAAGGGTTTAAAACGACAGTCTATATAGTATCAAGAAAGAGAGAGAATTTAAAAAAGAATGAAAGAAAGAAATAGGTATAGATAAAATGCCCGCTGTTCCAATATTGGGCAATGCCAATTACTGGAGAACGAGGTTGGACAAGGCAAGGCGGGTCCTTTTCTACAGATGGCAACGCCAAATATATACTGGCAAACATAGAATTCAATGTAGAAATGCTTGAGCTAAGATGATCCTTTTCCAAATGGATTTTATATTTTTCTTTGGCATAGCCATTCTCCATAGTAGGACGCAAGGTGCATAGTAGGCCTAATCGATAGAGCACATGTCAACCACCATGCTGCTTGAATCCATGCAGCACATTCAGTAGCAGCAATCGCTTCCAGCTAAAGTGAGTCAGGTAAGGTGGTTAAAGAGAGTTGTCTAGGTGGTATTGTAACAAGGCAGCAAGTCCAGCTCGTTCTACACAGTTGCATTCTAGAATTCCTTTGTGAAGTCCACCTGATGTTCCAACTGCCTCGCCCAGACTAGACTGCATCACTTACTCACTTAAGTGATAATGCCAGAGAAGCTGGTGTTTGGAGGATATAGTGGCACGGGTGTTGTTAGGAGGATATCAATATATCCTCCAAACACTGGCTTCGAGAGCATTATCATTTTTATACAATGGGTTACCAAAATATTTAAACAATGATTAACATATTTTCATATTTTGATTCATTTATTCATACTATTTCATCCTTCCACAAAATACAATCCTGACACAAATCTAGGGTTGCTACCCAAGCTGGCTGGTCGTTCGTTCTATCGGTTTGGTTGCCAGAGACGCAACCCAGATGTTCAGTCTTTTTGTCCTGTATCTATGGACGCGATCCAGTCGTTCATTCTAAATTGTCAATTGCCATACTGGCTGGCAATGTTCTTACGACTAACTATGTCAAAAAGTGCAGCCAGAATAACAGCAACGTAGCCACATTTGAATTTGTTAAAGCTGTTTTCTAGTGGAATTTATTTGGATACATCCATAACAATGAGCTAATGAGGTGCGATTTCGCCTGAGAATGTGCTCAGTCATCAGGACACTGTTGTTCAGAGGAGGTAGCCAACAACGCAGCTAACACAATCACCTCAAACTGCAGCAAGAAAGACAACAAACTAGTTGCACTTCATTTCGTTTTACCCGTTTTCAATTTACATTTCTTTGTACAGTGCCTTCGGAAAGTATTCACATCCCTTGATTTTTTCCACATTTAGTTATTTTACAGCCTTATTCTAAAATGGATTCAATCATTTTTCCCCCTCATCAATCTATACACAATACCCCATAATGACAAAGCAAAAATTGTTTTTTAGAAATTTTAGCAAATGTATTACAAATAAAAAACTGAAATATCACCATTACATAAGTATTCAGACCCTTTACTCAGTACTTTGTTAAAGCACCTTTGGCAGCAATTACAGCCTTGAGTCTTCTTTGGTATGACACTACAAGATTGGCACACCTGTATTTGAGTTTCTCCCATTCTTCTCTGCAGATCCTCCCAAGCTCTGTCAGGTTGGATAGGGAGCGTTGCTGCACAACTATTTTCAGGTATCTCCAGGGATGTTCGATCGGGTTAAAGTTCGGCCTCTGGCCGGGCAACTCAAGGACATTCCGAAGCCACTCCTGCGTTGTCTTGGCAGTGTGCTTAGGGTTGTTGTCCTGTTGGAAGGTGAACCGTCGCCCCAAGTCTGAGGTCCCGGGCGCTCTGGAGCAAGTTCTAATCAAGGATCTCTGTCCTTTGCTCTATTCATCTTTGCCTCGATCCTGACTAGTCTCCCAGTCCCTGCCACTGAAAAACATCCCCACAGCATAATGCTGCCACCTCCTTGCTTCACCATGGGGATGGTGCCAGGTTTCCTCAAGACTTGACACTTGGCATTCAGGCCAAAGACTTCAATCTTGGTTTCATCAGACCAGAGAATCTTGTTTCTCATGGTCCCGAGAGTATTTAGGTGCCTTTAAGCAAACTCCAAGCAGGTTGTCATGTGCCTTTTACTGAGGAGTGGCTTCCGTCTGGCCACTCTACCATAAAGGCCTGCTTGGTGGAGTGCTGCAGAGATGGTTATCCTTCTGGAAGGTTCTCCCATCTCCACAGAGGAACTCTAGAGCTCTGTCAGAGTGACCATCGGGTTGTTGGTCACCTCCCTGACCAAGGCCCTTCTGCCCTAGGAAGAGTCTTGGTGGTTCCAAACATCTTTCATTTAAGAATGATGGAGGTCACTGTGTTCTTGGGGACCTTCAATGTTACAGAAATGTTTTGGTACCCTTCCCCAGATCTGTACATCAACACAATCTGTGCCTCTCGGAGCTCTATGGACAATTCCTTCTACCTCATGGCTTGGTTTTTGCTCTGACATGCACTGTCAACTGTGGGACCTTATACAGACAGGTGTCATGTCCAATCAAGTTGTAGAAACATCTCAAGGATGGATCAAAGGAAACAGGATGCACCTGAGCTCAATTTCAAGTCTCATAGCAAAGGGTCTGAATAGTTATGTAAATAAGGTATTTCTGTTTTTATACATTTTCTAAAAACCTGTGTTCGCTTTGTCTTTATGGGTTATTGTGTGTAGATTGCTAATACATTTTAGAATAAAATCTGTAACGTAATAAAATGTGGAAAAAGTCAAGGGGTCTGAATACTTCCCGAAGGCACTGTATATATCCATAAAAATGATGCTAGCTGATTCATGACTTCAACTGGCTGAGAAATTCTGCCTGCCTTTCTGTCTCCTCCCGACTCTTTCATTACTATGGGACAGCTGGAGATCGAATTTGAATACTGAAACAATGTTGCAAATGTCGGAGAGACAGACTGCAAGGTTTATAAAAATCTCTGCTGTTGAAAACTAAATGTTAGTCTAAAAGAAAATTGAGATCATGTCTAGATGATTTTTAAAGTGGAGATCAAGTTTATAACTTGCCTGGCTGGGCTGATGAGACAGTGGATTGCACAGTCAGATGGAACAGAGTAAAGAGGCATTTTAATGTCATAGATTTAGCCGGTGGTACCTTGTGGAATAGACACTGGCTGGAATGCAGTTTTAACCAATCAGCATTCAGGATTAGACCCACCCGTTGTATAATCTCCAATAATCACTTATGATTCAGACAAAACCACACAAGTCTCATCACTGACTGTTCTGACTAGCCACAGCGTCAACTATTCCCAGTAAAACTGTTACTTTTTGTAGGTCCGCAGATCAATAGGCCCGTGGAGCTTTTGTAGGCCCACGGATCAATTTTACCTGTCCCCGCTCCCAAATAAGAACAATCCCAAAATGTTTTGGGTTGGGTTATTAGGTCGGGGTCTTAACTTGATGCTGAGAGTTAGAATAGTAGAATACACAAGGTGCAATTTATAAATGTTGTTTTGCATCAGCAGTTAATTGACAGTCACTCAATTAGCCCATGTCAGCAAACATTTTTTTTTAAATAGGTAAGTTAGTCTAGCCAGCTATCTAAACTTGTAATAATCAGCAAGCCACTGCAGACCCTCATGGTGAGTTCAGATTTGTTGTGACCCCCACCCCCATTGCCCATCCCTGCTATAGTTAGTTACTCACTCACTCACCCACTCTCCCATTCTGACTTCTGAAGCAAACCACTGAGGGTAGTCACTGACTGACTGCTGTCAGTTACAGCTACTGTATCCCCAGAATCAACTGTTGTGTTCACATATCCCCTACATGGGGTGGCAGGTAGCCTAGAGTGTTGGGTCAGTAACTGAAAGGTTGCTAGATCGAATCCCCAAGCTGACAAGGTAGAAATCTATTGTTTTTCCCCTGAACAAGGCAGTTAACCCATTGTTCCTAGGCCGTCATTGTAAATAAGAATTTGTTCTTAACTGACTTGCCTAGTTAAAGAACGGTAAAATAAAATTTAAAAAAACATAAACTGTTCACATAGCCCCAGCATCAGCTGTTCACATAGCCCCAGCATCAGCTGTTCACATAGCCCCAGCATCAGCTGTTCACATAGCCCCAGCATCAGCTGTTCACATAGCCCCAGCATCAGCTGTTCACATAACCCCAGCATCAGTTGTTCACATAACCCCAGCACCAACCCCATTCTGCACTTCAGATAAACTTGCATGCTCCAGGCAGGAGGCAGCACTCCACCCAACTGTGATGTGAACACACACACCCCACCACACGCAGTCCCAGTAAAAATAACTTCAATAGGCTGTTTCCCTTCCCCTGTGTGCTCGCATTGTGTGTGTCTGTCTGTTTCCCTGTTTGTGTGTGTTACATAAAAAAAGTATAAATAAATGGGGAGCAATCAATTACTGCTAAGATTAGAATTTTTTTATTAATGTATTACTTGGTTCTCATCTCAATTCTTATTTGCCTGCAGTACAGATGTAAGATGTTAATTTGATCACACTTTCGCAGAAGAACCTTCCTGCAATGCAGTACATTTAAAGTTTGTAGTGCAGTGGTCACCAACCTTTTCTAAGTCAAATTCACTTTCTGAGTCAAAATGCAAGCCGAGATGTACTGCTCAGATTTAAGACCAATATATTAGCACCTCATATTGGCTTTGCTTGAATTGCGCTGCCAATGCAATGTTGTTCGGAGCATTTAAAAAAAATATATATATGTAAAGATTTGAGCTAGGCTATATGATCACACCGGCAATATATCCGTTGTTGTATTACTTGTGAGGCACAGCTGAGTGAGCACACATTTAAATACTTTACTGGGCTGATGGTTCCTTCATCTGATGTTCAGTCTCAGAGGAGGGAGGGAGAGAGCAGCAGACTGAGGGTCCGCCTCTCAACGTCCCTCCGTTCTCCCTTTCCTCCACTGACCAAAAAGGGTCACCTTCTTCCAGCTGATGGCGAAACTCAAGTCGCACCGCATTATTCCTGCCTCATGCACAAATTCATGTTGTTACTCCTACGAACTATATTCCCCGATATTAATAAAGACCCAAGCCTCTAATGATAACAATGCAAGCCTATAGCTACACTTTCCTACTCATTCATTACTGCTGCGGTGTTGGAAGAACAAACATTTTAATAGCCTAGAAAAGTGTTGAATAAAAAATGTTGACAGTGTTGAGTAAGAACTTAAACATGAACTCAGTCATAAAAACAGCAGCACTTTGCTGTGTTCATTGACAGTCTCTCTAGTCATGGGTTTTAAAAGGTTTGAAATATCACAGTATAAACTTTGCTGTAGCTTTCTTTCAAGCCTGGCACGCTACTGCAGACATGTTAATCTGAGCCATCCGATTGGCCAGCGGTAGGCCTATAGTGCACTTGATTTGCTCTCCGGGCCTGCCGGGAAGGCAGAGTTTGTACCCTCAGACACATGAAATGATTAAAAATGGGAAGACTTTGCCAGTCTGGCACGCAGGACAGCTGAATCAGATGCACCTACAGGCAACAGCACGAGACAAAAACAAAACAAAAAGGAAAGCAAGGCTTTATCATTGTTTGTTTTTTTACAGAAATGTTTGGCGATTGACTAGGAATGCCTTGGAAATTGACCAGTCAATCGGGAACAACCAGTTGGTGACCACTGTTCCAGTGCATTTGAGGTTTAAAAAAGTCTTCTGACGTTTGTAATTTGATTTCCCTTCCAAAAAAATGTATCAGCCCTACAAAAATGACCATTCATTTACAATTCACATAATAATGAACATTTCCAGCAAACTGGCTCAAATGAAGATCCTACACCTGTATGCTTCTAGTTGTCTGACTTGAGGGAGTGTGGCTGGCACAATTACCGTATAACCGACGGTTTTGGATGAAGACCGTCATGAAAATAAAATAACAGTCATAACCGTTTAAAAAAAACGTTTTTTGTTGTTGTTGTGAGGAACGCACAACTGACTGACGACGGGACGCCCGGGCGTTTGTGCTGTTGAGTCCATTTCTGAGGTAACATGGACTCTACAACGTGATGAAACTTTGTTGCACCTTGCTGAAACAAGCAAGGTGTTTTAGCAAACCAGTCTTTGCTTGCCTAGGAAATGCCTCTCTGCAGCAGCAGCACATACAGTCAGGCGCGGAAGAGAAGAGAAAATGTCTATAAAATATTTATTTTTTTCTTTAAAATTGTTCTGGTTTAGTTATCCGAATGGTAATTGCGATAACCACAGTTATTTGGTAGACCAATAACTGTCATCCAAAATGCCATGCCCGTCACAGCCCTATTGGCCCATAGGATGAGGAGCAGCTGCCATGTGCACTGCTTGTTATTATATAACAGGCGTGTCCACATAATTGATTTGGAACCCATGACCACTTCAAGCACTGTGCTAGATGGCGTGTGTGTGTGTGTGTGATGTAGTTAGAGATAGGATGTGAACTAGCCAGGAATAACTGTGTTTTTTCCATGATGACAGCAAAACACAAGCACACACACGTCGATCAGGTGATTGATTTAATCATGACAAACTTGTGTGTGTGTGTGTGTAAATCACAGTTCTACACTGCCAAAGTAGTTTTTTGATATCTTTGTGGTCCAGACTGGGCATATGGTTGACAGAACAGCAGGTTTGGTACATCTGAAACAGCTTGACCACCAAATTAGGCTACACTGCCTCCCTTCATATTGAGTATTTTCAGCATATGGCATTATCACACACTTGGCACTAAGTGAGTGAGCAAGAACACTGACTGAGCGGCAACCTCCAAAGCTGCCATAGGCGTATATATCCCAAGCACAACAAATGTACTACTGCTATGTCCTAGTTCTGTGTCAACTGAGCGATTCATCTAATATTTTAGGATAAAAAAATAAAAAAACATTTTAATGCATACATACAAATGTCCCATATTTTGGCAAGGATGTTATTGTGAGATTGAATGGATGTTCTTCAGACACTAACGTTAGCTAGTCCAATCCTCTACGATCATTCCAGTATTTACACTGCATAGGATTTGTCCACTAAACTGTTGTTCTAAACGTTAGGATTGTCAGGAACGTGCCAGGCTGAACACTAAAGGACCATGTAGGATTTAGAAAATCATCTATTGAGTATAGTACATTTACAAATCCAGTCATTTAACTTACTTGATATATTATCTAGCGTTAGTTATTTTTTGACAAGAAAGCAGAGACTTACTACTACTTAGATAAGCTGGTCCTCCTTGATAATTAGTAATGATGACAGTAACGTTAGCTAGCTATTGTAAACAATGCCAAACTGTGCCAACTTGTAGGCCTAAACACAAATGTCGTGATTTTGGGTAAGGACATGTCCTACATAATAACGTGGCTAGCCTAGCTGTGGCAGGTTACGGTCTTTGCATCCTTTCCCACGGGTGTCATTTCGCGAATAAATCTCAACGAACCATGTGCACAAACTAGAGTAGAGTCAGGAAATCCGAGTAACTTACCAAAATACACAGTCTTGTCACACTTGGGGCACTTTGAAGCCATGTTGCGATGATTTTATATCGACGAAAGATCATATGAAGTGGTGTTCACAAAGTGCCTCACTGAAGCTCGAGCGTCTCCTCACTGCGCCTCATTTGCATAAACCCCGCCTCTCGCGCCTCACTTCTTTGGTCCAGCGCGCGGTCAGTCACTGATCCGGCGGGAGTCGGTAGAGCACGGTGATGTCTACGGAGTGGGACCGGAGCGCTCAGCCACTGACTCAACCAGCCACTTTCTCCTATCCTTTGACCCCTTATTTTTTTTCTCAACTCGGCGAGTAGGCAGTGTTTGTTTGATTCACAATGCGCTCTTTCACTGAAGAGGAGTAGGAATTTCTACGGGCGTGCGTGATAATGGCAGACGTTGACATTTGAAATCAGTTATCTGGCTGATTGAATGGCCATGGAGAGAGATGGGGGCTAATATAGTATAATCATTTATTTCATGACGGTGCCTTGACATTTGACAGTTCAATGTAAACTCCACACTGAAAAACATGTTATAGGGAGAAGAGGGAAACACACACACACACATTGTACACATGGGTCACATTCTGCAGGTCCCAGCCCAAGAACTGACACTCACACACACAAACACACATTCTCCAGAAGCTATTTCTCAGAGCTCTGAGTTTCCCAGAATATTAGTACCACTAGTTCATCTGATCTCTGAGCTCACTATTTTTAAAAGCCTCCTTGTTCCAACCATCAGGCTGTCTCGCTGCTGAGTGTCTTGTCTCACTGGCGCAGGTGACTGTGTGTGTGCCACAGAAGACATGACTTCATTACTAGTCAGTCCCTCACTTTGCTGTGGTTGCATCCAGGTGTATGTTCGGCTCATTCAGCTGCAGTACAGAATCTGGCTCGGCGCAAGACGATCAGCAGAAAGGAGAGAAGAGGGTTGGAGAAAGAGAGAAGGGAAATTGAGGGGAAGGGGATTTACAGTTTGTCTCAATCACTTTGGTTCATTTTTTGAAACAGTCTTAACATTCTCTAAACTGTAAGTGCAATTGTCACAACTGTTTTATGGGACATCACAACTCGATTGCATGTCTTCAAAATGTAGTAACTCACCCGAAACATTTAATTCATGCTTCAAAACCTAGTTATTGTGTCAGTAAATTGGCCAATGCCACCAAAATTCAAATGAAGTGTGCCTGATAGTCATATACTTTCCACCTCTATGCTAAACAAAACTATTTTATTGGATTCAGGAATGGGGAGTATAGTGGAAGGAACTCCGCTGTTATCCTTTCATACGCAGCAAACCATTCCCTAACAATGTTGGTTTGGTGGAAGCTGACATTACCCCACACAATTACATAATTTGTCAAATCTGGTCTAACTAAACCTCTTTCGTGTTCTGTTATTAGGTCTCTGTAAAGTGTATTTAGGAAGACCAGGAGAAGTTGGGTGTTATAGGGCCCAATGTGTGGAATATGTGTGCTCACACCATTCTCAGAAACGGCAGCACACATTGTAATATTGTCCCCACGTTGGCCTGGTGTGGCAATTGTGGCTTGGTGTCCAATGAGATTGCGGCCACATCTCCTGCCTTTGGCCAGATTGAACCCAGCCTCGCCACAAAAACAAGAATGCGAGTCATTTCATGTCCTTCCAGCTCCATTATTCTCTATATAGTAACACAGAAATAAAATATAAAGTTAGTTTTGCATAGTCTATTCTAGAATCAGACAGTTTAGTAAAGAAGAAATGTTTTCTTCTCTTATGGGTATCTACAACTTCAAGAAGTATATACAGGCATCATTGAAGTACAATAGAACTCCCATTACAATATACCATGTTCACGCCAATGTTTTACCTGGACATACTGGTACCACAGCTCCTCCATTCTGTCACTATTCCTCTCAAATGGCACCTTGTAGAATTGTTTCATAGTCATTTTTAAAAAAACTGTCACATTCTGTTAAAGGTCCCCAAAGCACACACATCCCTGGGTGGCTCCTCTTTTCAGTTCGCTGCAGCTGGCGACTGGAACGAGCTGCAACAAACACTCAAACTGGACAGTTCTATCTCAATCTCTTCATTCAAAGACTCAATCATGGACACTCTTACTGATAGTTGTGGCTGCTTTGTGTGATGTATTGTTGTCTCTACCGTCTTGCCCTTTGTGCTGTTGTCTGTGCCCAATCATGTTTGTACCATGTTTTGTGCTGCTACCATGTTGTGTTGCTGCCATGTTGTTGTTATGTTGTGTTGCTACCATGCTGTGTTGTCATGTGTTGCTACCATGTTATGTTGTTGTCTTAGGTCTCTCTTTATGTAGTGTTCTCTTGTTGTGATGTGTTTTTGTCCTATATTTATATTGTATTTATTTATTTTAATCCCAGGCCCCCGTCCCCGCAGGAGGCCTTTTGCCTTTTGGTAGGCCGTCATTGTAAATAAGATTTTTTTCTTAACTGACTTGCCAAGATAAATAAAGGTTAAATAAAAAATAAAATAAATAAAAATCTTTCTTAGCCTGATGGAATTGTTGGCTATGACCATGTTGCAAATGTCTTGTTCTTGCTGATGGCTGAATACTGCTGTTCTGCCACCAGCATGAGGTCGTTGTGCAGTCCTATATATGACATGTAGAATTCACAAATAGATCATGTTACAGATAATATATTGCATTCAAAATGTGCTGTATTACTGTATATACCTCATACATATCTTACAGTACGTTGTGATTTTCAGACTTGCCTTTACCTTTACAATAGTTGCTGTATTGTTGTGAATGAAATGCTGTACCAAAAGTAAAGAACGAGTACATGTTAACCTGTTTTCCCTACGGAATGTTAGCACAATTGATGACACTCTGGACCTGTTTTACATTAGGCTGTACTCTCCGACCAGCCTCTTCTATTGTCAGACCATGGTTTATGATATGGTCCACATTTGTGGCTCTGATTTCATCCTTCATGCCTTCTACCTCTTCCTCTATTATGTCTTCCCCTAACACCACCACCACCACGCATTCTTACACATCTTCTGATTTCTATTCCACGAGCATGTAGCTGCTGTTCAGGGTTGTGATGCCCCTCCATGTTCAAAATGGCAGTGATTGTGCTGTGGGCAAGCTCCATATATATGCTTCCAAACTTGATTGGTGATTGGTAAGATTGTGATTCCTAGTGGTTAGAGCGTTGGCCTAGTAACCGAAAGGTTGCAGCAAGTTCATATCCCCGAGCTGACAAGGTACAAATCTGTCGTTCTGCCCCTGAACAGGCAGTTAACCCACTGTTCCTAGGCCGTCATTGAAAATAAGAATTTGTTCTTAACTGACTTGCCTAGTTAAATAAAGGTAAAATTAAAACATTTAAAAAACTATGTCACCTGGCAGGTAATTTGCCAATTTAGCAGACATCACAAACATTCCATGTCATAGATATTGATGGAATATACATGTATGTATGTATGTCTGACTGATTCTGATCATTGAATGGATCATTTTGCATGTGATGGCCCACAAGATGAAATAATGTTTAGAAGTTGTGAAGAGTATGATAATTAAACTGACAATCAACTCATCAGTTTGTTCAGCCATGTGCATGTAGTTATTGTGCAAATTGTAGACAATTGTACTTACTATTTTGCACACATGCCAAAACACGTGCAAGTTGTTTAAATTAATAAGAAATTAAAATCTGGTGTGAACAACAAACTAATTGTTCAGAGATTTGAACCTATAGTTTTGCATTTTTTAAATTCTCATTAGAGAATTGAGCTACAGCGATTGAGAAAAAGTGTAATAACTTAAGATCTGAAAGAGATGCCTCCCAGCCTGTGGTAGGGAAAGAGAACCGACTGAGCATGAGAGTTAGGCAGGAAAATGGTGAAAGATAGCAAGAGAGATCAAGAGAAAAAGGGGG
Organism: Oncorhynchus nerka; assembly: GCF_034236695.1. Classification (NCBI taxonomy): domain Eukaryota; kingdom Metazoa; phylum Chordata; class Actinopteri; order Salmoniformes; family Salmonidae; genus Oncorhynchus; species Oncorhynchus nerka. Next base: position 40,001,382 of record NC_088413.1, read on the forward strand.
GAAAGTATGGTGTAAAGATAATGGATGAGGGGATGGAGGGAATGGATGAGGGGATGAAGGGAATGGATGAGGGGGTGAAGGGAATGTATGAGGGGGTGAAGGGAATGGATGAAGTGATGAAGGGAATGGATGACGGGATGGAGGGAATGGATGAGGGGGTGAAGGGAATGTATGAGGGGATGAAGGGAACGGATGAAGTGATGAAGGGAATGGATGACGTGATGAAGGGAATGGATGAGCGTGTGAAGAGAATTGATGAGGGGATGAAGGGAATGAAAGACGGGTTGAAGGGATGAAGAGAATGGATGACGGGATGAAGGGATTGGATGAGTGGGTGAAGAGAATGGATGAGGGGATGGAGGGAATGGATGAGGGGATGAAGGGAATGGATGAGGGGGTGAAGGGAATGTATGAGGGGATGAAGGGAATGGATGAAGTGATGAAGGGAATAGATGACGTGATGAAGGGAATGGATGAGCGTGTGAAGAGAATGGATGAGGGGATGAAGGGAATGAAAGACGGCTTGAAGGGATGAAGAGAATGGATGAGGGGATGAAGGGAATGGATGAGGGGATGAAGGGAATGGATGAGGGGATGGGGGAATGGATGAGGGGATGAAGGGAATGGATGAGGGGTGAAGGGATGTATGAGGGGATGAAGGGAATGGATGAAGTGATGAAGGAATAGATGACGTGATGAAGGGAATGGATGAGCGTGTGAAGAGAATGGATGAGGGGATGAAGGGAATGGATGAGGGGATGAAGGAAATGGATGAGGGGATGAAGGGAATGGATGAGGGGATGAAGGGAATTGATGAGAGGATGGAATGGATGAGGGGATGAAGGAAATGGATGAGGTGGATGAAGGGAATGGATGAAGGGATGGAGGGAATGGATGAGGGGATGGATCGAGGCTGGAATAAAGGGGGAAAATGACAGTGTAAAGGGGATTGATGAAGGGAATGCTACGGTGAGGCCTATTTATATACAGTCTATGGGCCTAGAACGTGCCTGGCCTGGGCTTGGTCTGGAGGGGACTGAAGTGGCTGGACAGATCCAGGTCAACAGGCATCAGAAAATCACTCTGATCTGCTACTTGCTTCAGAGTTTTAGACCTCGACACTAGCCTTGTCGCAGATCTGTTTGTACTGTAAGTTATAACCAATGACCTAGTAGTTGGCTATACGGCACAAACAGATCTGGGACCAGGCTACTAAACCACTGCCACCATCTCAGACAACATATGGTCCCACTCTACAGAGTGCTCTGATTATAGTGTTCCATTTTGAGTGTTTTTGTAACACTACGTGGTGTAGGAAATCAACTCAAATTTAACACTATTGGGTAAGTAATACTCACAGTGTAATTTATATTCAAAGCTAGTGTTAATCTAGAGTCAACTCCTACTAGTGGTATGCAAAAACACTGTTACAGTAAGTGATTTTGGGTGTTATTTTAGCACTAATTTGCATATGGTGCCTTTTCTTTTCGAGCGAATTGTAGAGTTACCACCCATGACTGTATTTGTTAGTGACAGAGAGATAGTTGTTGAATTCTTGCCTTTTAAAAGCCTGTGGCTTTCACCAAATTAGTACCTAGGTGAATATTATCATTACAAATTTTACTTGATGACAATACATCACATATATCATAAGACCTTGCTTTGATGGCCTAGTTTTCCCCCTAACAGAATGGTGTTAGGAAAATCCTGGTTTACAAATTACATGCATCATCAGGCCTGCAAGTCACATTATGCTGGCTGGCAATGTGATGTCTAATTCCTTTTAGAATTCAGACAGAGTTTTTATTCAACCACAACTTGTATTCAGAATGACTACCAGGGTTAGGAACTCAGATAAAGGAGACTACCTCAACCATTTAAACCGGAACAACCGTTTCAGTGACGCGTGCAATAAATGTAACTAACTGATTGTATTTGTTTAGAAAAATGTATGTTATTAATCTTGAAAAATGTTCTTTATTATCTTTGTGTAGCATAAGATAATCAATCAATGTACATGCATAGCATGCTGGGAAATATGGTAATGATGGGTGTAGTTTTGATGGGACTGTTTTACTCTCCATAGTGTAAAACAATAACTCTGGTTATTAACACCAACACTGGGGTTGTTTTTACTGGGTGTTAATTTAACTCTAACAGAGTGAATTTTCTGTTGGAACATTGCTGGAACATTTTCTGTTGGAGAGGAGTCAGTCAGTAGGCCTAAGCAAACAGGGAGAGTGACAACAGACAGACAGATATATAGTCTATGATCACTATTCTCGAACACTAAAGTCTTATCAAGGATGGAACGTTCTGAGTGAGAGTGAGTGGACATGTATCTGTTTTAATGGATAAGAACAAGGGGAGGGGGAGTGAGCTTTATCTAACCTCTTCTCTCTGTATCTCGTCATCTGAAGGATGTAAAAAAAAAACAGTTAGACAAAGCCCAGGCTCCAACCCCAGTCTCAGCCTCTGCCCCAAACTCATACCCTTGCCTCAGCCCCAGACTACCCTCCCCGCTACCCAGGCTCAGACTACATGCCCTCTGGCTGGGGCTGCCTATGTGCCCTGTCTCAGATTCCACTGAATGTCATTTTCACTGTTAAAGGGGATATTGTTTCACTCAGCGATGCACATCCTTATGGCTCTCTCTAGGGAGTTCCCCCTAGCTCCCACTCCCCAGTGTTCTAACCCTCTAACAGCAACCCCTCTCTGATCTAAAACATGCATTTATAGACAAAGTATTTATTCAAATCTGTGTTATTTAATTTCCAGCTCTGCGTTTGTTTACGAAGGGGAGAAGCATATTGCTTTGGGTTGTTTGGATGGATGTTTGTTTCCAGGGTTGCGTCTCCAGGGGAGTGGCATACATGACAATTCACATAGTGGAGGGAAGGAAGGAATAGCGGGTTGAAACAGCAGTAGGAGTAGAAGCTTTTGAGGTTTGACATTTCTATTTCCACCATATAGTTCTGTGTGATCCCTACCCTCCTTCATCTCCCACAGTATATACTATTACATAATATTATTATGCTATTACATAATAACATACTATTACCCTTACTGGAATGGCCAGCTCAGAGGTTCAGCATTTGAGGATTACACAGTATGAAGGCGTTTACACTGTAAATGCACACAGGAGAAAGCATGTCGTAGATATACTGTGTCTTTGTGCGTTTGAAATCAGCAATTAAAAAACGGCTGATGTTTTTTATTAATGAAAGGAATAAAAGACTAAGCTGTGTTCAGTGTTGTTGCTGCCTTTTGTGTAACTGATTGGTAATTGATCAGTGATCCATCGTCGCAATGTTTGTTTGGCTGAGCCAGGGAAATTGTCAGCCGTTATTCTGCTGTGTGTGCCCTTCTTTTATGTGATGTGCTCTTTTACACGGCACCCTTCAGCAGAGGGCTCCCTCACCACTGCCAACCTATCAGACAGCTCATTCATCATCATGTCCTTCTGTCCACCCCCCCCCCAGTTTGCATGTGGGAAGCCATTATCATGCTTAACGGTGGACCTAAAGACTTGTGTTAGAGCCCCAAACTAGTGCCTAGACTTAAGCTCAGCTGACTGACACATTTCATCCACCCCTAGTTTGTATGTGGGAAGCCTTTAATTAAAGATGCACTCTCGAACGTTTGTACAATTTTAGCCACTAGTCTTGAAAATGGGCTCATGAGCCAGTATACTACTTCATCCAATTTTGTACTATGTGATCTATTTCATATGCTATGTTACAAATCCAATTTGTGCAATATGATACCAGTAGTGTAGTCATAAATTATTTGGTGGGTGGGCCTGCAGAAATTTGTATGGGCCAAAGAAAACAGCTAACTTCCTGCAATTATACACATTTAGCCATGGGACAAAGCTTAAAATGTGCAGTTTTACAGCTAATCTCATGCTATTCTACATATTTTGCCAGGAGGCTGAGGGAAAATGATACATTTTTTTAATCTAATTCAAGCTAAAACATAGGTGTGTTGACTGTGATAAAGGCACTGGATTATAATGTATGACATGTCTTGTTTGCTAAATGAATAAATGAAGCAGAGGCATGGTGCATATAGCCATAGAATCACAGTGGCTTATTGGGGGTGTGGCTTTCAGTTAGTTATTTTTGGCCACCCATCCCATGAGAGTGAATGTCATTCCAGTGCACTGATTGCTATGAATTCTATCTGATGGTGCTTGCATGTTTAGGTCAAAAGACAAATAATGTCCCATTTGGAACACTGACAAGTAGAGAGCATAAAAAATATATACAATACCAGTCAAAAGTTTGAACAAACCTATTCATTCAAGGGTTTTTCTTTATTTTGTACTATTTTCTACATTGTAGAATAATAGTGAAGACATCAAAACTATGAAATAACACACATGGAATCATGTAGTGACCAAAAAAGTGTTAAACAAATCAAAATATATTTTATATTTGAGATTCTTCAAAGTAGCCACCCTGAGCCTTGACGACAGCTTTGCACACTCTTGGCATTCTCTCAACCAGCTTCATGAGGTAGTCACCTGAAATGCATTTCAATTAACAGGTGTGCCTTGTTAAAAGTTAATTTGTGGAATTTCTTTCCTTCTTAACACTTTTGACCCAATCGGTTGTGTTGTGACAAGGTAGGGGTGGTATACAAAAGATAGCCCTATTTGGTAAAAGACCAAGTCCATATTATGGCAAGAACAGCTCAAAAAGTAAAGAGAAATGACAGTCCATCATTACTTTAAGACACGAAGGTCAGTCAATCTGGAACATTTCAAGAACTTTGAAAGTTTCTTCAAGTGCAGTTGCAAAAGCATCAAGCGCTATGATGAAACGGGTTCTCATGAGGACCGCCACAGGAAAGGAAGACCCAGAGTTACTTCTGCTGCAGAGGATAAGTTCATTAGAGTTACCAGTCTCAGAAATCGGCAATTAACTGCACCTCAGATTGCGGACCAAATAAATGCTTCACACAGTTCAATTAACAGACACATAAACATCAACTGTTCAGAGGAGACTGTGTGAATCAGGCCTTCGAATTACTCCAAAGGAACCACTACTATTGGACACCAATAAGAAGAGTCAAAATGTGAGATTTTTGGTTCTAACGGCTGTGTCTTTGTGAGACACAGAGTAGGTGAACGGATGATCTCTGAATGTGTGGTTTCCACCGTCAAGCATGGAGGAGGAGGTGTTATGGTGTGAGGGTGCTTTGCTGGTGACACTGTCAATGATTTATTTAGAATTCAAGGCACACTTAACCAGCATGGCTAGAACAGCATTCTGCAGGAACACGCCATACCATCTGGTTTGCTCTTAGTGGGACTGTCACAGGACAATGACCCAAAACATACCTCCAGGCTGTGCAAGGGCTATTTGACCAAGAAGCAGAGTGATGAGTGCTGCATCAGATGACCTATCCTCCACAATCACCCAACCTCAACCCAACTGACATGGTTTGGGATGAGTTGGACTGCAGAGTGTTGGAAAAGCAGCAAACAAGTGCTCGCATATGTGGGAACTCCTTCAAGACTGTTGTAAAAGCATTCCAGGAGACTACCTCATGAAGCTGGTGAGAGAATACCAAGAGTGTGCAAAGCTGTCAAGGCAAAAGGTGGCTACTTTGAAGAATCTAAAATATATATTTTGATTTGTTTAACACTTTTTTGGTTACTACATGATTCCATATATGTTATTTCATAGTTTTCATGTCTTCACTATTAATCTAGAATGTAGAAAATAGTAAAATAAAGAAAAACCCTTTAATGAGTATGTAAAGCTCGTCTGAAGAAGTGGACCAAGATGCAGCGTGGGGTAGGTTAATCATATTCTTTAATGCTAACCAGGAAAACCAAGAACGAGAACCAATGTAGGTACAGCCTTGTAGGGCTCAACCGCAACAAACAACAACAAGATCCCACAACATAGGTGGGAAAAAAGGCTACCTAAGTATGATTCCCAATCAGAGACAACGATAGACAGCTGCCTCTGATTGGGAACCACACTCGGCCAAACACAAAGAAATACAACACATAGAATGCCCACCCAAATCACACCCTGACCAAACCAAATAGAGACATTAAAAGGCTCTCTAAGGTCAGGGAGTGATAGAGTAGGTGTGTCCAAACTTTTGACTGGTACTGTACATATTTATTGTTGTTGTTGCTCAGTCTGATTGGTGGGCCTGGCTCCCCAGTGGGTGGGACCCGGCCCACCAAGGCCCACGTGGCTGTATAATACAAATGTGATGTGCTTAAGATCCCAGAGTGCATCTTTAACAAGCTAATGTAACAGAGGTGGTTCGGCTGAACTACGCCGGTGTGATGATGAGTAAGTAACTTTGTCTGAGACTTCAAGACTTGTGTTAGCGAGCTAACACATGATTGTAGGAGGAAGGATCCCAATATTTTAACTCCAGTCCGTCTCACTTATACAAATCATTATTGAACGATGTAGCCTAAGGGCTTATCACATAAAGAGCATCCTCAATACGAGGTGCTGCAGATTCAGAGAACTACAGAGTCGCATCCCTACTGTATGTCTCTGCAGTTCACTGAATCTGCACCAACTTGTATTGAGGACAATCTTTAGGCAATAAGCTCTTACATCGTTCAAGAATGATTGCGTAAATCAAACCAACTGTGGATTCAAAATGAAAAAAGGTTTTTGACAAAAAACAGATCTCAGGCTTTGCTCTGTTTGACATGGCTGCGTGTGTGAGTGTGTGTGTCAGAGAGAATGAGAGAGAGAGAAAGAGTAGAGAGGGAGAGAAGGAGAGAGAGAGAGAAAATAGTTCATTGTCTCCTGTTTGACATATTCTGTCTGCTATCTTTTTCTGCTGGGAACTCCCTGGCTAAATCGGGAACGATATCTGCTCTGCTTCAGCTTGGAGGTCTTGCCCACATGGCCCTTCCATGGCAATCCATTTTTTTCTAATAAAAAGGATAAAATCCCACTGGAAAGTTTCCTGAAAGCCAGCGTTTAACAAAGACTAGTCTGTGTTTCTACATCATAGCAAGGCAAGGGGCCTTTTAAAATTTCTAACAGAGCCTAGTCAGTACACTTGGTCTCAGCCAGCAGCATTTTATTTTCACAGTTTTGTTCCACTTGACGCAAGCAAGGAAACTTAGTTAGCGCACACAGTGTTCTGCTCCGTGTCGCATAAATAAACCCTTTCAACATTGGGCACTAGACGGAACGGGAAAACAAAGCCTCCTTGTCTCTCTGAGGTACACACAGGTTCCATCCTGTTGTTAGTTAGATCCTGGAAGGGCCCTTTACAAGAGGACATCCCTTGAGTTTTCCTGCTGTTTCCTATTGGAGAACAGGGCTTGAGGTGTGGATGTCTGTGGCAGACGACTCTAGTGCAGCCTCAGCCTCGCCATCTGGTACACCTGATCCTCTTGACTCCCCACCATTTATATTTGAGTTATCAGACACTCTTATCCGAACGACATACAATCAGTGCACTTAACTAAAGTAGGTAAAACAACCACATGTATGTTTCCACCATCCCTTTTCTTTCTCCATTTACAGAACTCACTATTTCCACATTGCATCTGTAGGCAGTCTGTAGGCAGTCTGGGCACACAGTACAGTACACTCTGTGACACTGACTATACCATTTAGTAATGCATCAGAACTAGGAGGAGGCCAGCTAAAGAAAATAGTTGGCAAATATTGAAACGTGTGTGGGTGTGTACTGTATAACCAGATGACTGAAGTAGCAGCTAACTGCCAGACTTTGAAGTATCACAGCTTTGGAAGGTGGTGGTGTGGTGATAGCCAATAAAAAGACAGACATGGAATTCAGAATAAGATCAATTCTGAATTGGGAGTCTCTAAAGCCAATTGCCATTCCATATTCCATTGATATCTTTGCCATTGCATTGATACCATTTTCATGGTCTCCGCTTTGTGGTTTTCAGCATACACCACACATACCATCATCCCTCCACCAACTGTCAGGGTTTCTCTGTGAAGATTGAACAGCACTTGGAGGACATTTGTAACAGCTATCTCTCCAACTGAACGTATCCGGGTCTTGGTTGGATCCTGCCTGGTATTCTTGGCATATGGTGTTCCTCCTGTGCTATGGAGGGTGAGTGGATTCCCCTGCAGGTTGGGGCAGATGGAGACAGTGGTCCTTGGCTTCAGGAGAAGAAAATGGAGGTGCATTAGACACACACTCATAAAAGAGGCATTATAAACTTGGGTGGGACGAGCCCTGAATGCTGATTGGCTGAAAGCCATGGTATATCATACCGTATACCACGGGTATGACAACATTTATTTTTACTGCTCTAATTACGTTGGTAACCAGTTTATTATAGCAATAAGGCACATTGGGGGTTTGTGGTATATTGCAAATATACCACGGCTAAACTCCTCGTTGTGTTGTGCGTAAGAGCAGCCCTTAGCTGTGGTATATTGGCCATATACCACACCCCCTCAGGCCTTATTGCTTAATTAGACTACAACCCACACAATTTTTGCCTTTATAACTTTCCCAGAAGGCATGGATTATTGAGTCATTATTAGTTTTACACGTCAGATATGTGTCACGTTCTGACCTTAGTTCTTTTGTTATGTCTTTGTTTAGTATGGTCAGGGCGTGAGTTGGGTGGGTTGTCTATGTTCCTTTTTCTATGATTTGGGATTTCTGTGTTTGGCCTGGTATGGTTCTCAATCAGAGGCAGCTGTCAATCGTTGTCCCTGATTGAGAACCATACTTAGGTAGCCTGGTTTCACTTTTGAGTTGTGGGTGATTATTTTCCGTGTTTGTTCCACACGGGACTGTTTCGTTTGTTTCATTTATTCACGTTGTTATTTTGTACTTTTCAGTGTTCTATTAAAAGTAAGCAATATGAACACATACCAAGCTGCACATTGGTCCTCCGATCCTTCCTACTACTCCTCCTCGACTGAGGAGGAGGAAGACATCCGTAACAATATGACTCTGCCATTGTGCTGTAGAATTTATGTTTTTTGTATCTTGTATAATAAATTCTAAAACATTCATTTATACTGGATTAACTTCTTAGTGATCCCTTCGCGCAACAATCCCGTTAATGGGATTGATTTGACAACACCCAGTGAAATAGCAGCGCGCCAAATTCAAAGACAGAAATACTCATAATAATAACAATTCATAAATCATGCAAGTGTTATACATCGGTTTAAAGATTAACTTCTTGTTAATCCAGCCACAGTGTCAGATTTCAAAAAGGCTTTATGGCGAAAGCAAACCATGCTATTATCTGAGGACAGCACCCCATCACACAAACACGTGGAAATCATAATTCATCCCGCCAGGCACGACACAAAAGTCAGAAATAACGATATAATTCTTGCCTTACCTTTGAAGATCTTCTTCTGTTGGCACTCCAATATGTCCATTAAAGATCAAAATGGTCCGTTTGTTCGATAAATACTGTCGTTATGTCCCCAAAATGGCAATTTATTTGGCGCGTTTGATTCAGAAAATACACCGGTTCCAACTCGCGCAACATAACTACAAAGTATCTAATAAGTTACCTGTAAACTTGATCCAAACATTTCAAACAACTTTCCTAATTGTCACGCCCTGGTCTAAGTATTTTGTGTTTTTCTTCATGTATTGGGTCAGGCCAGGGTGTGGCATGGAGTTTTTGTATTGTGGTGTGTTTTGTCTTGGGGTTTTGGTGTGTATGTTAGTGGGATTGTAGCTTAGTGGGGTGTTCTAGGAAAGTCTATGGCTGTCTGAAGTGGTTCTCAATCAGAGGCAGGTGTTTATCGTTGTCTCTGATTGGGAACCATATTTAGGCAGCCATATTCTTTGGTTGTATTGTGGGTGATTGTCCTTAGTGTCTTGATGTCCTTGTTCCTGTCTAGGTTAGGTTACACCAGTATAGGCTGTTTCGGTTTTCATTACGTTTATTGTTTTTTGTAGTAATTGTATTTAGATTCGTGTTACGTTTGTTTATTAAAACATGGATCGTAATATACACGCTGCATTTTGGTCCGACTCTCCTTCACCATTAGAAAACCGTTACACTAATCCAACTTTAGGTATTTTTAAACGTAAATAATCGATCAAATTTAAGACGGAATAAACTGTGTTCAATACCGGAAGAAAACCAAATGGAGCGAGCTTTCAGGTCGCGCCCACCAACGACAACAGTACACTTGGCTATCCACTCAGATAGGAAATGGCTACTTCTTAATTTCTCAAAGGAAAAACATCAATCAATTTCTAAAGACTGTTGACATCTAGTGGAAGCGATAGGAACTGCAAGCAAGTGCCTTGCCAGTGAACTCTAGATCCACATAGAAAACCCATCGAAAAGAGAGTGACCTCAAAAACAAATTTTCCTAGATGGTTTGTCCTCGGGGTTTCGCCTGCTAAATAAGTTCTGTTATACTCACAGACATAATTGTAACAGTTTTAGAAACTTTAGAGTGTTTGCTATCCAAATCTACCTATATGCATATCCTAGCTTCTGGGCCTGAGTAGCAGGCAGTTTACTTTCGGCACATTTTTCATCTGGATGTGAAAATAGTGCCCCCTAGCCTTAAGACGTTTTAAGCTTACATTTACATTAACTGTAATCTCATTAGTTATGTTTCAACATTCCTTCCATCTTGTGCCAACATCAGTTATTTTTAAGTCTGGGTTCCAAAAGTTTATATTTTTTCTAAGAGATTGTCAGTTGGATAGGCTCTCTGCAAGAATCTGTATAGCTTACCAATCATATGAATATCCTTTTCTGACTCAAATAGGATTCCCTCAAGATTGCTCTGATGTCCAAAAGATTTCAAAACTAAATGTTGTGACATAAAACGTAAGTTGCATGTATTTGAAAATATCTACATTGGTCAATCCAAAATGTATTTTAAAAGCTGTAATGGGAATGTATTTCTGTTTTACCAAGTAATTTACGGTTTCCATGCCTTTAATTTTCCATGTGGACCAATTTATCTGTGAATTCCGAAACGCTATCCAAGGATTGTTCCATAAGGGTGTGTTTTTAGGGATGTGATATTGGTTCTTGTAGAATATGTTTCATTTTCTTCCATATTGTTATTGTGTTTCTAACTATGAAGTTAATGTTCTTAGCTTTATCCTTTTAAATTACACACGTAAAAAGATTCTGGGGATGAACATGCACATCTTCAATATGTGCCCATTGCTCCTCTTTAATGTATTTAACTATATGTCGAAAGTAAAAGCCTTGGGTAGCGAGTTGATACAATTCCAAGTCTGGAAGGTTAAAACCCTCATACCTTAGGAAGATGTAAAACATTCCTTTTAATTCTATGAATGTTATTTGCCCATATAAAGTCTGTTATGACCAAGTATACTTTTTTAAAGAATATATTAAATGGGGTAATTGGTATTACTGAAAATAAAGATAAAAGCTTTGGGAGCCATGCCATTCTGTATGGTTTATTCTACAGTACTGTACGATTTATGGGAAGATTGTTCAATTGAACTAGATCTGCTTTTATATTGTTGAGTAATGGAATAAAGGTGTCTTTATATATTTGTTGTTTGTTGTCACTTATTAAGCAAAATGTGTATTTAATATTGTTTGTGGTCCACTTGAAAAGGATTTCTGTAGATTGTGAGTTACTGTTTTTCTTTTTCCTATTGCCATTATCCATATACATTTTACATCCTGAGATTTTAGAGTACTCTGAAAATATTTTTAGCAAAGGGGACATTGAGTTTTTGATATTGGTCAAGTATATCAAGAGATCATCTGCAAAGAAGTTTAATTTATATTCATGTTTACCAATACTGATACCTGTTCCGTTTGGGTCCTGTCTAATTCTTTCTGCAAGATGTTCAATTGCCAGTGCAAACAGGAGAGGGGAGGGGGGACATCCCAGTCTTGTGCCCTTTTCTAAAGCAATTTAATCAGATAATGTCAATGTCTTATTTGTGTATAAATTTACTTTAGGACATTTATATAATATTTGTATTAAATGTATTATTTCCTCCCCCCTTGAGTTTGGAGAGAAAAATGTCCATTTTAAAGTTAATTTCCAGCAGTTCTACACATTTTGCCATGGGGCAGAGAGAATTTTTGTTCAATTTTAAAGCTAATTTCCTGCAATTCTACACATTTTACCATGACTTATGCCATAATATCTGAGTGATATCAAAGGGGGCCGACATGGGCTAATTGAGTGACTGTGAGTGACTGAAATAACAAAACCAATATGCTGATGCACAAGCAAATTTCGAACTTGCACATTGTGTATTCTACTAATCTATCTCTCAACAGTATGTTGAAACCCTGACTGAGGCCCTAAGTGACAGCTTATGTTGCTTATGCCTGGAGCCGGCCCTGGAAAAGGCCATTCAAGACAGTTATAAGTGTTTTCAGCATCAACAGCAATTATTGCTAAATGTATATCTTGTTATTTTGAGTGTTATATTAAACTGAAACATGTTCACGTATATCCTAGTAAGGGTGTATTTTTTATAAACCCTGTTTGTTTTATGTGTATCAAGTCTGGTAAGATGTTTGCCATTCTATTGCTTATAAGCTTTGTTATTATTTTATTGTCACAACTTATTAAACGTATGCATCTATAATCAGTCGGAGACCCTCCAGATTTTCTGAATGAATTACAACATTTTCATTGATCGGAAACAACAGTCCTATATTCATTTCATTCACCTGTAAGAAAGCCTGTCCCTTTAAGAGTGACTCACGACATCACAGCTAGCAGCATGAGCTCACAGTGTTAATTAGCCTAACTCCCAAGTTCAGCTGACTACCTGTGGCTGTGCAGAGAATCTCCGGTTTTATAACATGTTTTATTCTTCATTGTGAGTGAATGCAAGAACTATACAGTATTTGTTTCCTTATGTTTCTTGACGAAGTTGTCAATGTTTTAGTCATATTTTCGTCATTGTACACAGTGGCGATTTTAGCATGCAAATCTAGGTGGGGCAAACTCCCCAATTTTTTTTGTATGCATGTCAGCAAAAGAAAGCGCACCAAACCATCACGATCAGCATATGTAGCACCTACACCCGAGCAGTATCCAACCCACCCCTCCCCCCCTGCAAGCACCTTTACTTCCCACCCTGTTGCCCTAATTTCCGCAACACTTACCCCCCATCAACCCACATTTAACAGGCATGTACAAACAAGAGAGAAAAAAAATAAAAATAATAAACACATTGTCTGGCCGATGCCAAAAAAGCACGGCGCGACCTCGAACAAGAGGTAAAACAAAAATAAAATCCCAACTATACGTTCACCTCTCACTATCCTAGAACTTCTACTAACATATGAACTGAGGAGGCTCCCGTGAGTTAAGTGTTCAGTTAGCATCTAATAAACCTAAACCGAATAAGTTGCAACTTAAACATATTGCGCATTTAAGCGTCATCCTATACTCAAATATTGCAAAAATCTCTTAAACTGGAGACTCACATCTCCCTCACTAGCTTTAAGCACCAGCTGTCAGAGCAGTTTACAGATCACTGCACCTGTACATAGCCCATCTGTAAACAGCCCATCTATCTACCTACCTCATCCCCATACTGGTATCTATTTATTTATTATTTTGCTCCTTTGCACCCCAGTATCTCTATCTGCACAATCATCTTCTTCCGATCTACCATTCCAGTGTTTAATTGCTATATTATAATTACTTCGCCACCATGGCCTATTTATTTCCTTAATTTACGTGCTAGTGAGTAGCCGGCTAATATTTATATTTCAAGGTTAGCCAACTGGGATCTAGGTATAATTTCACAAGCTCTGAATTCAGCGAACAAGGCAAAACAGTTGTTATGAACACACCCTTCTGTCCGTCTCCAACAGTTTGAACAGCATGCTAGCCTGTCCACTTTGTTCCGATGTTTCCATCAAGTGGCCTACTTTATTTCTCAGAATGAGAACGAGTTGCCAGTTCCTTATATAATTGTTTTATGCATATAGCACATTTATAAAACACAGACTAAACAGCTAGTATAGCAATCTTTATTTGACTAAAATGCTGCTGGTGATACGTTCTCAAACTTTTAGGGGTTGAAACATAAACAGGGTATGGTTCGAAAGGTTAACTTCTCCTCTAATACAGTAAAATAATTATCAGGAAGAAGTGATCTCTCATCTTTGTTGTTGTGAGTGGTAGGGAGAGGGGCTTGGGAGAAAGAGGCGAAGCGGGAGGTTTCACTTTCGCCAAAATCTGTCTAAAATCAGCCCAATACGTTTCTATGCGCTTATTTTGAACCTAAGCTCGTCACCTGCCTTCTCGCCTTTGGGACAACGACTCCCATTGTTAGGGTTTAGACATGAGCATCTCGTCATTATACAAATCTCTGGTGTAAATGGGAAGGTGCACACAGCACCAAAAATACAAGAGAGCAAGCATACATAAATGCTCATAAAAAAATAATAAAATAAAATACTTGATTCTGCTATACAGACGTTTGGAATATCGAGCAATAACATAAATTCTATTTAATCAAATTAATTTGATATATGGCCCAGCCCTATCGTAAACCACCTCCAACCTCATTTTAGAGAATTTGGCAGTACATCCAACCGGCCTCACAACTGCAGGCCACGTGTAACCACGCCAGCCCAGGACCCCCACATCTGTACTAAAGCCTTTTTGTGGGGAAAACAGTCTGATTGGCAAGGCCTGGCTCCCCAGTGGGTGTGCCAATGCCCTCCCAGGCCCAGCCAGGGTCTAATTAATTGATTTAAATCGACTGATTTCCTTATATAACTCACTATATGTAACTCAGTAAAACCTTTGAAATTGTTGCGTGTTGCGTTAATATTTTTGTTCAGTATATTTAATAAATATGATGAAAGGGTTTCTGAAGGAAATACTGCCATTTGGGATGAAAACAACATAGGCTGAGATGCTGGTTCTGGTAAGGAGTGAAATCTCCACTAACCTTGTATAACCGCCCTCCTTCATGACACTGCCCTTATCTTGCCATGGACTGTCTCTCCCCACCCAAACTGCCAACCTTTATCATTCGCACTTTCTCACACACGCACAACCCACAAACCTCTTTCTTCTTCCTAATCTAACAGACCAACGGGGGAAAGGAACGGGAAAGCGAGGGCAATAATGGTGGAAGTAAAAACAGTGCCTCAATTAATAAAA
This sequence comes from Oncorhynchus nerka, assembly GCF_034236695.1. NCBI lineage: Eukaryota > Metazoa > Chordata > Actinopteri > Salmoniformes > Salmonidae > Oncorhynchus > Oncorhynchus nerka. The sequence goes on from NC_088413.1 coordinate 40,016,507, forward strand.
TGATGTTAATGGAGGTCAGCAGAGGCTAAAGCTCTGTTGGCTGGTCTGGGCCTCAGTCGGAAAAACACTGACTGTGTGACTAAAACAGCCCCAAAATACATAATAAATCAATTAATGAAGTGTCATGTCTGGATCCTCAGGGATCGCTGCACAGCCTGAACAGTCTGCCCTGTCTGCTGTCCATTCAGCACTGCTGTCAATGGAGCATGTGAGGACAATGTGCTTATAGCGATCTCTGCTGATGAAGATAGGAAACTGCATCTTAGTGCATCATGGAAGTAATGGAAAATGGGACAACAGTGCCACCTGCTGTCTCATTCATACCAGTACAGGAACGGAGTAATGCATGGTGCAGTAACAATATTTTAAATTTATTTTAATTTTACCTTTATTTAACTAGGCAAGTCAGTTAAGAACAAATTCTTATTTTCAATGACGACCTAGGAACAGTGGGTTAACTGCCTGTACAGCACTCTGACATCACCAACATCTGGAAGAGGAGCCAGCCAATCAAAGAAGTCTGCACAGCAGCCAGAGAGCAGCCAAGAAAACAATCAGCATCACGCAGGAACTCCTATTCACAGTTCCCAGTTCCCTACAAACATACACACGCACATATGCACGAGTGCAGACACACATGCACGCGCACGTGCACACTAACAGTTCATAGTATAAAACAGGTAAACAAGTTGGAAACAACTTTCTTCTAGTTCAATTTGAGAGCATATTGGCTTGGGTTAGATCTCTGATGAGTCACAGGAAGATGCTGTCTAGTTATAATTACATCACACTGGCAACAACGTTGGTAAAAGTATAGAAGTGCCAGCCTACAGTGGCATATACGTAAGCGCACACACACACACTGTTACTTCATCTTGAATGTGCAAGTAGATAATAGTATCCCTCTCTACTGTTGCAAAGAGTTACTTCATTTTGAGTGCACTGATGGTAAAATATATAGAGAGACTTGTGATTGGCTTACCATGGTCATATGACTGCAGACTCTTGGCCTAGTAGTTGAGCTTTCCATATGGAAGGGTGCTCAGTTACATTCGGCAGTTGGTCTATTTTTTCTTTTTTTAGGGGGTCGGAACAGAGTTATAAATAATTTGTACACTGCAGAATCTCAAACAGATATAGCATTTGAGAAAAATATAATAATTTCAAACCTTGATTGCATTGGGATACACAATCACATATGCCTCTCTTCTTAGGTGTGGGGATACTTGGGAACAGATTTCCTAAATTAAAATCACTTTGAGCTCATGTTGTTTTGTTCTCAGGTGACTTTAGGGGCCAAATAAAATCACACATGGGCTGAATTTGGCCCGCATACCACCTATTTGGGAACTCCGCCATATGGTATAGATCAGATGTACACCAGGGGAATTCCTCCATGCCTACATTTACATTGAAAACCACCTCATAAAACACGGTAGAGATTCAGTACACCATCAGAGGAAGCACCGTCTTCCTGGAATAGACTCTCTGCTCTGTATAAAAAAACTCTCTCCCTCCTCTCTTTTTCTCCACTCCCTGGGTTTCTCTCTCCCAGTCTTTCTCTGTTCTCTCTCTCTCTCCTTCTCTCTCTCTGTGTCACTGTCTGTCTGTCTGTCTGTCTGTCTGTCTGTCTGTCTGTCTGTCTGTCTGTCTGTCTGTCTCTCTCTCTCTCTCTCTCTCTCTCTCTCTCTCTATGTCTCTCTCTCTCTCTAAGGAGACCACCCAGGATCATGTTTTCACAGCAAGCTACATCTCCTTGGACTCAGACATAGGCTATAACACACACCACAGTTCTTGAAGGCATGAAGCTGTCCAAACCAGAAAGACTACGGTGTGGATAGTGGATACCTAAGGCCACTATCAAACTGTTTTTAAACAGAAACTCCCATAATGATGTTTTACCTAATTTAGTTCAGAATTAGCTGTTATGTGACATCAGTGTTGGCCTACCAGTCCAGGACATGTGTTGCCTAATCACGGTCTTCTATTCTACTCTGTTTTGCTCTTATCCTTTACAAAACAAAGGAGTGATCATACGAGAATGAAACTATACTTTGTCTGATAGTAATTGAAAACACATAGCCTACAATATAGCCTAGTTAAAGACTACAGCATTATCCATCTCTCTCTTCCCTTTGAAGATGATGGGACAATGAAAAGGCTAGATCAGGGTTATCCAACTCTTACCCTAAGAGATCTGGAGCCTGCTTTTCTCTTCTACCTGATAATTAATTGCACACACCTGGTTTCCCAGGTCTAAATAAGTATCTGATTAGAGGGGAACAATGAAAAAAAGCAGTGGAACTGGCTTCAGTAAGGTTGAGGGGGCTAGACAGAGGGAGATATGAACATACATTTTTAAAGGAACTGGCCACAATCAAAACATTTGTTTTTGTTTTTTTTGTAGGCTACTCAAACAGCAACAGTTTAATACTTTATAAATGTTCCCGTTAGTTTTGAAATAACACCGCACTGTTGTGTTGCGTGCAGGTAGGGAGGCGGGGGTAGTGAGAGGGCAACGATGCTGAATAGTGTCCCCCTCCCCTCCCACTGCAGCCCACTCCTCGTTCGTGCACTGACTTCCAGGGGAAACCGCTTTGTTACGAACTGTATCCACATTTTACGCGGGTTACTCAAGTCCGCCTCAATTAAAAAATACAGCAGGACTACCCGGACGAGTAGGTGTTGGAGAAATAACGCGTACTGTCTCTTTAAGATCTCTTGGCTAGTCTGCTTCGTATTGATCAATCCACCATTTTCCAACACACAGCGGCGGCAGTGGTAACAGCGACGGCTCCTGCGAGAGATAGCCCTACCTGGAGACGCCAGGACCCGGGGCAGTCATGGCAGCGAACATGTACCGGGTTGGAGGTAAGGGGAACACAGCTATGGACAATTTTGTGTCTCGTTCTCCCTGGTTCGTCGCGGGTTTTGCAGCATGGTTTTGTCTTTTAATTTGATTTCCTAAAGCTAAAGTGCCTTGTGCCTTCAGTCGGTGATGAAGATGATGGTGACTGTGAGGAGGAGGATGGTGATGAAGAGTATCGTAGGGACCCCGGTCCCCCCCCCTCGTTGTCTCGCTGTTGTTGTCACACAAACCAATATGGTCGTCTTCAGAGTTAACATTTTTTTTGTTTCTATTAAAGTAATTATTCAACGGTTTCGCTTTTAAAAGTAAGTTCGGCTGGCTAACGCATTAGTTGGCTAACAGGCTATTTGGCTCTGGTGAGAGAGTTGAGCATTTTGAGGCAGAGCACGGTAACGTTAACTGCTGCTGGCCTCTGAAGTTGTACTTTCAGAGTAATGAAATTACATTACGATGGTGCCTATTGTCTAATCAGAGCATCTGTATTTCATATTAGACCGACCTTTTTTTTGAGTCTATATCAAATCGATCAGCGTTTGCATTTCATAATATGTACCACTTTACAGTAACAATAGCTACCTAGCAAGGTTAGTCTACTCGGGTTCAAGTTGACTTAAATTTAGTTTTCAACTCACCTGGCTCGTTCGGTACATACTGAGGTCCGGTGTCACACTCCCTCCCCCTTGCAATACATTTTAATCATCAAATTGGCAACTGTATCCAGCAGTAGGCTAGTCATGCCACAGGTTTTAAACCAAGCTTCATTCATTGTTAGCTGGTGTGTGAACATGTTTCTGTTCGACCACGACAGTGTGTGTTCAGCAGCACCAGTTGTGGATTGTGATGGATGGGGTCAATGTGACCAGTCCTAGAGGAAACGATGTTTTACTTATTTTTATTGGAACTATTTAACACGGAGGAAACACTACTATATAACAATAGCCTAGCCTAGTCTCACTATTTAACTGATGTCAACTGGCTTCCAGTTGTGTTATGAATCATTTTGTTTGTCAGAGGAGTGAGACAATCAAGCAAGTGTTCATAAAATATATAGTTTAGTTGGCACTGTACAGAAATGGTGACAGTTTGTGTGTCTTGCTTGTGATCGTGCTGATTCTGCTGAATAGAGGACCCATCTAATTGTTTTGGAAAGTAGGGAATTTAAGCCACTCTTTGCTATGCACACAGTTGGTGCACACAGAGTAGTTTACAGCATAGCATTTTAATTGATAGCTGGGGAATGGAACCTTTTGACAGCAGATTCAGTACTGCTGCACACTCATTTTTAGAAATGATGGAACTGTTTTGACAGTTTCGCAAGAACCTCTGAATAGCCATTCAATCAGTGCCAAGATAGTAAAGGTAAGCCTACATTTTAGAGGGAGAAATTATTTTGAATTGCCATGTCAATCAATAAAATGTATTTTATGAAACCCTTTTTACAATCAGCAGATGTCACAAAGTGCTTTACAGAAACCCAGCCTAAAACCCCAACGAACAAGCAATGCAGAGGCCGTTCAGCACAGCACAGTGGCTAGGAAAAACTCCCTAGAAGGCAGTAACCTAGGAAGAAACCTGGAGAGGAATCAGGCTCCCAAGGGGTGGCCAGTCCTCTTCTGACCTGCTACATTCCCTTTTAGGTCCCGTTTGGCCCGACAACCACAGTCGTTGCCTCAGCTCTTTGGTTCAATGTCGAACCGCTCATTGCAGTACACTGAAATCTAATAAGGTCCAGGATCAAATGGATGCCTCTCTGGGTAGGTGCCTTGTCCCCTTCTCCAGTCTAGGGCATTGCCTGGCATCTGAGCAAAGCCGGGTTCCCCTCAAAGATAGCTGACACTTAAAAATACAATGCTGTGGACAATGCTGGATCATCAGAGGCAATGAGGAGGACTTCCCTTGTGGCTGAAGCATAGACAAAGCCTGTCACACATACACAGTAGGCTAACTATGACCTAATGTTTTTTCCACACAGCAGATCACTCTTCTGGGCCCTCAACATTTTACACCCCAAAGTCCATTTAGCCTTATTTCTTCCGATAGATCTCTTATTTTGTCTTTGTCTTCTGTAGATCACTCTTCTGGAGAGCGAGCCTCTCCTGGCATTTAGGGTCCCTGACCATTTTTACCCTCCAAAACCCAAGGAAAATGATAAAAACAAGGGTCTGTATGGTTTTGCTTTTGATTTTGGAATCACACAGCATTATTGTGAACTAACATCATAATATCCTAAACCGATGTGCTGTTTCTGGCATAGGAGGAAAGTTGCTTGATCAGTAGCATCAATCTGGCATTTTCAGCTTATTGTCTTGGCTAACACGCACTGAATGAGGACCAAATTGAAAGCACCACGGCCACTTTCCCTGTAGGTGTGTAAACTCAGGCCCCCTGGGGTCAAAGTTCAGGAGTGGATCCAGGTAGTTGGTTGCTTGGACAAGCTTTACTATTCAGTTGAATTGGCTCTTTGGTGAAAGGCCCCCCCATGGCACTATCACATGGCATCTTCCTTACAGATGTGATTGGCTACATGTCATGCAGAGAGTGCATGATGGGATCGATGTTTGGATAAAGGAAGACCGACCAAAAAGCAGTATCTTCAGCAAGTGGCCATCAGTGGAAATGTCAATCACTGACCCCTTGAGTGTGATGTACTTCTGCGTTGCTTGCTCTCTGGGTATCTGTATAAGTACTTTGTGACAAGGGCTTTATTAATACATTTGATGTGATTTCGATCCGCAGCAATAACCGAAACATTTTCCCAGAGAGAACATATGGTAACATGACAAGTGACCAGTGGCAACAGACGTTTGTACACTGCATCTCCTTGGAGCCGAGCTCTGGTAGAGCCATAGATACACAGCATCTCCTTGGTGCCGAACCGTGGTAGACGGCATAGATACACAGCATCTCCTTGGAGCCAAACTGTGGTAGATGGCATAGATACACAGCATCTCCTTGGAGCCGAGCTCTGGTAGAGCCATAGATACACAGCATCTCCTTGGAGCCGAGCTCTGGTAGAGCCATAGATACACAGCATCTCCTTGGAGCCAAGCTCTGGTAGAGCCATAGATACACAGCATCTCCTTGGAGCCGAGCTCTGGTAGAGCCATAGATACACAGCATCTCCTTGGAGCCGAGCTCTGGTAGAGCCATAGATACACAGCATCTCCTTGGAGCCAAACTGTGGTAGATGGCATAGATACACAGCATCTCCTTGGAGCCGAGCTCTGGTAGAGCCATAGATACACAGCATCTCCTTGGTGCCGAACCGTGGTAGACGGCATAGATACACAGCATCTCCTTGGAGCCAAACTGTGGTAGATGGCATAGATACACAGCATCTCCTTGGAGCCGAGCTCTGGTAGAGCCATAGATACACAGCATCTCCTTGGAGCCGAGCTCTGTAGAGCCATAGATACACAGCATCTCCTTGGAGCCAAGCTCTGGTAGAGCCATAGATACACAGCATCTCCTTGGAGCCGAGCTCTGGTAGAGCCATAGATACACAGCATCTCCTTGGAGCCGAGCTCTGGTAGAGCCATAGATACACAGCATCTCCTTGGAGCCAAACTGTGGTAGATGGCATAGATACACAGCATCTCCTGGAGCCGAGCTCTGGTAGAGCCATAGATACACAGCATCTCCTTGGAGCCAGCTCTAGAGCCATAGATACACAGCATCTCCTTGGAGCCAAGCTCTGGTAGAGCCATAGATACACAGCATCTCCTTGGAGCCGAGCTCTGGTAGAGCCATAGATACACAGCATCTCCTTGGAGCCGAGCTCTGGTAGAGCCATAGATACACAGCATCTCCTTGGAGCCAAACTGTGGTAGATGGCATAGATACACAGCATCTCCTTGGAGCCGAGCTCTGGTAGAGCCATAGATACACAGCATCTCCTTGGTGCCGAACCGTGGTAGACGGCATAGATACACAGCATCTCCTTGGAGCCAAACTGTGGTAGATGGCATAGATACACAGCATCTCCTTGGAGCCGAGCTCTGGTAGAGCCATAGATACACAGCATCTCCTTGGAGCCGAGCTCTGGTAGAGCCATAGATACACAGCATCTCCTGGAGCCAAGCTCTGGTAGAGCCATAGATACACAGCATCTCCTTGGAGCCGAGCTCTGGTAGAGCCATAGATACACAGCATCTCCTTGGAGCCGAGCTCTGGTAGAGCCATAGATACACAGCATCTCCTTGGAGCCAAACTGTGGTAGATGGCATAGATACACAGCATCTCCTTGGAGCCGAGCTCTGGTAGAGCCATAGATACACAGCATCTCCTTGGAGCCGAGCTCTGGTAGAGCCATAGATACACAGCATCTCCTTGGAGCCGAGCTCTGGTAGAGCCATAGATACACAGCATCTCCTTGGAGCCGAGCTCTGGTAGAGCCATAGATACACAGCATCTCCTTGGAGCCGAGCTCTGGTAGAGCCATAGATACACAGCATCTCCTTGGAGCCGAGCTCTGGTAGAGCCATAGATACACAGCATCTCCTTGGAGCCGAACTGTGGTAGCCGGCATAGATACACAGCATCTCCTTGGAGCCGAGCTCTGGTAGAGCCATAGATACACAGCATCTCCTTGGAGCCGAGCTCTGGTAGAGCCATAGATACACAGCATCTCCTTGGAGCCGAGCTCTGGTAGAGCCATAGATACACAGCATCTCCTTGGAGCCAAACTGTGGTAGAGCCATAGATACACAGCATCTCCTTGGAGCCGAGCTCTGGTAGAGCCATAGATACACAGCATCTCCTTGGAGCCGAGCTCTGGTAGAGCCATAGATACACAGCATCTCCTTGGAGCCGAGCTCTGGTAGAGCCATAGATACACAGCATCTCCTTGGAGCCAAACTGTGGTAGATGGCATAGATACACAGCATCTCCTTGGAGCCGAGCTCTGGTAGAGCCATAGATACACAGCATCTCCTTGGAGCCAAACTGTGGTAGATGGCATAGATACACAGCATCTCCTTGGAGCCGAGCTCTGGTAGAGCCATAGATACACAGCATCTCCTTGGAGCCGAACTGTGGTAGCCGGCATAGATACACAGCATCTCCTTGGCAGCAGAATTGATACAGGCTCTCTGACAGAGGGCGAACACACCGCTCAGATAGAAGGCAGAGCCTCCACCTTTTTCCTAACAGTCACAGACAGTATGGATGATCATGCCAAGTTTGGCTGGTGTTAGAATAGGCCCTGCATTTTCTTTACCTATCTGAATCTGAGTGAGATGGATGGACACACTGTCTTTGGGGCTCAGCTACATGCTACGATTGGCTCTGAGGGAAGTTGACTGCACTGTGACGTGGCGGGTAGTGATGGCGCATGATTGGCTGAGGCAGGCAGTGGGGGAGGGGTGGGGGTAGCAGACGCGGGCTGTGGGCACATGCAGGCTGATCTGGCAGGAGGATAGGCGAGGGCTGGCAGAGACAGGCAGGAGGAGAGACCGACAGAGTGAGCTGGAGAGACTAGCAGGCAGGTTTGCCTGTTCTGTATGTTTTTATTACATTTTTGAGCTCTTTTGAAGGCTGTGGTTGAGCATGTTCAGCGTAAGATTCGCTGCATGTTTCCCATTAGTAAACCGCTCAAATTGAGTTGGTTAGTGTACTTGCTACAGGAGTACACACGTGAGTGCATGGCTGAACATTACAGTGCCTCCGGAAAGTATTCAGACCCCTAGACTTTTTTCCACATTTTTTACGTTAGTCTTATTCTAAAATGTTTTAAATGAATACAAATCCTCAAATCTACACACAATACCCCATAATGACAAAGGAAAAACGGGTTGTTATACATTTTTGTTAATTTATAAAAAATATATAAAACATCTTATTTACATAAGTATTCAGACCATTTGCTATGAGATTCAAAATTGAGCTCAGGTGCATCCTGTTTCCATTGATCATCCTTGAGATGTTCCTACAACTTGATTTGAGTCCACCTGTGGCAAATGAAATTGATTGGACGTGCTTTGGAATGGTCCCAGAGTTGACAGTACATGTCAGAGCAAAAACCAAGCCACGAAGGAATTGTCCGTAGAGCTCCGAGACAGGATTGTGTCGGCACAGATCTGGGGAAGGGTACTAAAAATGTCTGTAGCATTGAAGGTCCCCAAGAACACTGGCCTCCATCATTCTTAAATGAAAGAAGTTTGGAACCACCAAAAGTCTTCCTAGTGCTGGCAGAAGGACCTTGGTCAGGAGGGTGACCAAGAACCCGATGGTCACTCTGACAGAGCTCTAGAGTTAGGCTGTGGGGATGGGAGAATCTTCCAGAAGGACAACCGTCTCTGCAGCACTCCACCAATCAGGCCTTTATGGTAGAGTGGCCAGACGGAAGCCACTTCTCAGTAAAAGGCACATGACAGCCCGCTTGGAGTTTGCCTAAAGGGCTCTTCAGACAATGAGAAACAAGATTCTCTGGTCTGATGAAACCAAGATTGAACTCTTTGTCCTGAATGCCAAGCGTCATGTCTGGTGGAAACCTGGCACCATCCCTACGGTGAAGAATGGTGGTGGCAGCTTCATGCTGTGGGGATGTTTGTCAGCGGCAGGGACTGGGAGACTAGTCAGGATCGAGGAAAAGATGATCGGCGCAAAGGACAGAGAAATCCATGATGAAAACCTGCTCAGGACCTAAGAATGGGGCGATGGTTCACCTTCCAACAGGACAACAACCCTAAGCACCCCGTCAAGACAATACAGGAGTGGCTTGGGGACAAGTTTCTGAATGTCTGTGTGGCCCAGCCAGAGCCTGGACTTGAACCCGGTCGAACATTTCTGTTGTGCAGCAACGCTCCCAATCCAACCTGACAGAGCTTGAGAGGATTTGGAGAGAGGAATGGGAGAAACTCCCCAAATACGTGTGCCAAGCTTGCCAAGAAGTGCCAAGAAGACTCAATGCTGTAATCACTGGCAAAGGTGCTTCAACAAAGTACTGAGTAAAGGGAATAAATACTTGTGTAAATGTGATACTTACATTTTTTTTATTTATTAAATGACCTGCCCCCCGCCCCCAAAAAAAAAAAAAAATCTGTTTGCTATGTACTTATGGGGTATCGTGTGTAGCTTGAGGGGGAAAAAAATATTTAATACATTTTACAAAATGTGGAAAGTCAAGGGGTCTGAACTTTTTTAAGGTTATAATTTATTTATTACATTGCTCTCTATCTCTTTGTTTATATGAACTGGGGGGGGGGGGTGATATTTACAGTACCAGTCAAAAGTTTGGACACACCTACTCATTCAAGGGCTTTTCTTTATTTTTACCTGCAAAACACCAGTCTCGACATCAACAGCGAAGAGGCAACTCTGGGATTCTGGCCTTCGAGGCAGAGTTGCAAAGAAAAAGCCATATCTCAGACTGTCCAATCAAAAGACAAGATTAAGATGGGCAAAATAACACAGACACTGGACAGAGGAGAGGAACTCTGCCTAGAAGGCCAGCATCCCGGAGTCGCCTCTTCACTGTTGACGTTGAGACTGGTGTTTTGTGGGTACTATTTAATGAAGCTCCAAGTTGAGGACTTGTGAGGTGTCTGTTTCTCAAACTAGACACTCTAATGTACTTGTCCTCTTGCTCACTTGTGCACCAAGGCCTCCCACTCTTTCTATTCTGGTTAGGGCCAGTTTGCGCTGTTCCGTGAAGGGAGTAGTACACAGCGTTGTACGAGATCTTCAGTTTCTTGCCAATTTCTCGAATGGAATGGCCTTCATTTCTCAGAACAAGAATAGACTGACAAGTTTCAGAAGAAAGTTATTTGTTTCTGGCCATTTTGAGCCTGTAATCAAACCCACAGACGCTGATGCTCCAGATACTCAACTAGTCTAAAGAAGGCCAGTTTTATTGCTTCTTTAATCAGAACAACAGTTTTCAGCTGTGCTGACATAATTGCTAAAGGGTTTTCGAATGAGCAATTAGCCTTTTAAAAATGATAAACATGGATTAGCTAACACAATGTGCCATTGGAACACAGGAGTGATGGTTGCTGATTATGGGCCCATGTAGATATTCCATTAAAAATCAGCCATTTCCAGCTACAATAGTCATTTACAACATTCACTATGTGTACACTATTTCTGATCATTTTGATATTTTAATGGCCAATTTTCTTTTCTTTCAAAAACATGAATTTCTAAGTGACCCCAAACTTTTGTGTGTATAAAAAAAATATATATATATATTATATTATATTATAATTCTTAGGAGAACAGAGACCTGCTTAGTCAGGCAAGAGATGAAGAGTTGGACCGGAGAGGATGGGGGTAGACAGTGGAGGGAGACTACGGGGGGGGGTTAGCTCCAGGTAGCCTATCAAGGGTGGGGTATGATAATCTGACATTAGTCAAGTTGCATGCAGGTTTAAGAGGAAAGGCACGCACTCTACTAAGCCCAGGGCCTGAGGGAGAGCGGAGAGGAGCGAGGGAGGACCGCAGGGGGGGGGCTAGTTTTAGAGCAAGGGGAATGGGGTTGAAAGGGGAGGGAGGGAAAGAGGAGAGGGAGCTAGAAATGCAGTGGACAAATAATGGGAAGAAAATACTGTTTTGATATACTGTACAAGCTATTGAAGTCCTCCATTGGTCCAGGTGGCCAAATCACGCCGCAAGAATACAGTTGACGCTGTCTCTCTGTTGGCTATACAGAGTAGGCTAACCTTGTTAAGACGCTCTACTGACGTGTTTTCTCTCTTCCCTCCACCCCTTTTCCTCAACAGATTATGTTTATTTTGAAAACTCATCCAGTAACCCACTGCTGATCCGGCGGATAGAAGAGCTCAACAAGGTGAGACGGTGGTGCGTGTGTGTGTACAGTCTCTCTGGCCCTAACTAGGGTTGTGGTGGTCATGAAATTGTCAGCCGGTAGTTGTCACTCAAATAACTGCTGGTCTCACGGTAATTTACCTTTTTTTTTTTTTTTTTAAATGAACATAAACACGTTTTAGCATCTCAGGGCTTCCACGCGTAGCCTTCAAGCAAGCCACGGATTCTGATCTTTGGACCATGAATCCATTTATTATAGCCGACACCATCACAATAAATCCATGATTTAATTTAGGCTAAAGAAACATTAGGCTACATTATCTCATATCATATTTCAGAAGAACAGAAATGGCATATTCTGAGTCTTATGCTAGGCTCTGATCTAGCTATGCTATATGGCCGTGGGCTGCAGCAGTTCATTTGGCAGGTAAGATTGGCTTCTAATTCCTGTAGCATTACATTATTTTTAAAGTAAGGAGAATACAGTTGTTCATGGCTGAGTAAAATTGCAAAGATATTTCCAAATATTCTGTGTTGAGGTTAGTGAAGAAACAGATCCTCTTATTGCCTAATTGAGTTAGTTGTGATACACACTAGTGTTGCATGGTATACCGGTACCACAGTAATATCATGTTACCAAAATGTCATACTTATGATACCATTTTAGAATACTGTAGTTCCGTTTCGTATGGTACTACCTCTTTATTTATATAAAATTACATTCTGCCCTGCCCGTTCAAACCCTCCTCTAACCCGGACGACGCTGGGCCAATTTGTGCGTGCCCTATGGGATTCCCGATCACGGCCGTTGTGATACAGCCCGGGAACAAAACTCTGGTCTGTAGTGACTCCTCGAGCACGGCAATGCGGTGCCTTGGACCGCTGCGCCACTCGGGGAGACCAGTTGCACCATGCTGTGTTAGCCTACATTCTTTTTTTTCGAATTCATTCTAAGGTTTGTATTAGTGTAGTCACGATACCAAAATGTTACTAACGATTCCAGGCCAAGTATTACAATACCTAGTGGTATCACGATACCACAGAGAGGGGAGGGGGGGGGGGGGGTTTGTTACATTGGAGCAGCGCCCAGAGGGAGCAATGTTGCTACATTGTATCATTTCATCACCTGTTATAACCAGGAGTACAGGCCCAGTCTCAGCAGACTTTGCAAGTTTTACTGACAATGCAGCCTCTGAAAATGGAGCACTGCTTTGTGACAGGCATGTTTACAGCCAAGACAATGGCTTGTCTCTAGCCTATACGGTTAACAAAATATGACCCATATTACCAGATGCATATTTTACTTTCTATCGAGTTTCACGTGCATTTTATATAGTTTCACAAACTGTGTTGCGGGCCGTTTTTTAAACTAATCCTGGCTCGCAAACTATTGCTTTGATAACAAACAACGTTGTTCAGTCATGTCACCTAGCTAGCTAACAACCTGGTAATGTAACTTGACAGTAGGTTTAGGCTCATTTGATTGGCACAGGAAGAAAGGAAAAGATGTGCTTCAAAGGTAGGATTCATATAGGCCTAATGTAAGCCTAAACTGTATCACAAATCAATTTCTTTCTGGTGCTCCTTTGTTTGTGGCCTAACGTATTAAAGGTTGGGAGCAGTGTTTGTGGGAGAGCGAGAATGGTGTGTGTTTAGTATGAGGGAGACTGTGTGGGAGGGCGAGAATGGTGTGTGTTTAGTATGAGGGAGACGGTGTGGGAGGGAGAGAATGGTGTGTGTTTAGTATGAGGGAGACTGTGTGGGAGGGAGAGAATGGTGTGTGTTTAGTATGAGGGAGACGGTGTGGGAGGGAGAGAATGGTGTGTGTTTAGTATGAGGGAGACGGTGTGGGAGGGAGAGAATGGTGTGTGTTTAGTATGAGGGAGACTGTGTGGGAGGGAGAGAATGGTGTGTGTTTAGTATGAGGGAGACTGTGTGGGAGGGAGAGAATGGTGTGTGTTTAGTATGAGGGAGACGGTGTGGGAGTGAGAGAATGGTGTGTGTTTAGTATGAGGGAGACGGTGTTGGAGGGAGAGAATGGTGTGTGTTTAGTATGAGGGAGACGGTGTGGGAGGGAGAGAATGGTGTGTGTTTAGTATGAGGGAGACGGTGTGGGAGGGAGAGAATGGTGTGTGTTTAGTATGAGGGAGACGGTGTGGGAGGGAGAGAATGGTGTGTGTTTAGTATGAGGGAGACGGTGTGGGAGGGAGAGAATGGTGTGTGTTTAGTATGAGGGAGACGGTGTGGGAGGGAGAGAATGGTGTGTGTTTAGTATGAGGGAGACGGTGTGGGAGGGAGAGAATGGTGTGTGTTTAGTATGAGGGAGACTGTGTGGGAGGGAGAGAATGGTGTGTGTTTAGTATGAGGGAGACTGTGTGGGAGGGCGAGAATGGTGTGTGTTTAGTATGAGGGAGACGGTGTGGGAGGGCGAGAATGGTGTGTGTTTAGTATGAGGGAGACTGTGTGGGAGGGCGAGAATGGTGTGTGTTTAGTATGAGGGAGACTGTGGGAGGGATAGAATGGTGTGTGTTTAGTATGAGGGAGACGGTGTGGGAGGGAGAGAATGGTGTGTGTTTAGTATGAGGGAGACGGTGTGGGAGGGAGAGAATGGTGTGTGTTTAGTATGAGGGAGACGGTGTGGGAGAGTGTGTGTGTGTGTGTGTTTTAACTGAAGAGTAGAAGGTTTCATGCAGTGTTTTCCCTTACTGACACAATGACATACAGATCATTATGCATATACAGTTGAAGTTGGAAGTTTACATCCACTTAGGTTGGAGTCGTTAACTCATTTTTCAACCACTCCACAAATTTCTTGTTCGCAAACTATAGTTTTGGCAAGTCAGTTAGAACATCTACTTTGTGTATGACACAAGTAATTTTTACATTTGTTTACAGACAGATCATTTCAGTTATAATTCCCTCTATCACAATTCCAGTGGGTCAGAAGTTTACATACACTAAGTTGACTGCCTTTTAAACAGCTTGGAAAATTCCAGTAAATGATGTCCTGTTCTGATAAGCTAATTGACATAATTTGAGTCAATTGGAGGTGTACCTGTGGATGTATTTCAAAGCCTACCTTCAAACTCAGTGCCTCTTTGCTTGACAGCATGGGGAAATCAAAAGGAATCAGCCAAGACCTCAGAAACAAATTTGTAGACCTCCACAAGTCTGGTTCATCCTTGGGTGCAATTTCCAAATGCCTGAAGGTACCACGTTCATCTGTACAAACAATAGTGGGACCACACAGCCATCATACCGCTCAGGAAGGAGACTCGTTCTGTCTCCTAGAGATGAACGTACATTGGTGCATAAAGTGCAAATCAATCCCAGAACAACAGCAAAGGACCTTGTGAAGATGCTGGAGGAAACGGGTACAAAAGTATCAAATATCCACAGTAAAACGAGTCTTATATCGACATAACCTGAAAGGCCACACAGCAAGGAAGAAGCCACTGCTCCAGAACCGCCATAAAAAGTCAGACTACGGTTTGCAACTGCACATGGGGACAAAGATTGTACTTTTTGGAGAAATATCCTCTGGCCTGATGAAATAGAACTGTTTGGCCTTAATGACCATTGTTGTGTTTCGAGGATAAAGGGCGAGGCTTGCAAGCCGAAGAACACCATCCCAACCGTGAAGCACGGGGGTGGCAGCATCATGTTGTTGGGGTGCTTTGCTGCAGGAGGGACTGGTACACTTCACAAAATAGATGGTGTCATGAGGAAGGGAAATTGAATTTGAAGCAACATCCCAAGACATCAGTCAGGAAGTTAAATCTTGGTCGCAAATGAGTCTTCCAAATGGACAATGACCCCAAGCATACTTCCAATGTTGTGGTACAATGGCTTAAGGACAACAAAGTCAAGGTATTGGAGTGGCCATCACCAAACACTGACCTCAATCCTATAGAAAATTTGTGGGCAGATCTGAAAAAGAATGTGCAAGCAAGGAGGCCAACAAACCTGACTCTGTTATACCAGCTCTGTCAGAAGGAATGGGCCAAAATTCACCCAACTTGTGGAAGGCTACCCAAAACATTTGACCCAAGTTAAACAATTGAAAGGCAATGCTACCAAATACTAATTGAGTATATATACTTCTGAACCACTGGGAATGTGATGAAAGAAATAAAAGCTGGAATAAATCCAATTCTGACATTTCACATTCTTAAAGTTGTGATCCGAACTGACCTAAGACAGGGAATTTTTACTCTGATTTAAATGGCAGGATTTGTAAAACTGTGTTTTAAATGTATTTGGCTAAGGTGTATGTAAACTTCTGACTTCAACGGTATATTCCTCCAGCCGACTCACAGGTAGGCCTTTGGCTGATTTTGCTCATATTTGCGTTCTATGCAGTATTCTATTATTCACTAAACAGTGTGAAAGTAAATTCAATCTGCTGTATTGAGTAGAAGTGTGAATTTCATTGACAGGTTTTTCCATGGCACATGCGCAGAACGGGAACAAGTGTCAACAAGTATTCCCCCCCCCCCCCCCCCCTATTGTGACAACACTAATACAAACGATGTATACATGTTTGCCTTTTTTTCCCCTAATACATTCTAAGGCTGCATGATGCAACTAATGATTTGAAAGGAAAGAGCTCTGCTATTTCACGTCATCAGTCTTTCATCCACAATTCGACAAGCCCTTGATAATATTCTCACCTGTCAGACTATGGTCAATTTAAATCTGGTCTTTACATATCTACTAGTATGTGTAGAGTTATGTTATTTAGGATGGTCCACAAAAAAACCCCATGTAATCCGTGGGCTGCACTTGAATAGGGAACGGAACAAGAGCTTCCCATGTTAATGTTCCAGGTAGGCTACACCGGTTGTAAAGCAGATTGATTGTGCTTCATTTTAAGAATTGAGCAAATAAATATAGCGGCACGAGGAAGCTGGCATCCTCTTTTTAAATGGCTGGGAGTCAAAGCTCACACGCTATTGCGCAGTTACTGGGCTGATATGAATCCGTTCCGTTAGGCTCTGTGTGTAGGTTATGAGCTCTGCAACCATGTTCTAGGCCTATTGGCTATGTTTTGTAGTTATTTGGACTCTTTAGTTGTGATGGGCCTATATGTTTTTGATGAGGTTTCTATGGGATCGACTAAATGATGCATGCCACTAGGATTTGGAAAAAGTCGTAATGTATGTGCAGTTTCTTGTCTTAGACTGAACATGCTGGGCATCATTCACAAGTGATGATATTCTCACCCATCAGACTATTCTCAATTTAATCTTTTACATATATTAAATAATATGTGTGAAATTAGTTTTGGACTGTAATACCATCATGTTTCAAGCAGACCACCGTAGTCCCTGTGCCCAAGAACACTAAGGTAACCTGCCTAAATGACTACCGACCTGTAGCGCGCACGTCTGTAGCCATGACATGCTTTGAAAGGCTGGTCATGGCTCACATCAACACCATTATCCCAGAAACCCTAGAACCACTCCAATTTGCATACCGCCCCAACAGATGCACTGATGATCCAATCTCTATTTAGGCTCTGAGGACTCATGCCAAGTCTTTTCAGTCCCCTGAGGGGGAATAGGCTTTGTCATGCCCTCTTCACGACTGTTGGTGTGCTTGGACCATGATAGCTTGTTGGTGATGTGGACACCAAGGAACTTGAAGCTCTCAACCTGCTCCACTACAGCCCAGTCGATGAGCATGGGGGCTTGCAGGATCCAGTTGCAGAGGGAGGTGTTTAGTCCCAGGGTCCTTAGCTTAGTGATGACCTTTGAGGGAACTATGGTGGTGAACGCTGAGCTCTAGTCAATGAACAGCAGTTTCACATATGTGTTCCTTTTGTCCAGGTGGGAAAGGGCAGTGTGGAGTGCAGTAGAGATTGCATCATCTGTGGAGCTGTTGGGGCGGTGTGCAAATTGAATTGGGTCTAAGGTTTCTGGGATAATGTTTTTTATGTGAGCCTTGACCAGCTTTTCAAAGCACTTCATGTCTACAGACATGAGAGCTACGGGTCGGTAGTCATTTAGGCAGGTTGCCTTAGTGTTCTTGGGCTCAGGGACTATGGTGGTCTGCTTGAAACATGTTGGTAATACAGACTCTGACAGGGAGAGGTTGAAAATGTCAGTGAAGACACTTGCCAGTTGGTCAGCGCATGCTTGGAGTACACGTCCTGGTAATCTGTCTGGCCCTGTGGCCTTGTGAATGTTGACCTGTTTAAAGGCCTTACTCACATCGGCTGCGGAGAGTGCGATTAGTCGCCCGGAACAGCTGATGATCTCATGCATGTTGCAGTGTTACTTGCCTCGAAGCGAGCATAGAAGTAATTTCGCTCATCTGGTAGGCTTGTGTCACTGGGCAGCTCTCGGCTGTGCTTTCCTTTTAGTTTGCAAGCCCTGCCACATCGGACGACCGTCGGCGCCAGTGTAGTACGATTTGATCTTAGTCCTGTATTGATGCTTTGCCTGTTTGGTGGTTAGTCGGAGGGCATAGCGGGATTTCTTATAAGCTTCCAGGTTAGAGTCCCACTCCTTTAAAGTGTCAGCTCTACTCTACCCTTTAGCTCAGTGCGGATGTTGCCTGTAATCCATGGCTTCTGGTTGGAGTATGTACGTACTGTCACTATGGGGACGACGTCATGGATACACTTATTGATGAAGCCGTGACTGATGTGGTGTACTCCTCAATGCCATCGGAAGAATCCCGGAACATATTCCAGTCTGTGCTGGCAAAACAGTCCTGTAGCTTAGCATCTGCTTCATCTGACCACTTAAAAAAATTTTTATTGACTGAGTCACTGGTGCTTACTGCTTTAATTTTGCTTGGAAGCAGGAATCAGGAGGATGTAGGGAGAGCTTTGTACGCTTCACTGTGTGGAGTATAGGTCGTCTAGTTCCTTTTCTTTCTCTGGTTGCACAATTAACATGCTGATAGTAATGAGGTAAAACGGATTTAAGTTTCCCTGCATTAAAGTCCCCGGCCACTAGGAGTGTCGCCTCTGGATGAGCTTTTTCCTGTTTGCTTATAGCTGTATACAGCTCATTGAGTGCGGTCTTAGTGCCAGCATCGGTCTGTGGTGGTATGTAGACAGCTACGAAAAATGTAGAATCTATCTCGGTAGATAATGTGGTCTACAGCTTATTATGAGAGCGACTACCTCAGGTGAGCAAAACCTTAAGACTTCCTTAGATATCATGCATCAGCTGTTGTTTACAAATATACACAGACCGCCACCCCTCGTCTTACCAGAGGCCGCTGTTCTATCCTGCCCATAGTGTATATCTGCTGTTCTATCCTGCCGATAGTGTATATCCTGCCAGCTGTATGTCATTCATGTCGTCGTTCAGCCACGACTCGTTGAAACACAAGATATTACAGTTTTTAATCTCCTGTTGGTAGGATATAGTTGCTTTTTAGTTTGTCCAATTTATTATTCAGCGGCTGTACGTTGGCCAATAGTACGGATGGCAAAGGCAGGTTAGCCACTCGGCGGCGTATCCTCACAAGACACCCCGATCTCTTTCTGCTATACCTCTTCTGTCTTTTTCTCCTGTGAATGACGGGGATGAGGGCCTGGGGTAAATCCCTCTTGCCCGACTCCATTAAAGAGAAATTCTTTGTCCAGTTCAAGGTGAGTAATCGCTGTTCTGATTTCCAGAAGCTCTTTTCGGTCATAAGAGATTGTAGCGGCAACATTATGTACAAAAAATGTGGAAAAAAACAAACAAACAAAATAGCAAGGTTGGTGAAGAGCCCATGATACGGCAGCCATCTTACAACCACCATCTACAAGCTTTTACGGCAGTTATTTTTCATGCCAGCCAGGTAGGCTACTCCGGGTTGTAAAGCGTAGCGATGTGCTTAATATTAGGAAAGCTGAGAAATAAATATAGTAGGCCAAGCCTAGAGAGAGCTTATTTTTTGTTGTTGCAAAGCCTATAGAAGAAATGTTGTGCAACACTGGCTTATAGGAACACTTATTTCATTCCATGCATCAACCAGCTATGAGGAGCTGGCTTTCGCTGGGCAACTGGGGATCCTATTCCGCTCAAACTCTGAATGCCAGGGCTCTCATGAAGTGTTTAATTCGATTGTATTTGCATTGACGTCCGAGTGATTAGCGGGACAGTGGAGCGCTGAGTACCAGACCATTAGTGACTAGCTGTTAGCAAGTTTGGTAGGCTACTAATGACCATCTGCGACATCAGAGTGCAGTTTTGGAGAAGCCTAGTTACTGTGATTCAACGGTCATGTGGCATTTGGTGAGGTATGACTCATGACTGCCGGTGTGGTGGTGATACTGTCACTGCAACAGCCCTTGTCCTAACAGGTGCCAACTGCCCTGTCTGGTTGTTTAATTGTACTGGAGACTAGTGTCTGTGATTGACAGTAGACACAGAGCTGAGTGTAGGCCTAGCTAAGCTGCCTCTCTCATGTCACTCAGTCAGTCTGTCCAGACAGGCATGACACGGTCTCTTTCCCGATAAGTCTCTCCTGGATCCCTCGTTCTCCGAATCCTCAACGCATTGGAGGAAAAGGTAAGAGGGGAGGGACTTTGGGTCATCTACTCCGAAGCCATTTGAGAAGGAAGGAGGTGATGAATCAAGCGAAGACTAATTCCGAAAAAATGTGCCTCATCAATGAGTAGTCGACCCACTTTGATCAACCAATCAACACTGAAATGTAAAATAGTTGAGTTATTACGTAGGCCTAGCCTAGTTGTGCTACTGTTTCTACAACATGTAAAACTTCACCAGGCTAGTTTCTCATTAGTACGTATAAGCCTAGCTGGTATTGATCGTTCTGTTCTCAGATCATCAGCAAACTCCAACTCTACTCTCTCGGTGTGTGACCAATGACGTGTGGCAGGCTGGGCTGGCGGATTACGGTCGTTACCATGGTAACCCTCCATCTCATCTCTCTCGTGTTGTGTTGCAGACTGCCAATGGAAACGTGGAGGCTAAAGTGGTGTGTTTCTATCGACGCAGGGACATCTCCTCGACACTCATCGCCCTGGCCGACAAACACGCACGTGAGTGACACGCACGGTTCACTGTTCAGTCAGAAGTCTTCACCATCTAACCACTGTTCAACATCGAATGCCAAAATTCAAATCCCCTAGTAGAGTGACTGTTCAGTCAGAAACCACTTTTAAATGGATGGAACCTTTTTAAACAGGCTATTCTCATTCCGATTAAACGTCTTGCAAGAGAGACCTGTTCACTAACCACCATTCAGCATCCAATGACACTTCATCGCCTTGTATAGATCAAATGGACAGTAACTCAAGTGCTCGGTGTATAAGGTTTTCAGATGTGCAATCTAAACCTAATTTAACCTAATGACTTCTGCCTGAAGAGTGAATGTGTAGTGAACGACCTATGTATCCGTCTTGGACTAATCTAGGCAAATGTCAGTGTTTTGTGTATGTTTGCTCGTCTATGCAGAATTGTGTTTGTGTCGTCGGCGTCGTGTGTGAATGACTGTGCATGCCAGCATTGCTTTATTTGTGTGTGTACTCTTCCTCCCGAGTGTGTGTGTGTGTGTATATGTATATGTGCTAGCGTTGCAGTGTTTGAGGCTGTGAGGGTTGTAGCTGTTGCTGCCGGTGGCTGTGAGGGTGGTGGCTGTTGCTGACGGTAGCTGTGAGGGTGGTAGCTGTTGCTGACGGTAGCTGTTGCTGACGGTAGCTGTTGCTGACGGTAGCTGTGAGGGTGGTAGCTGTGAGGGTGGTAGCTGTTGCTGACGGTAGCTGTGAGGGTGGTAGCTGTTGCTGACGGTAGCTGTGAGGGTGGTAGCTGTTGCTGACGGTAGCTGTTGTTGACGGGAGCTGTTGCTGACGGGAGCTGTTGCCGACGGGAGCTGTTGCCGACGGGAGCTGTTGCCGACGGGAGCTGTTGCCGACGGGAGCTGTTGCCGACGGGAGCTGTGAGGGTGGCAGCTGTTGCCGACGGTAGCTGTGAGGGTGGCAGCTGTTGCCGACGGTAGCTGTGAGGGTGGCAGCTGTTGCCGACGGTAGCTGTGAGGGTGGCAGCTGTTGCCGACGGTAGCTGTGAGGGTGGCAGCTGTTGCCGACGGTAGCTGTGAGGGTGGCAGCTGTTGCCCGGCGGTAGCTGTGAGGGTGGCAGCTGTTGCCGGCGGTAGCTGTGAGGGTGGCAGCTGTTGCCGGACGGTAGCTGTGAGGGTGGCAGCTGTTGCCGACGGTAGCTGTGAGGGTGGCAGCTGTTGCCGGCGGTAGCTGTGAGGGTGGCAGCTGTTGCCGGCGGTAGCTGTGAGGGTGGCAGCTGTTGCCGGCGGTAGCTGTGAGGGTGGCAGCTGTTGCCCGGCGGTAGCTGTGAGGGTGGCAGCTGTTGCCGACGGTAGCTGTGAGGGTGGCAGCTGTTGCCCGGCGGTAGCTGTGAGGGTGGCAGCTGTTGCGGCGGTAGCTGTGAGGGTGGCAGCTGTTGCCGACGGTAGCTGTGAGGGTGGCAGCTGTTGACGGTAGCTGTGAGGGTGGCAGCTGTTGCCGACGGTAGCTGTGGTGGCAGCTGTTGCCGACGGTAGCTGTGAGGGTGGCAGCTGTTGCCGGCGGTAGCTGTGAGGGTGGCAGCTGTTGCGGCGGTAGCTGTGAGGGTGGCAGCTGTTGCCGACGGTAGCTGTGAGGGTGGCAGCTGTTGCCGACGGTAGCTGTGAGGGTGGCAGCTGTTGCCGCGGTAGCTGTGAGGGTGGCAGCTGTTGCCGACGGTAGCTGTGAGGGTGGCAGCTGTTGCCGGCGGTAGCTGTGAGGGTGGCAGCTGTTGCCGACGGTAGCTGTGAGGGTGGCAGCTGTTGCCGACGGTAGCTGTGAGGGTGGCAGCTGTTGCCGACGGTAGCTGTGAGGGTGGCAGCTGTTGCCGACGGTAGCTGTGAGGGTGGCAGCTGTTGCCGGCGGTAGCTGAGGGTGGCAGCTGTTGCCGGCGGTAGCTGTGAGGGTGGCAGCTGTTGCCGACGGTAGCTGTGAGGGTGGCAGCTGTTGCCGGCCGGTAGCTGTGAGGGTGGCAGCTGTTGCCGGCGGTAGCTGTGAGGGTGGCAGCTGTTGCCGACGGTAGCTGTGAGGGTGGCAGCTGTTGCGGTAGCGGTAGCTGTGAGGGTGGCAGCTGTTGCCGGACGGTAGCTGTGAGGGTGGCAGCTGTTGCCGACGGTAGCTGTGAGGGTGGCAGCTGTTGCCGACGGTAGCTGTGAGGGTGGCAGCTGTTGCCGACGGTAGCTGTGAGGGTGGCAGCTGTTGCCGACGGTAGCTGTGAGGGTGGCAGCTGTTGCCGACGGTAGCTGTTGCTGACGGTAGCTGTGAGGACGGTAGCTGTGAGGGTGGCAGCTGTTGCCGACGGTAGCTGTGAGGGTGGCAGCTGTTGCCGACGGTAGCTGTTGCTGACGGTAGCTGTGAGGACGGTAGCTGTTGCTGACGGTAGCTGTGAGGACGGGAGCTGTTGCTGACGGTAGCTGTGAGGGCGGGAGCTGTTGCTGACTGTAGCTGTGAGGGCGGGAGCTGTTGCTGACGGTAGCTGTGAGGGCGGGAGCTGTTGCTGACGGTAGCTGTTGCTGGCGGTAGCTGTTGCTGGCGGTAGCTGTGAGGGTGGTAGCTGTTGTTGCTGACGGTAGCTGTTGTTGCTGACGGTAGCTGTTGTTGCTGCTGACGGTAGCTGTTGTTGCTGCTGACGGTAGCTGTTGTTGCTGACGGTAGCTGTGAGGTTGGTGAATGTGGTTTCACTGGGCTGCTCATTACTGGACCTTTTTATGTTGAGACTGAGAAGAGGGAGCTCTGCATCAGACCCAGGATCTGACTGACTAGAGAATTTAAGCCTTCTGGACTGCAGCACTCCCAAGGCCTAACTCACTGACTGCACTACTGTGCGCACTCATACGACTGCATCTGTGGGGCTGAACGTTAGGTTGGGTGTCGTAGCGTGTGTGCAGAGTAGTGTGGGGGGGGGGATTCTGTGGCAGTGGGTTGTTTTTTGTGGACCAGCAAGGAGGATCTCTACATTTAATTTAAGGGGCTTTATTGGCTTGGGAAACAGGTTTACATTGCCAAAGCAAGTGAAATAGATCAAATTTAAAAAAGTGAAATGAACTGTAAACATTACTCACAAAAGTTACAAAAGAATAAAGACATTTCAAATGTCATGTCAGTGTTGCAATGATGTGCAAATAGTTAAAAGGGAAACAAAAGGGAAAATAAATAAACAGGTTGTATTTATAATGATATTTTTTCATCACTGGTTGCCATTGTGGTAACAGGTCACAAATCTTGGTGCTGTGATGGCACACTGGTATTTCACCAAATAGATATGGGCGTTTATCAGAATTGTATTATTTTTCGAGTTCTTTGTGGATCTGTGTAATCTGAGAGAAGTATGTGTCTCTAATATGGTCATACATTTGGCAGGAGGTTAGGAAGTGCAGCTCAGTTCCACTTCATTTTGTGGGCAGTGTGCACATAGCCTGTTTCTCTTGAGAGCCAGGACTGCCTGTGGTAGCCTTTCTTAATAGCAAGGCTATGCTCACAAAGTCTACATCAGTCAAGATTTCCTTAATTTGGGGTCGGGAACAGTGGTCACGTATTAGCCACTGTGTACTCTCTATTTAGGGCCAGTAAATTCTTTGCTGTGTCAAGTAATTATCTTTTTGTTTTCTTATGATTTGGTTGAATCTAATTGTGATGCTCTCCTGGGGCTCTGTGGGGTCTGTTTGTGTACAGAGCCCCAGCACCAGCTTGCTTGGGGGCTCTTCTCCAGGTTAATTTCTCTGTAGTTGATGGCTTTGTTAGGAAGGTTTGGGAATTGCTTCCTTTCAGGTGGTTGTAGAATTTAACAGCGCTTTTCTGGATTTTGTTTATTAGTGGGTATCGGCCTAATTCTGCTCTGCAGGCATTTGCTGTTTTACGTTGTATGCAGAGGATTTGGTGTTTGCCCCATTTTTTTGTGAATTCTTGGTTGGTGAGTTGACCTCACAACCAAAAAGGGAAATGGGTTCTATAATTGATTCATGTACTTTTAGCCAGATCCTAATTGGTATGTTGAATTTTGTCGTTTTGGTGGCATAGAAGGCCCTTCTTGCCTTATCTCTCAGATCATTCACAGCTTTGTGGAAGTTACCTGTGGCGCTGATGTTTACGCCGAGGTATGTATAGTTTTTTTGTGTGCTCTAGGGCAACTGTGTCTAGATTACATTTGTATTCGTGGTCCTGGCAACTGGGCCTTTTTTGGAACACCATAATTTTTTTGTCTTGCTGAGATTTACGGTCAGGGCCCAGGTCTGACAGAATCTGTGCAGAACATCTAGGTGCTTCTGTAGGCCGTCCTTGGTTGGGGACAGAATCACCAGATCATCAGCAAACAGACAATTGACTTCAGATTCTAGTAGGGTGAGGCTGGGTGCTGCAGACTGTTCTAGTGCCCTTGCCAATTCGTTGATATATATGTTGAAGAGGGTGGGGCTTAAGCTGCATCCCTGTCTGCCCGTCCCCCCTGTCCCTGTGGAAATCAAAAAAAAAAAAAAACTTATTTTTTGCCAATTTTATAATGTTGTATGTTTTTTTTCCCCCCACACCACTTTCCATCAATTTGTATAGCAGATCCTCGTGCCAAATTGAGTCATGCTTTTTTGAAATCAACAAAGCATGAGGATTTTGCCTTTTTGTTTGTCTATTAGTTAATATAGGACTATTTCTCTCTCTATCATTTGTGTTTCATATACCTTTGACTATTGGATGTTCTTATAGGTACTATAGTATTACCAGCCTAATCTCGGGAGTTGATAGTCTTGAAGTCATAAACAGCTCAATGCTTGAAGCATTGCGAAGAGCTGCTGGCAAATGCAGTAAAGTGCTGTTTGAATGAATGCTTACGAGCCTGCTGCTGCCTACCATCGCTCAGTCAGACTGCTTCATCAAATATCAAATCATAGACTTAATTATAATATAATAACACACAGAAATGCAAGCCTTAGGTCATTAATATGGTCAAATCCGGAAACTATCATTTCGAAAAAACAAAACTTTTATTCTTTCAGTGAAATACGGAACCGTTCCGTATTTTATCTAACGGGTGGCAACCCTAAGTCTAAATATTCCTGTTACATTGCACAACCTTCAATGTTATGTCATAATTACGTAAAATTCTGGCAAATTAGTTTTGCAACGAGCCAGGCGGCCCAAACGGTTGCATATACCCTGACTCTGCGTGCAATGAACGCAAGAGTGACACAATTACCCAGAGTTTAATATTACCTGCTAACATGCATTTCTTTTAACTAAATACGCAGGTTTAAAAAATATATACTTTTGTGTATTGATTTTAAAAAAGGCATGGATGTTTATGGTTAGGTACATTCGTGCAACGATTGTGCTTTTTTTCTCGCAAATGCGCTTTTGTTAAATCATCCCCCGTTTGGCGAAGTTGGCTGTCTTTGTTAGGAAGAAATGGTCTTCACACAGTTTGCAATGAGCCAGGCGGCCCAAACTGCTGCATATACCCTGACTCTGTTGCACAGAACGCAAGAGAAGTGACAGTTTCCCTAGTTAAAATAAATTCATGTTAGCAGGTAATAGTAACTAAATATTCAGGTTTAAAAATATATAATTGTGTATTGATTTTAAGAAAGGCGTTGATGTTTATGGTTAGGTACACGTCGGTGCAACGACAGTGCTTTTCTTCGCGACTGCTTGTTAAATCACCCGTTTGGCGAAGTAGGCTGTGATTCAATGATAAATTAACAGGCACCGCATCGATTATATGCAGTGCAGGACAAGCTAGATAAACTAGTAATATCATCAACCATGTGTAGTTAACTAGTGATTATGCTAAGATACATTTTTTTTTATAAGATAAGTTGCTAGCTAGCATAAAACAACTTGGTTCCTTGCTGCACTCGCATAACCGGTAGTCAGCCTGCCACGCAGTCTCCTCGTAGAGTGCAATGTAATCGACCATGATCGGTGTCCAAAAATGCTGATTACCGATTATGAAAACTTGAAATCGGCCCTAATTAATCGGCCATTACGATTAAGCGGTCGACCTCTAGAGGAAACATACGAGTCTGCTGTTAATGATTTTCCCCAAGGTTGCTGTTGACGCATATCCCCTGGTAGTTATTGGGGTCAAATTTGTCTCCAATTTTATGGATTTGGGTGATCAGTCCTTGGTTCCAAATATTGGGGAAGATGCCAGAGCTGAGGATGATAAACAGTTTAAGTATAGCCAATTTCATTGAGGATACCATCAACCCCACAGGCCTTTTTGAGTTGGAGGGTTTGTATTTTGTCCTGTAGGTCATTCAATGTATTGGAGAATCCAGTGTGTTTTGGGAGTCTTTAATAGTTGATTCTAAGATTTGTATTTGATCATGTATATGTTTTTTTCTGATCTTTGTTATAGAGCAAAAAATATTGGAGAAGTGGTATATCCATACATCTGTTTTTGAGTTTTCCAATTTTCCTAGAAGTGGTTAGATTTGATGGATTCTTCAATTACATTGAGCAGATTTCTGATGTGCTGTTCCTTCTTTCGTAGTGTATTTCTGTCTTTAGTGATTCACCATAGTGAAGGCGTAGACTCAGGTTTTCTGGGTCTCTGTTTTTGGTTGGATAGGTTCTCAATTTCTTAGGTTTTTGCATTCTTCATCAAACCTTTTGTCATTGTTAATTTCTTAGGTTGTCTGCTTTACATTTAAAATGTTTTGATAGGGAAGCTGAGGTCAAATATGCTGTTTAGGTTTTCTACTGCTAAGTTTACACCTTCACAGTGAAACCTTTTTTTCCAGGAAATTGTCTAGAAGGGATTGAATTTGTTGTTGCCTAACTGTTTTTTGGTTCTCCACACTATTTTCCTTCCATCTATAGCATTTATTTATTATTCAATTCCTTTGGCTTTGATGCCACATGATTTTGCTGTGATGTCAGTGGACTGACTGAATGCTCTAAGAGACTCTGGGTTGAGGTCAGTGATAAAGTAGTCGACAGTACTACTGCCAAGAGATGAGCTATAGGTGTACCTACTGTAGGAGTCCCCTCAGCCTACCACTGACTATGTACTTACCCAGCGTGTGACAGAGCTGTAGGAGGTGTGACCCGTTTTTGTTGGTTATAGTATATTGTGTCTAGTGAGACATGTGGCGGAGGGAATGCTGTCACCTCCAGGTAGGTGTTTGTCCCCCTGTGTGCTGAGGGTGTCTAGTTCTGGCATTTTGTTCGCCACAGACTAGTACATGTCCCTGAGCCTGGAAATGGTTGAGATCCCCCTCTAGGATGGAGACGCTGTCATCGTTTAAAGTATGGGGATTCTGTTGGGGGATATAGCTAGCACACGAGGAAATTTTTCTCTGAGATCATTTCCTTAATCATTTCTAGTCAGACGTAAAATGTTCCTGTTTTGACTAATTTAATAGTGGATTAGGTCTGCTCTATACCAAATTAGCATACACCCTGAGTCTCTTCCCTGTTTCACACCTGGTAGTTTGGTGGATGGGACTACCAGCTATCTGTAACCTAGAGGGCAACCAGTGCATCCAGCTCTTTTATACAGTGTTTCTTGTAGGATGACTGTCTGTATTTCCAATTTCTTTGAAGTCTAGTTTGCTGCTCTTTAGGCCAAATGCAAATGACATCAGACCTTGTATATTCCAGGATGAGATAGTAGAAGCTTTGTGTTCCATAGCGTCTAGTGTTGTTTTTGTGTGGTTTAGGCCCAGACCATCACAGTAGGTGTGAGCAGAGCATGTTGAGCATCTGATACATACCGCTTAGGTCGCAGGATGGGCTTGGGTGGGGGTAATAGTGAGGGTTGGGCCTGTTGCTCTGCTCATGGCCTGTTATGTTGAGGTCCTTGCCGCAGGGGCGGGGGGCATAGGTCGGGCAGAAGGGTCATAGGTCTGATTATGGGATGGCCTACATAGGGTGTGGTGAGGGTTTGCTTGGGGTGGTCTTAGCTGGTTGGGGTGTGGCTGGTGATGCTGTGGTCTGGGTGTAGGTCCTCTTGGCGTGGGTTCTCTCTGCATGTCCTTCGGGAGGGTGTTTTGCCGGTCTGGGAGGGTGTCTCGCTGGTCTGGGCGCTGGTGTCCGTTGCTCTGTTGCTCCTGTCTGAGGTGCTGGGGCTGCAGCTGAGGGTGATGTCCTTCAGGGTCCTGGCAAAAGTTTGTATTGCTGCCTTGTAGAGGTGGACCTGGTTGTAAAGGCTGTTCAAGTCCAGGGTGGAGTGGTGGGCCAGGTAGACATTAGGTTTTGAGGCATAGTCTCGTGAAATTCTTGCATTCACCCTTTGTATGGTGGCAGTGTGAAATTATTTTCGTGGTAGCAGGGTGGAGATTACCACATGTGCGTTGGGGAAAGTGGAAGAAGCTTTTTCAAGTACTCCCTTGAGTGCTGTTGTCACCCTTTCCTGCTGGCCCCTCAGGTCATTTGTGCCTGTGAATTATGTGGCTGTGGAACCCTAGTCTGTCCTCTGACAATAGCTCCAGGACATGCCTTGTGCTTGGGGACCAGGGTTTAGCCACATTGTGTTTGGGAAAAAGTTTATCCTATTGGATGTATTTGCCATTTTAAGTCAATGTGTAGCACAATCTCTGTCATGTGTGTCCTCAGTGGATGTGGGGGGGGGGGGGGGGGTGTCAGGAGGGCTGACGGGGGGCTGTTTGTTGGGTTGGCGGGTCCTTTGTTGTCTGTCCCACTGTGGTGTTGTGGTCCAGGTCTGAGGTGGGCTGTTCTGCTGTCTTGTCTGGGGGATTGTCCTGCTCTCTGTCACACCTCAGCTTTCTGACCTCGTCCTTCAGTGCCATCTGTTCCTCTTTAGGTTCTCTTACCTCAGTCCGTAGAGCAGCCAGCTCTCTGACAGCCGTCCATCTCCACCTTCTGCCTTTCAGGTCTTGTTGGGGGGGGTTTGTTGTGCTAGTCTGTTTTGTGGGCTTGGATTGTGTGGACTGGTGCTCTGAGCTCCACCGTGTCTCGCTCTGAGCTCCACCGTGTCTCGCTCTGAGCTCCACCGTGTCTCGCTCTGAGCTCCACCGTGTCTCGCTCTGAGCTCCACCGTGTCTCGCTCTGAGCTCCACCGTGTCTCGCTCTGAGCTCCACCGTGTCTCGCTCTGAGCTCCACCGTGTCTCGCTCTGAGCTCCACCGTGTCTCGCTCTGAGTGATGGAGGAGTAGTGCAGTTGTGGGACCTGGGTGTGTTCAGTGCTGGAGGAGGGTGGGTAGTGTGTGACTATCCTTTAGTTTGAAGAGGTGTGATCAGACTTAGGGGTAACTTTACATAACAAAATTACCTAGAGATTATTGTCCTTTCATTTTTGGCTAGTAGCTTCGGACTGAATATTACTCACTCAGTTTTGTGTTGGAGGGTATTTCCAGGTTCCACTGTGTTTCTTCTGCAGGTTTTGGTTTGTTAGAAGTTTTTTTTCCTTGATAGTCCTTGTTAGTAATAGTCCATTCAGGTCATTTTGTCCACAATCAAGTTTAAAAAAAATTGGATTGGAGGTTTTAATGTTTAGGTTAGTATCCTGTATAAGTCCTTGTGAAAAAATGCAAGTTTATCTACATTTATCCAACTCTAAAACCCAGGAGCCCATGAGCTCTCTCCTCTCTTCTCTTTCTCTGTGTGTTCCTGCGGGAGAACCACTGTTCATTTTTGAGAGCCGTGTGTGTGTCCCGGACAGTCCCAACTTGTGCTGGTTTGTGTGTGGAGTATGGGCCTCTTGGTTCTATGTGCAGCCAGCACCATCAGTCAGTCCCTCCAGAATACCTAATTGTCCCAAATGGCACCCTATTCCCTATATAGTGCACTACTTGCGACCTGGACTCAGTGCATTATGTAGGGAACAGGGTGCCGTTTGGGACGCTGCCCCAGACAGCCATTTGCAATATGTGAAGTATGCATGTAAGGAATGGCTCTTCACCCCATGGGTGTGGTGGTGGGCTGCTGCTGTATCCTGTCTGAGTTCTGGAGCCGTCAGCCCAAGGACAAAGAGGGAAAAGGGGGAAATCTGAGGGCCTGTTGGCTTTCCCAAACAGTGTGTGTGTTTGGAAATGGGAGAGGGGAACTTTACACTCTGAGAGTGGCCCTGTGGAACATTGTCCTTGTGTTGTACCGGATGGATTTAGCAGAGCGCTCTTATCCAGAGCGACTTACAAAGTGGTGCATTCACCTTATGACTTCCTTAAAGAGGTGGGGTTTCAGGTGTCTCCGGAAGGTGGTGATTGACTCCGCTGTCCTGGCGTCGTGAGGGAGTTTGTTCCACCATTGGGGGCCAGAGCAGCGAACAGTTTTGACTGGGCTGAGCGGGAACTGTACTTCCTCAGTGGTAGGGAGGCGAGCAGGCCAGAGGTGGATGAACGCAGTGCCCTTGTTTGGGTGTAGGGCCTGATCAGAGCCTGGAGGTACTGAGGTGCCGTTCCCCTCACAGCTCCGTAGGCAAGCACCATGGTCTTGTAGCGGATGCGAGCTTCAACTGGAAGCCAGTGGAGGAGAGCGGAGGAGCGGGGTGACGTGAGAGAACTTGGGAAGGTTGAACACCAGACGGGCTGCGGCGTTCTGGATGAGTTGTAGGGTTTAATGGCACAGGCAGGGAGCCCAGCCAACAGCGAGTTGCAGTAATCCAGACGGGAGATGACAAGTGCCTGGATTAGGACCTGCGCCGCTTCCTGTGTGAGGCAGGGTCGTACTCTGCGGATGTTGTAGAGCATGAACCTACAGGAACGGGCCACCGCCTTGATGTTAGTTGAGAACGACAGGGTGTTGTCCAGGATCACGCCAAGGTTCTTAGCGCTCTGGGAGGAGGACACAATGGAGTTGTCAACCGTGATGGCGAGATCATGGAACGGGCAGTCCTTCCCGGGAGGAAGAGCAGCTCCGTCTTGCCGAGGTTCAGCTTGAGGTGGTGATCCGTCATCCACACTGATATGTCTGCCAGACATGCAGAGATGCGATTCGCCACCTGGTCATCAGAAGGGGAAAGGAGAAGATTAATTGTGTGTCGTCTGCATAGCAATGATAGGAGAGACCATGTGAGGTTATGACAGAGCCAAGTGACTTGGTGTATAGCGAGAATAGGAGAGGGCCTAGAACAGAGCCCTGGGGACACCAGTGGTGAGCACGTGGTGTGGAGACAGATTCTCGCCACGCCACCTGGTAGGAGCGACCTGTCAGGTAGGACGCAATCCAAGCGTGGGCCGCGCCGGGAGATGCCCAACTCGGAGAGGGTGGAGAGGAGGATCTGATGGTTCACAGTATCGAAGGCAGCCGATAGGTCTAGAAGGATGAGAGCAGAGGAGAGAGTTAGCTTTAGCAGTGCGGAGCGCCTCCGTGATACAGAGAAGAGCAGTCTCAGTTGAATGACTAGTCTTGAAACCTGACTGATTTGGATCAAGAAGGTCATTCTGAGAGAGATAGCGGGAGAGCTGGCCAAGGACGGCACGTTCAAGAGTTTTGGAGAGAAAAGAAAGAAGGGATACTGGTCTGTAGTTGTTGACATCGGAGGATCGAGTGTAGGTTTTTCAGAAGGGGTGCAACTCTCGCTCTCTTGAAGACGGAAGGGACGTAGCCAGCGGTCAGGGATGAGTTGATGAGCGAGGTGAGGTAAGGGAGAAGGTCTCCGGAAATGGTCTGGAGAAGAGAGGAGGGGATAGGGTCAAGCGGGCAGGTTGTTGGGCGGCCGGCCGTCACAAGACGCGAGATTTCATCTGGAGAGAGAGGAGAAAGAGGTCAGAGCACAGGGTAGGGCAGTGTGAGCAGAACCAGCGGTGTCGTTTGACTTAGCAAACGAGGATCGGATGTCGTCGACCTTCTTTTCAAAATGGTTGACGAAGTCATCTGCAGAGAGGGAGGAGGGGGGAGGGGGAGGAGGATTCAGGAGGGAGGAGAAGGTTGCAAAGAGCTTCCTAGGGTTAGAGGCAGATGCTTGGAATTTAGAGTGGTAGAAAGTGGCTTTAGCAGCAGAGAGAGAAGAGGAAAATGTAGAGAGGAGGGAGTGAAAGGATGTCAGGTCCGCAGGGGGCGAGTTTTCCTCCATTTCCGCTCGGCTGCCCGGAGCCCTGTTCTGTGAGCTCGCAATGAGTCGTCGAGCCATGAGGCAGAATCAGGAGATAGGTTGGAGAAGGTTTGAGCAGAGGGAAGAGATGATAGGATGGAAGAGGAGAGAGTAGCGGGGGAGAGAGAGCGAAGGTTGGGACGGCGCGATACCATCCGAGTAGGGGCAGTGTGGGAAGTGTTGGATGAGAGCGAGAGGGAAAAGGATACAAGGTAGTGGTCGGAGACTTGGAGGGGAGTTGCAACGAGGTTAGTGAAATAAAGTAAAAGTCCTTCAGAGCTCAGGATCTGAGGTGTCGCTCCTCTCTTCTTTCCCTCCTCTACTCGTAAGGCCTCTCATTCATCAATAATTGAGAATTGGTACGGGCAGGTGAGATGGAGAGGCAATTTGTGGAGAGTATGGATTTGGTGCTGTGCCAGAAAATTGGCTGTGTCTTTTTATGGATAGAGCGGGTCATGGCTCAGGGAGTCAGTCAGGGGCTGGTGATAATGTTGCCACTGCACCGGTCTACCACCTGGCTACATACCCCCAGGCCAAAGCAGGCCTGATGGTTGACCCTCTTCAACTCGGGCTGGGAATTGCCTGGGACGATATTAACACAATACTGCCTATACAATATGTATTGTGATTCTATATGTACTGCGATTTGTATTGTTGACAAGGTACAGCCGACTAGTCAAATATAATGTAATCCAAAACTAATTGGCCCCGCTTTGTCCGGGTTTGGACGGGGTAGGCCAGGCCGTTATTGTAAAAAATAATTCTTAACTGGCTTGCCTAGTTAAATAAAGGTTACACACACTTCACACACACACCACTCTGACCATTTACGTATGTCCCCATTACCAGTAAAACATAATCAAAACCTATTTCTTTCACATACTTGCTGTGCTGTTTCGTTGTTCATTTGTACAGTCGTTTCATTCTCAACCAGGATTTCTATGGAACGCCGTTTGAGTCGTTGCGTGTCAAATAAGATACACGTTAAGTAAGCTTGTTGACCAATCACGACCTGAATATGACTGCACGTCACAGAATAATTTAACACGTTCATTCATTTTTTTTTACGTGGCTATTACACATTGATTACACTCACTTGTATTTCATGTCACAATGCTTCATTGATACGTATGCTGTGATGCTGGTAAAGTTGTCTCGCTCACCTACAGGGCTGGTCATTTAAATAAATAAAAAGCTAGCTAGATCATGGATGCAAACAATGTTCTTCCACTTTTATTTGATTTCACCTTTATTTAACCAGGTAGGCAAGTTGAGAACAAGTTCTCATTTACAATTGCGACCTGGCCAAGATAAAGCAAAGCAGTTTGACACATACAACGACACCGAGTTACACATGGAGTAAAACAAACATACAGTCAATAATACAGTATAAACGAGTCTATATACGATGTGAGCAAATGAGGTGAGATAAGGGAGGTAAAGGCAAAAAAAGGCCATGGTGGCAAAGTAAATACAATATAGCAAGTAAAACACTGGAATGGTAGATTTGCAATGGAAGAATGTGCAAAGTAGAAATAAAAATAATGGGGTGCAAAGGAGCAAAATAAATAAATAAAATACAGTAGTGAAAGAGGTAGTTGTTTGGGCTAAATTATAGGTGGGCTATGTACAGGTGCAGTAATCTGTGAGCTGCTCTGACAGTTTGTGCTTAAAGCTAGTAAGGGAGATAAGTGTTTCCAGTTTCAGAGATTTTTGTAGTTCGTTCCAGTCATTGGCAGCAGAGAACTGGAAGGAGAGGCGGCCAAAGAAAGAATTGGTTTTGGGGGTGACTAGAGAGATATACCTGCTGGAGCGTGTGCTACAGGTGGGAGATGCTATGGTGACCAGCGAGCTAAGATAAGGGGGGACTTTACCTAGCAGGGTCTTGTAGATGACATGGAGCCAGTGGGTTTGGCGACGAGTATGAAGCGAGGGTCAGCCAACGAGAGCGTACAGGTCGCAATGGTGGGTAATATATGGGGCTTTGGTGACAAAACGGATTGCACTGTGATAGACTGCATCAGATTTGTTGAGTAGGGTATTGGAGGCTATTTTGTAAATGACATCGCCAAAGTCGAGGATTGGTAGGATGGTCAGTTTTACAAGGGTATGTTTGGCAGCATGAGTGAAGGATGCTTTGTTGCGAAATAGGAAGCCAATTCTAGATTTAACTTTGGATTGGAGATGTTTGATATGGGTCTGGAAGGAGAGTTTACAGTCTAACCAGACACCTAAGTATTTGTAGTTGTCCATGTATTCTAAGTCCGAGCCGTCCAGAGTAGTGATGTTGGACAGGTGGGTAGGTGCAGGTAGCGATCGGTTGAAGAGCATGCATTTAGTTTTACTTGTATTTAAGAGCAATTGGAGGCCACGGAAGGAGAGTTGTATGGCATTGAAGCTTGCCTGGAAGGTTGAATATCAATGAATACGGCTGCACAGTAATGTTTCTTATCGATGGCGGTTAAGATATCGTTTAGGACCTTGAGCGTTGCTGAGGTGCACCCATGACCAGCTCTGAAACCAGATTGCATTGCAGAGAAGGTATGGTGAGATTCGAAATGGTCGGTAATCTGTTTGTTGACTTGGCTTTCGAAGACCTTAGAAAGGCAGGGTAGGATAGATATAGGTCTGTAGCAGTTTGGGTCAAGAGTGTCCCCCCCTTTGAAGAGGGGGATGACCGCAGCTGCTTTCCAATCTTTGGGAATCTCAGACGACACGAAAGAGGTTGAACAACATAGCAAAACGACATCTGTTTCAGTAGCTATAGTTGCTAGCTAACTATATAGCTAGGTGTCATCTAAAAAATAACCCTAATTTTATAAGACTGCTCTTATTTGATTAATAGTGGGTCAGACCCATTTGTGAAGCTAGCCACAATAAGGATAAGCCCAATATTGGACTTTGCGGTTAGCCTTCAAAATAAAAATATGTCATAGACAGTGATGTAAATGAATACAAAGTAGATTTATGCCAAAATTGAATAGATCATGCTAAATGAGGATGGAATGTTATATAAAATCAACAAAAGACACTAATTTGTTAATTTCACATCTGTTAATCACACGGAATGTATTATTCTTTAGAACTGCATTGGGGCATACTTATTTCACTGTAGTCTTAACTATGGATTGTGGATCAATGACATGGGTTATCAGTCTACTCCGTGACACCCAGAGAACATTAGCGTTGTAGCTCTTATTGCGGGACTCTGAAACAACTGTGAATTGAGCCACATTTTTTGTCAACCTATGTATATTGAACACTATTCCGGGGAAAATCAATACAGCGTGGATGTTTTTGGAGTCTAATAACTCTGAGGAGGACGTTGGGAAAACAACATGTATTGAGTAGAGGTCGACCGATTTAATCGGAATGGCCGATTTTAATTAGGGCCGATTTCAAGTTTTCATAACAATCGGAAATCAGTATTTTTGGGCGCCGATTTTTATTATCATTATGTTTTAATGTATTTATTATTTTTTATACTTTTTATTTAACTAGGCAAGTCAGTTAAGAACACATTCTTATTTTCAATGACTGCCTAGGAATGGTGGGTTAACTGCCTCGTTCAGGGGCAGAACAGATTTTCACCTTGTCAGCTCGGGGGATACAATCTTGCAAATTTACAGTTAACTAGTCCAACGCAATAACTACCTGCCTCTCTCTCTTTGCTCTCCACAAGGAGACTGCCTGTTACACGAATGCAGTAAGCCACGGTAAGTTGCTAGCTAGCATTAAACTTATCTTATAACAATCAATCAATCATAATCACTAGTTAACTACACGTGGTTGATATTACTAGATATTATCTAGCGTTTCCTGCGTTGCATATAATCTGACTGAGCATACAAGTATCTGACTGAGCGATGGTAGGCAGAAGCAGGCGCGTAAACATTCATTCAAACAGAACTTTTGTGCGTTTTGCCAGCAGCTCTTTGTTGTGCGTCAAGCATTGCGCTGTTTATGACCAAGCCTATTAACTCCCGAGATGAGGCTGGTGTAACCAAAATGAAATGGCTAGCTAGTTAGCGTGTGCGCTAATAGCGTTTCAAACGTCACTCGCTCTGAGCCTTCTAGTAGTTGTTCCCCTTGCTCTGCATGGGTAACGCTGCTTCGATGGTGGCTGTTGTCGTTGTGTTGCTGGTTCGAGCCCAGGGAGGAACGAGGAGAGGGACGGAAGCTATACTGTTACACTGGCAATACTAAAGTGCCTATAAGAACAAAGGTTAATGAAATACAAATGGTATAGAGGGAAATAGTCCTATAATTCCTATAACTATAACCTAAAACTTCTTACCTGGGAATATTGAAGACTCATGTTAAAAGGAACCACCAGCTTTCATATGTTCTCAAGTTCTGAGCAAGGGACTGAAATGTTAGCTTTCTTACATAGCACATATTGCACTTTTACTTTCTTCTCCAACACTTTGTTTTTGTATTATTTAAACCAAATTGAACATGTTTCATTATTTACTTGAGGCTAATTTGATTTTATTGATGTATTATATTAGATTAAAATAAGTGTTCATTCAGTATTGTTGTAATTGTCATTATTACAACATTTTTTTTTTAATTGTCCGATTTAATCGGTATCGGCTTCTCCGGGCCTCCAATAATCGGTATCGGCGTTAAGAAATCATAATCGGTCGACCTCTAGTATTGAGTAGACTGATACCCCTTTTCATTAATCCCCAATCCTTAGGTAAAGCTGTACAGTGCATTATGAATGTCAATACACGCAATGGGCTGACTGGGGAGGTGATTTCACACACACAGTCCCGAGATAAGAGCTACAACGCTAATATTTGTGTCAAATGTGCAAAATCAATGTGCAAAATCAATTTGCACATGCGCGCATCAGGTTTAGGCATGGTGTTAAACTAGACATCGGGCTGTTACCGATGTTGGCATTTTTAGCTAATATTGTCCGATTCCGATATGTTAACCGATATATATCGTGCATGCAACTACACAGAAGCAAGCTTAAATACGGTAAAAGATCCCTCATTTATGCCCATTGGCCAACTATCTATTGCCTGACCGTACATGATTTGTCAGATTGGTTTGGCTGTGGGACTATGGACTGTAGTGTCTGTCCATTCTGTGATGGTGTCTATAAGAAGAGAGTCTCTATAAGAGTCTGTCTTGTGGGTGCTGAGTGAGTGTTGGCGAGAGTGAGCACTTATTGATTCTGGTCCCACTTCCCTTCTCCTGGAAATCCTTTGATTGCTTCTCTCTCCGGTCTCTGTTTCCCTCTCTCCGGTCTCGGTTTCCCTCTCTCTGGGTTCAGTCTCCCTCTCTCCTGGGTCTCCCTGTCTCCGGTCTAGCGCCTTCTCTAATGAAACTTCAAATGAGCTGGAGCACGTGCCTGCTGGTCTCTCTCGTCTTCCCTCTCCCTTCTTTCTCTCGGTCACCCTCGCTCCTTATATATATATATAGATGTGGATCTTAATCACACATAGTGCATTTGGAAAGTATTCAGACCCCTTCACTTATTCCACATTTTGTTACGTTACAGCCTTACTCTGAAATTTATTAAATTATTTGTTTTCCTTATCAATCTACACAGTACCCCATAATAACAAAGCAAAAACAGGTTTTTAATTATATAAAAAAACAGATCCTTTTGTTGTCAGACCCTTTGCTATGAGTCAGGTCCCACAGTCGACAGTGCATGTCAGAGCAAAAACCAAGCCATGAGGTAGAAGGAATTGTCCATAGAGCTCCGAGAGGCACAGATTGTGTTGATGTACAGATCTGGGGAAGGGTACCAAAACATTTCTGTAACATTGAAGGTCCCCAAGAACACAGTGGCCTCCATCATTCTTAAATGGAAGAAGTTTAGAACCACCTAGACTCTTCCTAGAGCTAGCCGCCCGGCCAAACTGGGCAATCGGGGGAGAAAGGTCTGACAAAGCTCTAGAGTTCCTCTTTGGAGATGGGAGAACCTTCCAGAAGGACAACCATCTCTGCAGCACTCCAACAATCAGGTCTTTATGGTAGTGGCCAGACGGAAGCCACTCTTCAGTAAAAGGCACATGACAGCCCGCTTGGAGTTTGCCAAAAGGCACCTAAAGGACTCTCAGATAATGAGAAACATGATTCTCTGCTCTGATGAAACCAAGATTGAACTCTTTGGCCTAAGTGCTAAGTGTCACATCTGGAGGAAAGCTGGCACAATCCCTACAGTGAAGTATGGTGGTGGCAGCATCATGCTTTGGGGATGTTGAATCCATTTTAGAATATGGCTGTAACGTAACAAAGAGTGAAGGGGTCTGAATACTTTCCGAATGCACTGTCGCTCTCCCGCCTCCCCCCTCGTCTCCCTCCCATATCACACGCATCCAACGCCTGCTGCTGCAATACAGTCTCTTCTGTGTCTTCTCCCACATGGAGAGGGGGGTATAAAGAAAGAAGTAGAGGGAGAGGTTAGAGAGAAACATGCTGGGGGAGAATAGAGGTGCTTATAGACAAACTCACCAGTCCAGGCAGGGATCAATATTCTCATTTACTAAATGAGCCTGGCACCTGCAGTGCCACAAAGCATTGACGTGAACTCCCATGGATCATTACCCTAGGTCATCTGCCTCATTACCCTAGCTACCTTCATGGTGTGAATACTGTTTTTGTTTTGTCGTCACTGTTTTCCTGGAAAACAAATCTCTGTAGCATCTAATCCTTTAGTTTGGCTCGAGGTCTCTGGTTCTTCAGTATGTGGTGCCCGCACTTGGCTCAGTCCTTGCCAGTTCTGCCCGAAACCCCCGTTTGTGTGTGTGTGTGTGTGTGTGTGTGTGTGTGTGTGTGTGAGCGAGCGAGTTAACTAACATGACCTTTGACCCCTATCAGGAGAGCTGGAGGAGGAGATGGAGAACCCGGAGTTGAACCCAGTTGACCTGCCAGAGAAACAGAAACACCAGCTGAGACACCGAGAGTTGTTCCTGTCCCGGCAGCTAGAGTCATTACCTGCTACACACATCCGGTATGACATGTACTTACCATCTCACCTTATGTTAGCTCCTTGCTACAGACCATGAGAGTTGGTATATGTTAAAACACAGCCTGGAAAACAGATGGCACTTTCACCTGTATTATAGGAACGCATTGGTGTTATACGGCTGTACTGTATTTAAGAGCTACATCTCAATCAGATTGTGTGTCTGTCTCAGGGGGAAGTGTTGTGTCACTCTGCTCAATGAGACTGAGGCTCTGAAGTCATATCTGGACCGGGAGGTAGGTGGCTGTCTTTACTGTCCTCACACACTGTCTTCTCAGAGAGTGAATGGTGTGTGCCATAGCCTCTTATGTATGGCTTAGATGTACAAGTACCAGTCAAATGTTTGGACACACCTACTCACATTCAAGGGTTTTAATTTTTTTTAACTATTTTCTACATTGTAGAATAACAGTGAAGACATCAAAGCTATGAATTAACGCATGTGGAATCATGTAGTAACCTCCCCAAAAATATTTTTAAAATCAAAATGTATTTTATATTTGAGATTCTTCAAAGTAGCCACCCTTTGCTTTGATGACAGCTTTGCACACTCTTGGCGTTCTCTCCACCAGCTTCACGAGGTAGTCACCTGGAATGCATTTCAATTAACAGGTGTGCCGTGCCTTAAGTTAATTTGTGGAATGTCTTAATGCGTTTGAGCCAATCCGTTGTCTTGTGACATGGTAGGGTTGGGAATGCAGAAGATATTTTGTCCATTTTATGGCAAGATCCGCTCAAATAAGCAAAGAGAAACAACAGTCCATCATTACTTTAAGACCTGAAGGTCAGTCAATACGGAAAATGTCAAGAACTTTGAACATTTCTTCAAGTGCAGTCGAAAAAACCATCAATTGCTATGATGAAACTGGCTCTCATGAGTACCGCCACAGGAACGTAAGACACATAGTTACTTCTGCTGCAGAGGATAAGTTCTTTAGAGTTACCAGCCTCAGAAATTGCAGCTAAAATAAATGCTTCAGAGTTCAAGTAACCGACAATAAGAATAAGAGACTTGCTTCGACCAAGAAACACAAGCAATGGTCATTAGACCGGTGGAAATCTGTCATTTAATCTGATGAGTCTAAATTTGATATTTTTGGTTCCAACTGCTGTGTCTTTGTGAGACTTAGAGTAGGTGAATGAATGATATCCGCATGTGTGGTTCCCACCGTGAAGTATGGAGGAGGAAGTGTGATGGTGCTTTGCTGGTGACACTCATTGATTTGATTTAGAATTCAAGGCACACTTAACCAGCATGGCTAGCATAGCATTCTGCAGCGATAGTCCCACTAAGCGCAAACCAGATTGGATATATTTTGTCACCTCCCAGGCTGTGTAAGGGCTATTTGACCAAGAAGGAGAGTGATGGAGTGCTGTAACAGATGACCTGGCCTCCCCAATCCCTCGACCTCAACACAATTGAGATGGTTTGGGATGAGTTGGACTGCAGAGTGAAGTAAAAGCAGCCAACAAGTGCTCAGCATATGTGGGAACTCCTTCAAGACTGTTGGGAAGGCATTCCATGTGAAACTGGTTGAGAGAATGCCAGGAGTGCGTAAAGCTGTCAAGGCGAAGGGTGGCTACTTTGAAGAATTTAATATTTATTTTGTTTTGTTTATCACTTTTTTGGGGTTACTATGTGTGTTATTTCATAGTTTTGATGTCAATATTATTCTGCAATGTAGAAAGTAGTAAAAATAAAGAAAAACCCTGGAATGAGTAGATGTGTCCAAACTTTTGACTGGTACTGTATAACCATGTTGGATGAGTTTGTGTGTGTGCCTGTGTCCAACTGACTGTGATGTGTGTTAGTTGTGAGACTTAGTGCTGTATGAATAATTCAGTGTGTTGACCCAGAATGTTCTTCTCACAGTCAGTAATGAGGAGACGAAAGACTGCTCTCTACATACGTGCATACATACATACACACACACAAACAATCCACAACCCCACTCAATTTCTTAATTCCTACTTCTCTAACTCTTTTCTAATGTCTCTCCTCTCTCTATCCCACTTCTCTTCCTCCTCCCTCTCTCTCTCCAGGATGCGTTCTTCTACTCCCTGGTCTACGACCCACAACAGAAGACTCTGCTGGCTGATAAAGGGGAGATCAGGGTGGGGAACAAGTACCAGGCAGACATCACAGACTTCCTTAAAGAGGGTACGTACGCCAGAGACACTCGTACACAAAACTGGACTGTTAGCATTTTCCATAGGTAAATGTGACACGCTGGCTGGTAGATTAGCCTCCTGGCTAGTATTCTCTCTGGTAGTGCAAGCAGGGTCCGATCTCATCTCAAGGCTCAGTCAGTGGGAGGGCATGGGCGTCTGTTCCACTGCCTAATAAACCCACTGCAATTGGAACAATTTTGCTACGTGATGACAAGGAGTGTGTTATCAAAGTGAGTTTTACTGAGGAGCCATGTCACACCAATAGAGTTGGAGAGGGTCAAAGGGCAGGATATTCACCGTTTTGTGTATCCCTCTATCGAATAAATTGTAACAACACACCCCAAGACTGTTGTCAATTTAGCCAGAACTAAATTGACTTTGGTTAACCACAGGGCTGTCTAGTCCGATAGTGTATCAGACTGGTGACTGTGCTGACTGCTTACTCACTGGTGACTGTGCTGACTGCTTACTCACTGGTGACTGTGCTGACTGCTTACTCACTGGTGACTGTGCTAATTGGACCCCCAGGTGAGGAGGATGGCAGGGACCTGGCCGAGCTGGAGGAGAGGGTGTGGGACCCCAGCAGTCCCCTCACAGAGAAACAGATCGACCAGTTCCTGGTTGTGGCTCGGTAAGTGGCTCCGGTCCGGTGGGCTGTGGTGACTGGGTAAGTGGTTCTACTGTAGGGGCAGTGCCTTGGTAAGACTGCTGTGAACTGGATAGCCAATGTAAAATATTTTTCAGTAAGACATTTTTTGGCAGGCTCGGTAAAACGGGGTGCAAGGGTATCGGATCAGTAAGACTGGTCCATTTAGTCAGATTTGCACTATTGCCAAAAACATGATATCTGGCACTCTGTAAGTCGCTTTGGATAAGAGCATCTGCTAAATAACGTACATGTAAAAATTGTATCCCTGTCTCATCCATCTCTTTCCCTCTGCCTCCTCATCCCTCTCTCTCAGGTCAGTTGGTACCTTTGCGCGGGCTCTAGACTGCAGTAGTTCTGTCCGGCAGCCCAGTCTTCACATGAGTGCTGCTGCTGCCTCTCGAGACATCACCCTGGTAAGACACACACACACATTGCCCACTTCCCTAGGTAGGGTCAGGCCAGAGTTGAGTGCTGTTAGCCCAGGGGTATGCTGGGAGCTACAGTAGAAGGTGTGTATGTGAGCTTGTTTGTGTGTGTTCGCTTGCCATAGTGTGAGGATCAGTAACGAGGAGGCTTCAGCCTGCCCCAGACGCCACACGTTCCGGCCCACTTCTGCACCTCATATATAAAACATGAAACACAGGCCTCCGAGCTACAGCTTTCAGAGTACACACATCCATGAACACATGCGCACAACACACATCGTCTCAGACTCGCCAATGGAGACGCTCACACTAAGTCAAGTGACAAGATAATAGCCCATCCACTTCTGTTTTTTGACTATGCTTTGTTCCTTAAACTTGGTGGCTTTGACAAGCAGAATAATGGGGACCCTTTGCTTGAATTGTATGTTACGAGGGTGGGTTTTGTTTGCTGGGTGTATGTGGAAAAACCAGGGTTGTGTTCATTAGGGCACACAGTTATCTCTTAATTCAAAGACTCAATCATGGGCACTCTTACTGACAGTTGTGGCTGCTTTGTGTGATGTATTGTTGTCTCTACCTTC
Source organism: Oncorhynchus nerka (assembly GCF_034236695.1). Classification (NCBI taxonomy): domain Eukaryota; kingdom Metazoa; phylum Chordata; class Actinopteri; order Salmoniformes; family Salmonidae; genus Oncorhynchus; species Oncorhynchus nerka. Next base: position 40,059,974 of record NC_088413.1, read on the forward strand.
TTGCCCTTTGTGCTGTTGTCTGTGCCCAATAATGTTTGTACCATGTTTTGTGTTGCTGCCATGTTATGTGTTGCTGCCTCGCTATGTTGTCCTAGGTTTCTTTTTATGTTGTGGGGCGGCAGGCTAGTCTAGTGGTTAGAGCGTTGGACTAGTAACATAAAGGTTTCATGTTCAAATCCCCGAGCTGACAAGGTACAAATCTGTCGTTCTGCCCCTGAACAGGCAGTTAACCCACTGTTCCTAAGCCGTCATTGAAAATAAGAATTTGTTCCTAACTGACTTGCCTAGTTAAATAAAGGTAAAATAAATTTTAAAAAATCAAATCAAATGAAATGTGTGTTTTGTCCTATATTTATATTGTATTTATTTATTTTAATCCCAGGCCCCCCCCGTCCCCGCAGGAGGCCTTTTACCTTTTGGTAGGCCGTCATTGTAAATAACAATTTGTTCTTAACTGACTCGCCTCGATAATGTTAAATAGAATTTAAAAACGCACAGAAGTGTTTCATATTGAACCAGTACAGATGGTACCTCCCCAGTTTTGATGTGTTTCTTCTGTTTTGTGCCTACCGAACACTACCCGCCCCCTCCTCTCCCCAGTTCCATGCCATGGACAGCCTGGATAAGACGCGTTATGACATGACGCGGGCCATCGCTGCGCTGGTTCCCCAGGGAGGGCCTGTTCTCTGCAGGGACGAGATGGAGGAGTGGAGCGCCTCCGAGGCCAACCTGTTTGAAGAGGCCCTGGAGAAATACGGAAAAGACTTCACAGACATACAACAGGACTTTGTGAGTACAGACCGACGGGAAGCCAGTCAGGAAGGTTCTGCTGCCTTGGCTTGGACTAGCCTCGACAAGGAGGCTCTGATGTACATGGAACCGGCTCAGTTCAAGGCTCACAATATGTATCTCTGGGATGGGCAACTGGTGGCCCGCGGATCAATTTCCCCATGGCAGAATGACTATTACATGAAATTAGTTAGAAAATTGCTAAATCTTTACCCCATGGCAAAATTTGTAGCATTGCAGGAAATTAACTGTAAAATGTAAATGTTTTCTCTCTGCTTTCAAGAGGGTAAAAATGTTTTGCTCGCAAGGTGGGGCCAATTTTTTTTTTTGTGTGTGTGGCCCCCACCCCCATCAAAGCTGCCCATCCTTTATGTCTCTAATAGTGAGACACTCAACTCAGAGACTCACAGGCATCCTATTGAGAGCCCAGCATGTCTGCTGTAGCCATAGAGACGGATACTGTATGTCTATATCTCTGTCAGCCAGGTGCTGCTGTTGCCCTGAGGGGGAAGAATAAATGAGGTTTCTGCTGTCTTTACACTGTGCCTCATTCTGCCACCTGGTGGTGGGTTAGTCGGTGCACTACTCAGCCCACAGCCACGGGCTGCTGTTAGGGGTGGGGCTTGCTCTCTGGCATCCTGACAATTCAGTTGCCTCTTTCAAACTTTTTTTTTTTTTTTTTTAAAGAGCGCAGTGCTCATTTCCCCCTGCCGAAGATCAAAGTATTTGCTTACAAAGATGTAGGAAATGTAATAATGTAGTGCCCTAAAGCATGATGGCGAGGACCGCTTTGCTGTGAGGTGGAAACGGCTCTAAAGCATGGCGGTGGGATATCTGTGATGTTGAAACCGCTTGTGTCTCGTCCTCCCCGGCAGCTCCCCTGGAAATCCCTGACCAGTATCATAGAGTACTACTATATGTGGAAGACCACAGACAGATACGTACAGCAGAAACGGTTAAAAGCAGCAGAGGCAGAGAGCAAGTTGAAGCAAGTCTACATCCCCAACTAGTGAGTATCTGTCTGGCTGGCTACTGGGGACTGGGATACTGTGATTTCTTGTCAGACTCCTACAGCGGGTCCCAATTTGCACCCTGCCGCGAAGTCTTCGGCCTTTGCAGATCGGAATGCTCTGTATAAGTGTAATCGGCAATGGTGGAGAGTCTGCAAACAATGGCGGGATGGTGCCGAAGGGTTAGGGAGATATTTGGGACTGGCTGCAGATGACTGTTCCCACTAGATGGTCAAGCTGCAAAGTTTTTTTTGGTCTTCATTTAAGGTTTGGGTTAGGCATAAGGTTATCAGTTAGGTTTCAAATCTGATTTTAAGAAGAGAAATTGTAGAAATAGGCGGGGTTTATGACTTTGCAACTTGCCCAGATAGTGACGACCGCAGATTATACAGTACGTTGCATCTCTGTCTCTGATCCTCTGCCCACTTCCTCATAGCAACAAGCCCAACCCCAACCAGCTGAGTGTTAACAGTGTAAAGCCTGGAGGTGTGGGAGGCCTGGTGAACGGCTCCGGGGCGGCAGCTGGAGCCGCAGTCGGAGCCGGGGGTTTGCCTGGAGCCCTGGGGGTGATATCAGTTCCCCCAGGACAGACCCCAGGTCTGGGCCGCGCCTGCGAAAGCTGCTACAGTGAGTAACGCCACAACTGTCCTGTTTCCTGGATGATGTAATAAAGACCATGATGATGTTAGAAAAGAGACCAGGAATTAAACCTGGGAGTCAAGAGTACTCCTAGTACAGATATACAGTACCTCTTGAAGAACCTTGAGAATCACTCTCATTCTAGTATGATCTCTTCCCCATGCTTGGGTAGCAAGGCTCCAAGCCAAGCCTCCATCTCTATTGCTGTTCTTTAACAATGAAGGAGTGGGAGTTAAGACGGGAGAGCGAGGCAAAGCTCAGCTCACGCTGCAGTAGAATCTATTCCGAGCTATTTTAGTAGTGTTAATAAAGTCTTAAATGATTTAAAGACTCACTGAGTCTGTGTGTGGGTGTCTCTCGACGTGTGTGTGTGTGTGTCCTCCTTTCTCTCTGTGCATGTAGCCACCAGCTCGTACCAGTGGTACTCGTGGGGTCCCCCCAACATGCAGTGTCGTCTGTGTGCCTCCTGCTGGACCTACTGGAAGAAGTATGGAGGACTGAAGATGCCAACCAGACTAGAAGGAGAGCGACCTGGACCCAACCGCAACAACATGGTAAACAACTCAAACAGATCATGTATTAAAAAAATATAAAACCATTTTCAAGGATAATGCGAAACTGACCAGAAAACTTCCCAGCCCTTCTGTATAACAACTTACAACTTTTTGTCTTGGACTCCACTCTTGTCTCTGATTTGTTGTCCATTCTCTTGACAATTTCTCATATCCTCTCTCTCTTCCCCCACCCGCCAGACTCCTCACAGTGTTCCCATGCGTCACGGTGGGAGCCCCAAGTTTGCTGTCAAGACGAAACAGGCCTTCTACCTACAGACCACCCAGGTGACACGCGCCGCCCGACGAGTTTGTCAGGACATCATCAGACCGCGCTTCCTCGCCCGACACCCTTACCTCCCTCTCAATACAGCCCAAATCAAACAAGAGTGTGAGTACTGTACCCCTCAACCCCCTACTACCACCTCACCACCCAAAATCAAGGCGTAGCGAGAGTACGACAAGGACCTGGGTCCTGTTCATTAAGGTACCAAACGGACAAAAACTAAGTAAAACAGGGAGGGACTACCTGGAATTGTCCAATAAGAAACCCTTGTTTATTTTCCTGGTGCAAAATGTTTTGAACCGGTCTCAGTGGCTGTCTTATGTAACGGTCTGCTGAAATGTGGTACATGCATTCTGACTCTGGTGCATTTCAGGTGCGCTGCGGTTGCCAGACGAGCCCAAAAAGCCCTTGCCGCTGAAGCCAGTTGAGAGGAAGCCTCTGGAGTCTGTTGTCCGATATCTAGGTGAGGATCTGTTACGCCCATCTGTAGTCTCTAATTTTCAGTCTGCTAAATGGCATACTGTATTATATATTGTCTGTTTTAGCCAGTGTTGATTTGACGATTTAAACTCATATCTTTCCGTTCTCTTCCTTTCTCTCCCTCCTGTCTCTTCTGTCCTCCTCTTTCTTCTGTCCTCCTCTCTCCGGGTCCCCAGAGGCCCACCCGTGCCCTCCCAAACATGACCCCCCGCGTGGCCAGACGGTCACCACGGGTAGCCTGACACCCATCAAGTCCACACCCAACATCCTCAACAACGGCTCGCCCACCATCCTGGGCAAACGCACCTACGAGCAGCACAACGGCATTGATGGTGAGAGACCGAGGTGCGGGAGAGGAGTAGAAAGGGGTTGGGGCCCTTGGGGATGTTGATGGAAAACCGTTGTGGTCATTGCTGCACTCCATTGGGGTTTGAGTCGGCACCCCAACGTCTTGTGTCTTAGCGGCCATCTTTTTTCTTTTCTTTTTTGCAGCCTCCCTTTCTCCACCCCTCCCCCTCATCTCCCTTTGTCTCAATGTAACTGGTTATACATGCCCCTCTTTTTTTTTTCGCTCACCAACTTTCCGCCTTTCACTTTCTCTCTCTCCCTTGACAGTTTATTATTTTTGCACCATCTGTCTCCGTCGCTCTCCTTTACCCCCTCTTTCTTATCTTGCACCGTTCTCTTCTTTTTGTTTGTTCTACTCTCTCCATTTCTCTCTCTTTGTCTCTGTACATCCGTCTCAGTAGGCTGTAGTGAAGGTTGGTTTCTTTCTCTGTGGTGTTTATCGCTCTAGGCTACGGCGGGTGTTGTCATGGTAACGGCGCGGTAGCCAGGACCTATCTGAGACCAGAGTGAGACCAGAGGGGTGGTGTGGTTCGCAGGGACCTCGCCCCCTAATAAGCCTTCTCTCCTGGACCACAGCAGGGCTAGTCCACACTCACTAGGGACCATGTCCATGATCAGAAAGGAGGGGCACCTGTCAATGTGTGTGTGTTGCATAGAGATAGAAGGAGAAACGTGGAGGGGGAAGATGTGGAGCGTAACGGCAGGAGGGAGGGAGCTAGGCCTATAGACTACCTACAATGAGTGGTTCTCCCGTGTCTTCTTATACAAGGTTTCCCAAACTCTGTCCTGAGGCCCTCCCTGGGTGCACGTTTTGGTTTTGGCCCTAGCACCACACAGCTGATTCAAATAAGCAAGGCTTGATGCTGAGTTGGTTATTTGAATCATGTGTGTAGTGCTAGGGCATTAAACCAAAATGTGCACCCAGGGAGGGGCAGGACTGAGTTTGGGGTAACCCTTCAGTGCTGCTGGTGTCTACAGACATCTTCTCTGGGTTTGGACAGGAGACAAGACTCCTAGAATACAGTTGAAGTGGGAAGTTTACATACACGTATGCTGGAGTCATTAACTCATTTTTCAACCACTCCACACATTTCTTGTTAACAAACTATAGTATTGGCAAGTCTGTTAGGACATCTACTTTTTGTATGACAAGTAATTTTTACAATTGTTTATAGACAGATTATTTCACTTATAATTCACTGTATCACAATTCCAGTGGGTCAGAAGTTTACATACACTAAGTTGACTGTGCCTTTTAAACAGCTTGGAAAATTCCAGAAAATGATGTTGTGGCTTTAGAAGCTTCTGATAGGCTAATTGACATCATTTGAGTCAATTGGAGGTGTACCTGTGGATGTATTTCAAGGCCTTCAAACTCAGTGCCTCTTTGCTTGACATCATGGGAAAATCAAAAGAAATCAGCCAAGACCTCAAAAAGAAATTGTAGACCTCTACAAGTCTGGTTCATCCTTGGGAGCAATTTCCAAACGCCTGAAGGTACCACGTTCATCTGTACAAACAATAGTAAGCCAGTATAAACACCATGGAACCACGCAGCCGTCATACCGCTCAGGAAGGAGACGCATTCTGTCTCCTAGAGATGAACGTACTTTGGTGTGAAAAGTGCAAATCAATCCCAGAACAACAGCAAAGGACCTTGTGAAGATGCTGGAGGAAACGGGTACAAAAGTATCAATATCCACAGTAAAACGAGTCCTATATCAACATAGCCGCTCAGCAAGGAAGAAGCCACTGCTCCAAAACAGCCATAAAAAAGCCAGACTACGATTTGCAACTGCGCAATGTGGACAAAGATTGTACTTTTTGGAGAAATGTCCTCTGGTCTGATGAAATAGAACTGTTTGGCTGTAATGACCATCGTTATGTTTGGAGGAAAAGGGGGATGCTTGCAAGCCGACGAACACCATCCCAACCAATGGACAATGACCCCAAGCATACTTCCAAAGTTGTGGCAAAATGGCTTAAGGACAACAAAGTCAAGGTATTGGAGTGGCCATCACAAAGCCCTGACCTCAATCCTATGGAAGATTTGTGGGCAGAACTGAAAAATGTAAAGGCAATGTTACCAAATGCTAATTGAGTGTATGTAAACTTCTGACCCACTGGGAATGTGGTGAAAGAAATAAAAGCTGAAATAAATCATTCTCTCTACTATTATTCTGACATTTCAAGTTCTTAAAATAAAGTGGTGATCCTAACTGACCTAAGGAAGGTAATTTGAACTTGGATTAAATGTCAGGAATTGTGAAAAACTGAGTTTAAATGTAGTTGGCCAAGGTGCATGTAAACTTCCGACTTCAACTGCATGTGCTGTCTGTCTGAACACCACTTCATGTCTCATTTTCATTTAGGAAAAATAATTGATCTGTCCTCTGGTTACGCACACGTCACGGACTGCACAACTACATTATTAACATGAATATGCTACAGCAAGTTTCCATCAATCTCATTGATATGCTGTATAGATCAGTTTGATTATAGCCCTGTTCACACAATTGTCTGATATCTAATAAGACACCCTTCTGTCTGGAGTGGGGTCAGGGTTTGGGACAGGAAGTGTGTCACTGGGTGGAGTGGATCTCCTGCTGCAGGGCAGATGAACATGCATTACTACAGAAGGCCAACAGAGGGCAGGAGAGGTCAGACATGAACATGCATTACTACAGAAGACCAACAGAGGGCATGAGAGTTCAGACATGAACATGCATTACTACAGAAGACCAACAGGGGGCAGGAGAGGTCAGACATGAACATGCATTACTACAGAAGACCAACAGGGGACAGGAGAGGTCAGGCATGAACATGCAGTACTACAGAAGATCAACGGGGCAGTAGAGGTAACCTTTTAATTCTGCTGCTCCATCAGCATCAGTCGCTCAGTGCTGAAGGCAGCGCAAAGGCTTTACAATAGACTAGAATCTTGATTATGTCTGCTAGCCATGGTTACGGGTATTAGAATATTTCAGTATCCGAGCAGACGTTAGTATTCCATTACTTGCAAGAGTATCCATTTTTCCGAAGGGGAAAAAAATGTATAGGCCTATTTTAACAAAGAAGGCTTTGTCTAAAGTGAAATGATGTATATGACATTGCTACATAGTCTGCAAGGATAGACCATTACATTAGACATTTTAATAAAGCAGTTTAATGACAGTTTTTATGAGTGTGCCCTATTAACAAAAAGATGTACCGGTAGCCTACGCACTTCGCACTTGTAGCGTGTTATTGTCTGTCAATCAAAGCGGCAGTACAGTCAGAGGCTCTGTGTGGAGCAAGTGAAGTGGGAGATTTCTAATCCATGCAAAATGGAATTTAAAATGATGGGATTCGGTTGGCTAAATGAGGGAGTAGGCTACAATTACAACGATCAACCAACTGGTATATGATGATTTCATATGGAGTTGTTGTAGACCAGGACAGGGAGTGCAGCAAAATAGCCTCAATTAGCCCCGTTACGTTAGCTAGCTATCTTCTTCACATCGATTTGATGCAGTCGAGACCGACACTACCTGATGAGAGAACCTTTTGCAGCAACACGTTTGGCTACTCGGTCTCTCTGTGTGTTCCAAAAATCCTGATATTATTTAAATGGTGCAATAATTTCACATGCCTTTCCCTAGTGTCTGTGACTGTGTTAATATCCATCTCTCCTCTGCCAGGTATGAAGCCCAAAGCCCCTCAGTGGGATATCATGGCCAAGAGGACCGCTGAGCCAGGCCGGACCACCTCTGCCCCTATGCAGCAGGTACATGAGCTGGACTGACTGAACACAGCAGGAACCTCACTACAACCTTTACACAAGGTAGGACAACTCTCGTTCAAGGATTCATTTGTTGGCTGATTGATTTGATGTCTTTGTTATTTCACTGACTTTCATCTTTTAAGATGTCCTGTCGATTTATGGGCTCATAAGATACTAGATATTCCAAAAGTAATGCCTTTACATTGTTAAATAGTACTTTATTGTGTTCTGAAGTAGAATCATATAGTGGAGTATAAGAGATGAAGTCTAAACCCTCGTTTTCTTACCCCAGGTAAATGAAACGGGGAATGTATTTTTCCACATCCAGAGATGGAGTTGGGGGGGATTTGAGTGGAGGAGGGCTGACAGCCGCAGCACCATCATTGATTGTCCATCATCTCACCCAATCGGCACGAGCCTGCAAAACTGTCAAAGACCAATGGACCAATTGTTTTTGGGAATGGAAGGAGTGGCTCTAAGGCTTTGGCCTATCAGAAGACTTCCTGACTCAACAGGACTGTGTTTATTACTTAACCTTGTTATTACTGTCGTCATTGTAATTATAATTATTTTATTTTTTACCAACTATAATCCGACAGCTTATCAGTTTAATTGTTAATTAAAAAAACGATAACTTAAAGTTTCATGACAACTTCTTGGCGTTGTTGCGTGGAAAACCCCTGTGGAAAAGGGTGAAAGAACGACTGTATTGTAATATAAGCCATTTGCAATTTTTTTTTTTTTTACATGTTTATTAAATACACAACAATGAGAAATAATTTCAATGACATAAGAATAATTCCTTGGTTGTTATTGTTTATTCTTTTGAAAGCTTCTAGAGTTTTCTGATTCTGTTTTTTTTTTGTGAGCAGGCCCGACCCTATTTGGCCCGAGAGGTTTAACTTATTGAGAAAAACTGAAACATGCTGTTTTTTCTACCTTTTTCACAAGTAATGCATCTATGCTTCAATGATGTAATTAAAAAGATGATTGATTTTTTTTTTTCCTTGTGTGGGATTACTGTTCTGGTTGTGGAACACCTTGGTTTGTCCCAAAATTTTGGCACCCTAAATTTTACATAGTGCAGTCCTTTTGACCATCGGGCTCAGGGTTCTGGGCAAAAGTCATGCACAATAGAAATCGATATAGTAGAGTTACTCCCATGTAAAGATTCTATAAGATATGTTTTTGGGTAGTTGGCTAGCGCTAGTCGGTTGTACCTGTGCCGAAACTCCAGTATTTCTCCTTCTATAGGTTGGCCTCAATATTATTTTTAAGTGGTGAGCCAACATGTTTTCACCACTTTTATTGTCATGATGGATCAACTTTTTTTTCTCATGGCGTCTTGTACCTCTGCAGCAGACACCATGAGCAATATATTTAAAACATTGAATCAGAATAAAACCAAACTATCGAATCGCAGTACATAATAGAATCGTGATGCATATAGAATGGCAGTCACCGGAGGCTGGTGAGGGGAGGATGACTCCTAATTGTGGCAATGGAGTGAATGGAATGGCATCAAACACGTTTGATTACCATATCAATAAGCCGTTCCAGCCATTACTATGAGCCCGTCCTCCCCAATTAATGTGCCACCAACCACCTGTGATTACAATACATTGTATTCCACCTAAGTATTTTGATATCTTATTGTGAGGTCCCTGGCAATTCCCAGTCCTATAGGGACTATATTGAATCTGATCTTTTGCCTTCCAATTTATACCATACCACCTCCATATGTGGATCTCAATCCTGATACAAACCCAATCTGCCATATGCGACCTCTGATTGGGCGCTGAGATCTTCTTTTTTTTTTCTTTACTGTTTTACAACTGCAGTGGTTTGGCTCTGCCCACTCCCTCTAAAAGTGCTTAGAGGTCACAGAGGTTCTGTCAATGACAGACTGTTTTAGAGACAAGGCTCTATATCATGTTCAGGGTATGGGTCCATTTCATTTCTAATGGAAACTCCCATTCCTGAGCGGTTTCTCTGGTCAATGCTTATGGTGACTGGAGTTAAGTGTGGCTCAGTTGGTAAGTGCAGTTGCAATAGAAATACCAAGATAGTAATTTCAATTCCCAAAGGTATTACATATAAATGTACTTAAGTTATGCACTCTGACACTGTGTTTTGTATGTCCCCACTGTTTGTCAAGAGAAACTGTTTTCCTGGTGTATAAAGGCCTGGGTCCTCTTCAAACAGGCCCACTTGTAGCAAAGTGTTTAGCTATGGAAGCTTGAAACTAAAACCTGTTCTTACTGGACAAGTTCAGGTAGTACTGTACCTCTGCTTTTTAAAACGTTTCTCCCTACTGAACACGACCCAGCTCTGAATTCTGCCAGAGCTCAATAAAACCCACTACTCACCGAGGTGAAGAAAGAGTTAATGAAAGATGCAAGAACAGCAGGAGTAGGGACCGTTCTGTCTCTGAGCATGTGCTGCTGTCCTGGCTAATACTGCAGTGAAGGAAAATGTGTCAATTTTCATTGGACAGTAGTCCCCTCCGGAACGGTGAATGAGCCTGTAACTGACAGTCAGACGATGTCCTGTTTGCGGATGGTGATTCTTCACATTGACCGTTGGTCCTGAGGTGCATTTCCGTGGAATCTACAACCGTGGGCGACAATCTCCCGGTAAGATGTGCGGGTTGATATAATTGTTGTTCCACTTTACTGCCTACTTGAAACCGCACAGGACAGGGGTTAGACTAGGCTACAGGATGTACTTTGGTCATCCTGACATAGGAATTCAGTTGATTAAATTCATTGTTTAAAAAAAAAACTCTGCTGCCCCACTTGACGCGCTGTCCATGGGGAGGACAATATGAATAGCACATATTTCCCGCGGTTATAACAGTTTTCGCGTTTCCCATTATTTGTATGTTTTTTCCTATAATATTAGCCATTTTTACGCTCACTGATACATGTGAAAAATGTGTACTATTGGCATAGGCTACTGTAGGATAGCCTAATATAAATGCAGCCCAAGCCATCACATGAGCAATCAATATTTGATTTGGGGGGAGTAGGCAAGGCATAGCCTAGGGCTGGCACAATTACCATATAACCGTATAACCGAAGGTTATGGATGAGAAGTCATGACCTAAAAAAATTAAGCATTCGGTTGAGTCCGTTTCTGCGGTAACATGGACCCATAAACAACGTGATGAAACTTTGTTGCTCCTTAAAGAAATGTAGAATGTTAATTCAAATGATGTGTTATCTGATGTGACTCATGCAATGGAATGTATTTGGAATGTCAGTTGAGTTGAATCAACAAATCACAGCACATATTGATGGGTACACTTCCTCCTTTTACTTTCTGCTTTGCTCCAATGGGTACACTCGCAATAGCTGCCAGACGCGTGTCCACTCATTATGCTATCATTGACTTGAATGGGAGTGCCTGTTCTATTCGTTTTATTTACAGTGCATTCTGAAAGTATTCAAACCCCTTGACTTTTTCATCATTTTGTTACGTTACAGCCTTTTTCTAAAACACACACCTCTACATAAGGTCCCACAGTTGACTGTGCATGTCAGAGCAAAAACCAAGCCATGAGGTCGAAGGACTTGTCCGTTGAGCTCCGAGACAGGATTGTGTTGAGGCACAGATCTGGGGAAGGGTACCAAAAAATGTCTGCAGCATTGAAGGTCCCAAAAAACACCGTAGTCTCCATCATTCTTAAATGGAAGAAGTTTGGAACCACCAAAACTCTTCCTAGAGCTGGCCAAACTGAGCAATCGGAGAAGGGCCTTGGTCAAGGAGGTGACCAAGAACCCGATGGTCACTCTGACAGAGCACCAGAGTTCCTCTGTGGAGATGGGAGAACCTTCCAGAAGGACAACCATCTCTGCAGCACTCTACCAATCAGGTGGCCAGACGGAAGACACTCCTCAGTAAAAGGCACATGACAGGCCGCTTGGAGTTTGCCTAAAGGACTCTTCAGACAATGAGAAACAAGATTCTCTGGTCTGATGAAACCAAGATTGAACTCTTTGGCCTGAATACCAAGCATCATGTCTGGAGGAAACCTGGCACCATCCCTACGGTGAAGCATGGTGGTGGCAGAATCATGCTGTGGAGATGTTTTTCAGCGGCAGGGACTGGGAGACTAGTCAGGATTGAGGGAAAGATGAACAGACAAAGTATAGAGAGATCCTTGATGAAAATCTCCAGAGTGCTCTTGATCTCAGACTGGGGCGAAGGTTCACCTTCCAACAAGACAACGACCCTAAGCAGCCTTTAAAGACAATGCAGGAGTGGCTTCCGGACGAGTCTCTGAATGTCCTTGAGTGGCCCAGCCAGAGCCCGGACTTGAACCCGATCGAACATCTCTGGAGAGACCTGACCATACCTGAACAGCGACTCTCCCCATCCAGCCTGACAGAGACTGACAGGATCTGCAGAGAAGAATGGGGGAAACTTCCCAAATACAGGTGTACTAAGCTTGTAGCGTCGTACCCAAGATGACTTGAGGCTGTAATCGCTACCAAAGGTGCTTCAATAAAGTACTGAGTAAAAGGTCTGAATATTTATGTAAATATAATATTTCAGTTTTATACATTTGCGAAAATGTATAAAAAACTGTTTTTGCTTTGTCATTATGGGGAATTGTGTGTAGATTGGTGAGGGGGGAAAACAATTGCAATCCATTTTAGAATATGTCTGTAACGTAATAAAATGTGGAAAAAGTCAAGAGGTCTGAATACTTTCCGAATGCACTGTATATGGCGGTACATGCAGTCAGGAGTGGAGGAGAGGAGATAATGTGCCAAAAAATCGAATAAAAAGGATTATTACTGGCCAATTACTGTCCTCCAATATTCCATGACTGTCACAGTCCTATATGGCATCAACATTTCTCCCACTATCAGTGGGGTTGCCGCAGTGAGGTTATTTGAGGTTGTCACAGTTTCAAAAGTGAGAGAGAGGGGCATCCCCCAAATTAGTATCTCTATGGGGCAGCCGGCACAGTGATTCTGCAGTAACGGTAACTCCTCTCTTGGGCCTGCACAAGGAGTCACGGGCCAACCTGCAAGCCTTATTTACACACCCTGTTCCCTGTGTATTTTGATAAAGGGAAATCATTATTCACTCCAGATATGCACATGTGAATCTACTAAAGAGTTAACAAAATCTTAACAAAGTCTTTTCCTCTCAATTTGAGCATACAGATTCCTAATCCCAGGGACATGACAAAGATGTTCGGGATTAACTCCACATCCCCAGGGTCTTTCATTAAAATTGAGAGAATTAAAGAAAGACCACATATTGTACTTTTCTGTAAATCATTGAATTACAGATTTAACTTGGATACAGACAACACAGTAGGCCTACCATGTAATGAGAAAAACCCATCCACATTTTTGCATCTACCTTTGGAATCTTCATAATGCTTTTTGATATACCTCCAGGGGATCGGTGTCCCTCCCGCGGAACGGTTGAGCTAACGTATGCTAATGTGATCAGCCTGAGGTTGTAAGTAACAAAAAAAAAATCCAGGACAGACATATCCGATATAGATTAACAAGAATTCAAGCTTTCTGCCTATCTGCACTGTCCGATTTACAGTAGCGATTACAGTGAAGGAATTAGGCACATTTGGGCAGTCTTGATACAACATTTTGAACAGATATGGAATGGTTCATTGGATCAGTCAAACTTTGCACGTACACATTTTGGTCCTCCTCACCTTCAACGGAAGAACCATTACAGAACCACCCACCAACCAAGAGCCGCCAGAGTCTCCCGCCAGTCCAGAGCCGCCAGAGTCTCCCGCCAGTCCAGAGCCGCCAGAGTCTCCCGCCAGTCCAGAGCCGCCAGAGTCTCCCGCCTGTCCAGAGCCGCCAGAGTCTCCCGCCTGTCCAGAGCCGCCAGAGTCTCCCGCCTGTCCAGAGCCGCCAGAGTCTCCCGCCTGTCCAGAGCCGCCAGAGCCTCCCGCCTGTCCAGAGCCTCCCACCTGTCCAGAGCCGCCAGTCAGCCAGGATCCGCCAGAGCCGCCAGGCCATTCAGCCAGGATCCGCCAGAGCCGTCAACCAGCCTGAGCTATCTCTCGGTCCTGAGCTGCCTCTCGGTCCTGAGCTGCCTCTCGGTCCTGAGCTGCCCCTCGGTCCTGAGCTGCCCCTCGGTCCTGAGCTGCCCCTGAATAGTTTACTTAATTTCAGTTTGTCACATTCTGACCATAGTTCTTTTGTGTTTTCTTTGTTTTAGGGTTGGTCAGGACGTGAGCTGAGTGGGCATTCTATGTTGTATATTTCTATGTTTGGCCTGATATGGTTCTCAATCAGAGACAGGTGTTAGTCATTGTCTCTGATTGGGAACCATATTTAGGTAGCCTGTTTTGTGTTCGGTTTTGTGGGTGGTTGTCTTCTGTCTTTGTGTCTAAGCACCAGATAGGACTGTTTCGGATTTTCACATTTGTTTTTATTTTATTTTGTAATGTTCACGTTTATTGTCTTTATTAAACATGTTGAACACTAACCACGCTGCATTTTGGTCCTCCTCTCCTTCAACGGAAGAAAACCGTTACACAGTTTGTGACAAAACAAGCAAGTATAGTGTAGAGAATCATTGTACCATCTAAACCGATATATTTTCCATAACAAAAATATTATATTTTCAGCTGATTGAAGCTGGTGTACAAAACCGAAAGTAAATGATGCAAAAATCAAACTTAAAGAAGGGGCGGGCATAGAAATAGCGCACATAGAAGAGATATTTATTTAATTTTTTATTTAACTAGGCAAGTCAGTTAAGAACACATTCTTATTTTCAATGACAGCTTAGGAACGGTGGGTTAACTGCCTTGTTCAGGGGCAGAACGACAGATTTTTACCTTGTCAGCTCAGGGATTTGATCTTGCAACCTTTTGGTTGCTAGTAAAAACGCTCTAACCACTTGGCTACTTGCTGCCCTGATATAAAGCTTCTTAGACTTGCTTTCACTGAGTGACAGATCTATAACACACATTTCAATGTGCATTTGGGTGGGTTGCCCAAAAAGTTACATATTGCAGCTTTAAATATTAGCCACTATGGTAGGCCTACTTAATCAGTTATTTCCACTTTAGTGTTTAGTTTCCTTACATTTTGCATCATTACATTACATCTTTGGTTTACCTTTCAACAAAAAAAATGTAAGGAACTTGTCAAGTTTGTGCGGTTGTCCCTGAGGATCCCTAGCAATAGTAGATCACAGTTGTGCAATCACTTAGGACAGGTAGCACATTTGAGTCATTATGGGAACGCAGACCATATGTAGCAGTTTAAACCTTTAAACCTGCCTACTGGAGCGTTATAGGAGCATTTTAATCCCTCGCTGAATCTTTCTCTCTCTGTTCCATCAGCATCACCCGGTTCTTTTTATATAATCCACCCAGCAATTTTCTCTCAGTGGATGACTCTCACAGTCAGACTGACCTGATCACCAGTTCGTTCCTTCTGCATCACATCTCTGTTGGTGCGTAGTAGTGTGTATTAGAGCAGATATTAGTGCTATTTTTGGCCTGTTCTTACACCCTCTGAGCCCAATGTACAGAAGCAGGTAGGGGTCCCAGGTGGCAGTGGGACTGTGAGTGGGGGCAGTGCCAAGACCCCAGTAGGCAGTCCAGAAGTAATTGCTTATGAGCTATCTTTCCTATTGATCTGGACCTAGAACCCAACACCTCATGCCAGGCAGCACACAAATAGAATAACAAGAACAGATCATCATGATCAATAAAAAGTAGTGAGAAGCCATTAAACTGTCCATTGATGCCAGGGAGGGAGCAATACCAAAACTGACATGACAACTGGGAGGTGGGAGGTGGGAGAGGACCAGTGGTGTAAAGTACTTAATTAAGTAAAAAATACTTGAAAGTAGTTTTTACTCCATACATTTTCCCTGATACCTAAAAGTACACGTTACATTTTGAATGCTTAGCAGGACAGGAAAATGGTCTAATTCACACACTTATCAAGAGAACACCCCTGGTCATCCCTACTGCCTCTGATCTAGCTAAACACATGCTGAGTTTGTAAATGATGTCTGAGTGTTGGAGCGTGCCCCTTGCTATCTGTAAATTAGAAAAACAAGAAAATGGTTCCGCCTGGTTTGCTTAGTATAAGGAATTTTAAAATGATTTATACTTTTACTTTTGATACGTAAGTGTATTTTAGCAATTACATTTTACTTTTGATTCTTACGAATATTTAAAACCAAATATTTTTTAGACTTTTAGTCGAATAGGATTTTAATCAAATTTACTGGGGGACTTCCACTTTTACTTGAGACATTTTCTATTAAGGTATCATTACTTTTACTCAAGTATGACAATTTGGTACTTTTTCTACCATTGGAGAGGACCTACAACAAAAACAACATCATCATCATCAACAACAACAACAACCAACAGTTCCAGCTCACCACAGTGCCTTGCAAAAGTATTCATCCCCATCGGCATTTTTCCTATTTTGTTGCATTACAACCTGGAATTTAAATAGATTTTTATTTGGATTTCATGTAATGGACATACACAAAATAGTCCAAATTGGTGAAATGAAAAAAATAACTTGTTTCAAAAAATAAAATAAAATGGTGTGTGCATATGTATTCACCCCCTTTGCTATGAAGCCCCTAAATAAGATCTGGTGCAACCAATTACCTTCAGAAGTCACATAATTAGTTAAATAAAGTCCTCCTGTGTGCAATCTAAGTGGCACATGATCTGTCACATGATCTCAGTATATTTACACCTGTTCTAAAATGCCCCAGAGTCTGCAACACGACTGAGCAAGGCGCACCACCAAACAAGCAGCACCATGAAGACCAAGGAGCTCTCCAAACAGGTCAGGGACAAAGTTGAGGAGAAGTACAGATCAGGGTTGGGTTTGGTCCACGGAGTACCATTAAATCCATTATTAAAAAATGGAAAGAATATGGAACCACAACAAACCTGCCAAGCGAGGGCCGCCTACCAAAACTCATGGACCAGGCAAGGAGGGCATTAAATCAGAGAGGCAACAAAGATACCAAAGATAACCATGAAGGAGCTGCAAAGCTCCACAACGGAGATTGGAGTATCTGTCCATAGGACCACTTTAAGCCGTACACTTCACAGAGGTGAGCTTTATGGAACAGTGGCCAGAAAAAAAGCCGTTGCTTAAAGAAAAAAAGAAAAAACCAAAAGTGTTTACGTTTGGTGTTCGCCAAAGTGCATGTGGGAGACTCCCCAAACATATGGAAGAAGGTACTCTGGTCAAATGAGACTAAAATTGAGCTTTTTGGCCATCAAGGAAAACGCTATATCTGGCGCAAACCCAACACTTCTCATCACCCCGAGAACACCATTTTCATCAGCAGGGACTGGGAAACTGGTCAAAATTGAAGGACTGATGGATGGCGCTAAATACAGGGAAATTCTTGAGGGAAACCTGTTTCAGTCTTCCAAAGATTTGAGACTGGGATGGAGGTTCACCTTCCAGCAGGACAATGACCCTAAGCACACTGCTAAAGCAACACTCGAGTGGTTTAAAGGGAAACATTTAAATGTATTGGAATGGCCTAGTCAAAGCCCAGACCTGAATCCAATTGAGAATCTGTGGTATGACTTCCGTACACTAGCGGAACCCATCCAACTTGAAAGAGCTGGAGCAGTTTTCTTTAAAGAATGGGCAAAAATCCCAGTAGCTAGATGTGCCAAGCTTTATAGAGATATGCCCCAAGAGACTTGCAGCTGTAATTCCTGCAAAAGGTGACTCAACATAGTATCGGCTTTTGGGGGGGGGTGAATAGTTATGCATGTTAAATGTCTTGTTTGTTTCACAATAAAAAATGTTTTGCATCTTCAAAGTGGTAGGCATGTTGTGTAAATCAAATGATACAAACCTCCAAAAAAATCCATTTAATTCCAAGTGGGATTAACAGTAGTGGGGACTCAGGACTTTGCCAGTCGTTACCATGCCACCTATGTGTCCTGGGCGTTCTCCTACCTCCTGGGTCTGATCTGTCTGATACGAGCTTGTTACTGGGGCGCCATTAAAGTCAGCTATCCAGAGAACAGCTTTTCCTAGACAGACAGACAGACAGACAGACAGACAGACAGACAGACAGAGAGACAGACAGACAGACAGACAGACAGACAGACAGACACACAGACACACAGACAGACAGACAGACAGACAGACAGAGAGAGAGAGACAGAGACAGACAGACAGACAGACAGACAGACAGACAGACAGACAGACAGAGAGACAGACAGACAGACCGTTGTACTGTGTTTCTACCTTTTTAGTTGTTTATGTTTTTATTATTCAGATTCAATTTGTAAGTCGCTCTGGATAAGAGCGTCTGCTAAATGACTTAAATGTAAATGTAAATGTAAGTTGTAAGGTGACAAAATAGGAAAAATGCCAAGGGGGTGAATACTTTCACAAGCAACTGTATGTCAGGCTTTAGCTCTGGGTCAAGCTGGGCTACAGAGACATGCTAAAGGGTGTGGGTCAGGTGACACTGTGGTGGTAGGGACGCTATGAATGTTTTAGAGGCAGCAGGAGACAGGTGGAGCGGGGGCTATGGGGTGTGGGGAGAGAGAGGGAGTCAGGGGGTGAGAGAGTCAGTGGGTGAGAGAGTCAGTGGGTGAGAGAGTCAGTGGGAGAGAGAGAGAGAGAGAAACACTAGAAGGAGCTCAGGAGAATTCAAGGGAGCAGGAGTTAGGATCCAGTGGGGCAAGACGGGGTGAGGGAGGGAGGCAGGAAGAGTGTGAAGGTGAGGGAAACAGGGTTGCGGCAGGTCAGTCCAGTCTCCTGGCCCATTTGTTCCTTGTTAGGAAAATCCTCATTAGCCTGGCTCTCTGCCCACTTCGCCAAACCAGCATCTGCTCTTCAAACCAGTTCTTACTGTACATGGTCACACTCACAACCTCTCTCTGATAGGATTTAATTGTACTATTGTATTACGGTTGGATGTATAATCTTCAAATCAAAATCACATTTTATTTTGTCACATGCGCCGAATAGAACCTTACAGTGAAATGCTTTACTATCAAGCCCTTAACCAACAATGCTTTCAGAATTTGAAGAAAAAAAGATACAAAGATAAGTTAAAAATAGATAATAAAAGTAACAAATAATTCAACAGCAGCAGTAAAATAACAATAGCAAGGCTCTATACAGGGAGTACCAGTACAGAGTCAATATGTGGGGGCACCAATTAGTTGAGGTAATATGTACATGTAGGTAGAGTTCAAGTGACTATGCACAGATAATAAACAGAGTAGCAGCAGTGTAAAATAGGGGTCTGGGTAGCCCTTTGATTAGCTGTTCAGGAGTCTTATGGCTAGGGGGTAGAAGCTGTTAAGAAGCCTCTTGGACCTAGACTTGGCGCTCCGGTACCACTTGCCGTGGGGTAGCAGAGAGAACAGTCTATGACTAGGGTGGCTGGAGTCTTTGACAACGTTTAGGGCCTTCCTCTGACACCGCCTGGTATAGAGGTCCTGGATAGCAGGAAGCTTGGCCCCAGTGATGTACTGAGGCGTACGCACTACCTTCTGTAGTGTCTTGCGGTCAGAGGCCGAGCAATTGCCGTACCAGGCAGTGATGCAACCATTCAGGATGCTCTCGATGGTGCAGCTGTAGAACCTTTTGAGGATCTGAGGACCCATACCAAATATTTTCAGTCTCCTGAGGGGGAATAGGCTTTGTCGTGCCCGCTTCACGACTGTCTTAGTGTGTTTGGACCATGATAGTTTGTTGGTGATGTGGACACCAAGGAACTTGAAGCTCTCAACCTGCTCCACTACAGCCCAGTCGATGAGAATGGGGGCGTGCTCGGTCCTCCTTTTCCTGTAGTCCACAATCATCCCCTTTGACGATTGTGAACTACAATCTTGACTATAATGAAACAATTGTCTCCTTTTACTCACTAATATTTACAGAACTATATATACACTGAGTATGCCGAACATTAGGAATATACCTTCCTAATATCAGAACAGCCTCAATTCTTCGGGGCATGGACTCTACAAGGTGTCAAAAGCCTTCCACAGGGATGCTGGCCCATGTTAACTCCAATGTTTCCCACAGTTGTGTCAAGATGTCCTTTGGGTGGCGGACCATTCTTGATACACACAGGAAACTGTTGAGTGTGAAAAACCCAGCAGCGTTGCAGTTCTTGACACAAGCCAGTGCGCCCGGCACCTACTACCATACCCCAGTCAAAGGCACTTAAATCAATAAGGGATCATAGCTTTGACCTGGATTCACCTGGTCAGTCTATGTCATGGAAAGAGCAGACACTCTTGATGTTTTTTACACTCAGCGTTTCTTTTTTAGTGACTGTTAGCGCTGAAAGTGTTTGACCTCTTGTAAACTGGTTCCATTTTCCAATGTGCATGTGCCAGTCAGTAGGCCTATGCAGTGGAATCGAACAGATTCAGACATACTGTAAATACTATAGAATCTTTATATACTTTAGGCTTTCTGTCAAAACCAATGGGGCCTGGGGACGAGGTTATATACTATGACGGAGTGGTTGAGAGATGGCATCCCTGCTAGGGCCTCCTGACACTTGATACCAGTGGTGCTTACTGCCTGTGTCTGGCCCTGCACCCGTTATTTATATAGTCTTTGGTCTGACCTGGGGATTTACACTGCAGAAAGCAAGGGCACATTATGCACACATAATGGGGGGGGGGCTATTCTAACTCTCTCTACATGTGAAAGCATTGTGTTAGTCTGACCCCCGATACCACTTGTGATGTAATGGCATTGTGTGGCTGATACAACATTCGGATTGCTGAGGAGTGAAGTTTTCTCTAGTTACAGATCCACGACAAATCCTAACCTTAACCACTGGTGGGGGAAATGCGAAACTGACCCAAGATCAGGCTCTAGAGGCCACTTCAACCTACTCCTTTATGATCAGTCGTTGATTCTCACGGGTTCTAATATTGCAAACTGACATGGAAAGAAATGCAAGCTGACATTAATTCAAATGTCAAGTGGTCAGATTAAGACCTTGTACCAGCAGCCAACAATGTTGGAAGGGATATCTAAGAGGCCTCAAGTCATCTGAAGGTTAATCATTAGCAGTCTGTGTAGTTTCCATATACTCTTAGAAAAAAGGGTTCTAAAACAGTTATTTGCAGAGGGATAGGGTTCTGTTTTGATCAGAAGATCCTTTTTTTGGAAGGTAAAGGGTTCTACCTAGAACCTTTAACATCCTGGGAACCGTTTTTGGGAGAAAGGGTTCTTTGATGATTCTTTAGAAGGAGGGTTCTACATAGAATCATATCTAATATTTCCCAGCATGCTCTATTGCTGGGAGATTTTCAGAATAGTTTATTTTACTATAATATCAGTATTTTTGCATGTACATTGATGGTTGATACATTTGTATGCTACACAAAGATAAGTAACACAGTTTTCTAAACAAATCCAATCTGTTGGATTTATTGCACCCGTTACTGAGGTGGATGTTCCAGTTTAAATGATTGGGTTAGTCTCAGTATTCAATCTTCCCTACTCTGGCAGCCATTCGGAGTGCAGGTTGCGGTTGATTAACAATTCCACTTGTTGGATATCCCAGTTCTGTCTGGCTTCCTATAGAAATTACACATCCCTTTACAAGCCAGCAGGCTTAGGTTATAAATAGGCCCTAAAAAAAAAGGCCTGATGATATTAAAGGCTAATAAGGCTGGTGGAACTCTTCATAGAGGGTTCTGGGAAGAACCGTCCAAAGATAAAAGGGTTCTCGGTAGAACCCTTCACAGAGGGTTCTAGGCAGAAGCCTTCATAGAGGGTTCTAGGTAGAACTATGTACAGGTTGTTCTTTGAAGAACCCTATATAGAGTGCTCTAGATAGAACCCTATGCAAAGGTTTCCCCTATAGGGACAATTCAAAGAGGCCTGTATGGTTTGACTTAGCACCTTGTTTTTCTCTCTAAGAGTGTAGTATTGCCCTTATGAAACACTTTCCTTTGCCCCACATGCATACGGTAGGCATTTGACGTAGCAGAGGTATAACACCAAACTGACTAACTCACTTTTCTGTCCTTTCTCCCTTACAGACCTACGCTTCTCCTCCATTAGATAAAGAGCGAGGAGTCGGTCACCATGGTGTAACGGGTGTCGTTGAACTAGACCTACAGTATGGCACGCCAAACCAACCATTAGACCAAGAGGAAATCCTTGTGGTCTGAGGGCGACATTTCGGCCTCCGTCTCTCAGGCAGGACTGCCTTATCACGAGGGCGTAAATTCCAAATCGCGCCCACCGCAATGGCAACCCCGGCACCCCCACCAGTGCCTCTGACGGTCCTGTCTCGCTGGTACCTGTACGCCATCCACGGCTACTTCTGCGAGGTCATGTTCACCGCCGCCTGGGAGTTCGTGGTCAACCGCAACTGGAAGTTTCCTGGTGTGACCAGTGTATGGGCTCTGCTAATCTACGGGACCTGCATCCTCATCGTGGAGCACATGTACCTGGCCCTCCGAGCTCTCCAATGCCCCCTGCTGCTGCGATGCCTCATCTATACCCTATGGACGTATATCTGGGAGTTCGGTACAGGGCTGTTGTTGACCCAGTTCGACGCCTGTCCCTGGGATTATTCCCATTTTCAGTATAACTTTATGGGGCTGATCACAGCGGAGTACGCCCTGCCCTGGTTTTGTGCATCTTTCATGACGGAGCGACTGGTTATACGCAACACGCTGCGGTTACGGATGGACAGGGACAGGGTGGAAGGGGACCAGTCGGATGCAGGCGGGGGAGGAGGAAGGAAAGTGTGGGGCGAACAAAGAGGAGCCAACTGCTATCTTAAATTGGACTGATCAAAGAACGAGGGCATTTCCTCATTTGGGGAAAGTCCGTCTTCCACCCTCGCACCTCTGCCCTCTCTCTTCTGTGACCTGGAAATATAAGTGGTCTCGTGGTCGAGGAGTGTGTCAACTTGTTAGTAGAAAAATGGTAGCCTCCTTTTGGCAAGGAAGCACAAGTGTATCATACCTGAGTCCTTTGAGGAAGAGTTTTGAAATCTGCCATACCCGCTTTGAATCAGCAATTTTTTTCTCAAAGGAGAAAATCATGCAAACATTTAAAAACGATATGCTACTTATCCTTTTATCTACAACATGTCTTGCACGACTGGCTACAGTTGTTTTGATCACTTTATACATTTATTTGGGGATTTAAAAGTCATTTGCTTGATGACTCATGATTGGAGAAGGAGAGTCTCATTTCATACAAGCGCATTTTCATCCACATTCCCTCTCCTCGCCACCTCTCCACGATTACCTTGAACCTTTTTCAAAAGGAGGCCAGAGAGGCTGGAGGAGGGAGGACACAGGAGTTGAGCAAGTCCAATTGAGGAAAGGCCAATCTGAATCACTCTGGAATCCCACTCAAGCACTAAAACATTGTATGGAAATGTATAATATTTTTTTTTAAACGAAATACATAAGTACTGTATTTCTGTATAGCTTCAAAAGCAATCTGAATAAGGTGCTATATGCAATATGTTCATAATTGATTGTCATGGAGAATGATTTTCTACAGTTAGTGATAACCCACAATATTTGGAAATGCATGAGGGAGGTGTTTTGGTTCTGTATGCAACTGCAGTCTGTTTACTCATAAGCTATTTGCCTATTGAGAAATGAGGTCTCGGGTAACTTACTCAACAAATTGTGTGCTATTTCTACTGTATATCTGTTCGAATCAGGATTTCTGATTTTCACGTGATGTAATCATTCACTATTAGCCAAGGACCTTGTCACCACAATGAAAGAGCTGCTGCTGCCTTGTGGACTTGACATGATACTGCATCTGAAAGCTTCATCTGAAGTCTCAAAAATAGGACTACAGGAGCTGTATTCCTCCCAGATATCTCTTTGGTTTGTCCCTATTAATGGCCCTTGCTTTATGGCCTCTGGCACTGTTTTGATGATGCAAAATAATGTGGATCTCAAACCACCGAGTGGATTCAAAAGCAATACATTAAAGGCCCAATGCAGCCGTTTTTTTAATTTATCTCAATATCAAATAATTTCTGTGTAACAATTAAGTGCCCTACTGTGATCGCTTTCAATTAAAATGGTCAAAAAAAATCTAAACAAGCTTCTTAGTAAAGGAGTATAAAAGGGTCAATTTCTCAAGCAAGAATTTAGATAGGACTGTAATGGGAGTGGTCTAAGTGGGGAGGGGAAAACTGAAAACTAGCTGTTATTGGCAGAGATTTGCAACTCTCTTTCTTATTGGTTTATTAACTAATTTACCGCCTAGTGATGTCACGATGGAGGGCCAGAACTCTATACGGTGAGTGTTCAAAACAGGAACACCTTCCTAATATTGAGTTGCACCCCCTTTTCCCCTCAGAACAGCCTCAATTATTCGGGGTATGGACTCTACAAGGTGTCGAAAGCGTTGAAAAGGGATGTTGACTCCAATGTTTCCCACAGTTGTGTCCAGTTGGCTGGATGTTCTTTGCGTGGCGGACCGTTCTTGATACACACGGGAAACTGTTGAGTGTGAAAAACCCAGCAGCGGTGCAGTTCTTGACTCAACCCGGTGCGCCTGGCACCTACTACTGTACCATACCCCGTTCAAAGGCACTTAAATATTTTGTCTTGCCCATTCACCATCTGAATGGCAAGCATACACAATCCATTTCTCAGTTGTCTCAAGGCTTTAAAATAATGATTTAACCTGTCTCCTCTCCTTCATCGACACTGATAGAAGTGGATTTTACAGGTGACGTAACAGGGATCATAGCTTTCACCTGGATTCCGCTGGTCAGTCAATCATGTTCCCTATGTTTTCTACGCTCAATGGAATGTTTGTTTCCTGTATATTTGATTGTGATATGTGGTTGTCTCTTATTCATCTTAAGATGAATGCACTTGGTGTAAGTCCATCTGCTAAATGACTCAAATGTCAAATGTCAAATGTTTTACATACAGATCTCTTATTACTGTATAGAATCATTTTCAACAACTTCTGTTTAAATACACTGCATTCGGAAAGTGTTCAGACCCCTTGACTTTTTCCACATTTTGTTACATTACGGCCTTATTTTAAAATTGATTAAGGAGATTTATCCCCTCATCAATCTACATACACTACCCCATAATGACAAAGCAAATACAGGTTGTTAGAATTTTTTGCTAATTTATACAACAAAAACAACTGAAATATCACATTTACACAAGTGTTCAGACATTTTATTTAGTACTTTGTTGAAGCACCTATGGCAGCGATTAGAGCATTGAGTCTTCTTTGGTATGACGCTACAAGCTTGGCACACCTGTATTTGGGGAGTTTCTCCCATTCTTCTCTGCAGATCCTCTCAAGCTCTGTCAGGTTGGATGGGGAGTGTTGCTGCATAGCTACAGTTGAAGTCAGAAGTTTACATACACTTACGTTGGAGTCATTAAAACTCGTTTTTCAACCACTCTACAAATTTCTTGAGAGAGTTCCAAACTATAGTTTTGGCGAGTCGGTTAGGACATCTACTTCGTGCATGACACAAGTCATTTTTCCAACAATTTTTCCAACAACAGATTATTTCACTTATAATTCACTGTATCACAATTCCAATGGGTCAGAAGTTTACATCCACTAAGTTGACTGTGCCTTTAAACAGCTTGGAACATTCCAGAAAATTATGCCATGGCTGTAGAATATTTTGATAGGCTAATTGACATCATTTGAGTCAATTGGAGGAGTACCTGTGGATGTATTTCAAGGTTTACCTTCAAACTTCGCTTGAAATCATGGGAAAATCTAAAGAAATCAGCCAAGACCTCCGAAAATAAATTGTAGACCTCCAAAAGCAATTTCCAAAAGCCTGAAGGTACCACGTTCATCTATACAAACAATAGTACGCAAGTGTAAACACCATGGGACCACGCAGCCGTCATACCGCTCAGGAAGGAGACGCGTCTCCTAGAGATGAAAGTACTTTGGTGTGAAAAGTGCAAATCAATCCCAGAACAACAGCAAGGACCTTGTGAAGATGCTGGAGGAAACAGGTACAGAAGTATCAATATCCACAGTAAAATTAGTCCTATAGAGACATAACCTGAAAGGTCTCTCAGCAAGGAAGAAGCCACTGGTCAAAAACCACCATAAAAAAAGCCAGACTACGGTTTGCAACTGTCCTCTGGTCTGATAAAACAAAAATAGAACTGTTTGGCCATGATGACCATTGTTATGTTTGGAGGAAAAAGGTGGAGGCTTGCAAGCCGAAGAACACCATCCCAACTGTTAAGAACGGGCAGCATCATGTTGTGGGGGTGCTTTGCTGCAGGAGAGACTGATGCACTTCACAAAATACATGGCTTCATGAGAAAGGGAAATTATGTGGATATATTGAAGCAACATCTCAAGACATCAGTCAGGAAGTTCAAGCTTGGTCGCAAATGGGTCTTCCAAATGGACAATGACCCCAAGCATACTTCCAAAGTTGTGGCAAAATGGCTTAAGGACAACAAAGTCAAGGTATTGGAGTGGCCATCACAAAGCCCTGACCTCAATCCCATAGAAAATTTGTGGGCAGAACTGAAAAAGCATGTGCGAGCAAGGAGGCCTTACAAACCTGACTCAGTTACACCAGCTCTCTCAGGAGGAATGGGCCAAAATTCACCCAACTTATTGTGGGAGCCTACCCAAAACGTTTGACCCAAGTTAAACAATTTAAAGGCACTGCTTCCAAATACCTAATTGAGTGTATGTAAACTTGTGACCCACTGGGAATGTGATGAATTGAATAAAAGCTGAAATAAATAATTCTCTCTACTATTATTCTGACATTTCACATTCTTAAAATAAAGTGGTGATCTTAACTGACCTAAGACACTGAATTGTGAAAAATGTATTTGGCAAAGGTGTATGTAAACTTCCGACTTCAAATGTATTTTCAGGTATCTCAGGAGATGTTCGATCAGGTTCAAGTCCGGGCTCTGGCTGGGCCACTGAAAGACATTCAGTGACTTGTCCCGAAGATACTCCTGCATTGTCTTGGCTGTGTGCTTAGGGTCATTGTCCTTTTGGAAGGTGAACCTTCGCCCGAGTCTGAGGTCCTGAGCACTCTAGAGCAGGTTTTTGTCAAGGATCTCTCTGCAATTTGCTCAGCTCATCTTTGCCTTGATCCTGACTAGTCTCCCAGTCCCAGCCGCTGAACAACATCCCCACAGCATGATGCTGCCACCACCATGCTTCACCGTAGGGTTGGTGCCAGGTTTCCTCCAGACGTGATGCTTGGCAATCAGGCCAATGAGTTCAATCTTAGTTTCATCAGACCAGAGAGTGGCGCAGCGGTTTAAGGCACTGCATCACAGTGCTAGAGGCGTCACTACTGACCCTGGTTCGATCCTGGGCTGTGATTGGGAGTCCCATGGAGCGGTGCACAATTGGCCCAGCGTCGTTAGGGTTAGGCCGTCATTGTAATTAAGAATTTGCTGTCATGTGCCTTTTAGTGAGGAGTGGCTTCCGTCTGGCCACTCTACCAGGCCTGATTGGTGGAGTGCTGCAGAGATGGTTGTCCTTCTGGAAAGTTCCTCCACAGAGTAACTCTAGAGCTGGTGACAATCAGGTTCTTTTTCACCTCCCTGACCAAGGCCCTTTTCCCCCGATTGCTCAGTTTGGCCGGGCGGCCAGCTCTAGGAAGAGTCTTGGTGGTTCCAAACTTCATCCATTTAAGAATGATGGAGGCCACTGTGTTATTGGGGACCTTCAATGCTGCAGAAATGTTTTGGTACCATTCCCTAGATCTGTGGCTCGACACAATCCTGTTTTGGAGCTCTATGGACAATTATTTTCGACCTCATGGCTTGGTTTTTGCTCTGACATGCACTGTCAACTGTGGGACCTTATACAGACAGGTGTCTGCCTTTCCAATCAATTTAATTTCCCACAGGTGGACTCCAATCAAGTTGTAAAAACATCTCAAGGATGATCAATGGAAACAGGATGCACCTGAGCTCAATTTCGAGTCTCATAGCAAAGGGTTTGAATACTTAGGTATTTCTGTTTTACATTTTTTATAAATGTACCATTATTTCTAACAACCTGTTTTCGCTTTGTCATTATGGGGTATTGTGTGTAGATTTGATTTAGATTTTCTTTATTTACTCCATTTTAGAATAAGACAAAATGTGGAAAAAGTCAAGGGGTCTGAATACTTTCCGAAGTTTTCCTTCAGACGGCCAGCTCTGTCATTTGTACATTTCTTTATTAAAAAATGTAGTTATTTGTTACATTTGACTTTGTAAAACCTAGCAGTACTCCTTATTTCTCTTGAGAGTGAGGCGGATATATATAGCGTTTAGGGAAAAAAAACGTGATTATTTGTCTCTGAAATGAAACCATCAAGTGATAGATTTGAAACAAATAGATGTCTGTCAATGAACAACCCCATTCTATGTAGATAGTGAACAACCCCATTCTATGTAGATAGTGAACAACCCCATTCTATGTAGATAGTGAAAAAAACACACCAATCTCTTTCATAATTTCTTTAAACAGTAATTGACCAACATTTCTGAAAATGCCTATGTACTGTAGCCTTTTTGGAATTCAACTTTTCAGTTATAAATGAGAACTTACACGTAGTGTGCGTGTGTGTATGTTTGCATGTTTAGTGACGCTGGGAGAGAGGCTGTTTCTGATCTCTCACCACATAAATCTAAGACTCATGCATGTCAGAATGTTTTCAGTTGTAAATCTTCCCAAACCAAGTTGTCTATTTTCTTGGTTTGATCAGTCACTGAAATGATTTATTTGTTTTAATTATTATTATTATTATTTATTTATTTTTTACAAATATTTAGTGAAAACACTGCACTGTATTGTATCATACATTTTAAGTGTGTATTTATTGTGTTTAATTTGTAATAAGTCTTTGGAATAAACTTATTTATTTGATTTTTTTAAAAGCTGGTTTTGGGACTTAGAAATAACCATTTGGCTGTATTAGTAAATGTACATATGCTTAACAAGGGTCGAGAAATCATGAACAATATTGATGCTATATGGAAACGACAGGCCCCTTCGGCTAACCTCTTGTCTCCTTCTCCTCTGTTAGTCGTCGGACGAAGTCCACCCTGTCTGCAAGCCAGGTAAACACAT
Source organism: Oncorhynchus nerka (assembly GCF_034236695.1). Lineage (NCBI taxonomy): Eukaryota > Metazoa > Chordata > Actinopteri > Salmoniformes > Salmonidae > Oncorhynchus > Oncorhynchus nerka. Next base: position 40,088,947 of record NC_088413.1, read on the forward strand.
TAAAACACACAAGAGGGTGATGAGGATAAGCAGACCAGCCATATTTTATATCTCACTATAGAAACCCTAGACCCACTGCATGTCAATAGGACACAGCGGAAGGCAGTGATGATGATGCACTTTCCTAGTGAGCTACTATTATTTCTCACCCACTTTTCTGTAGTGTTGCAGGGATATTATCCTGCCACATGGTGTCGCTCTCGCACTACAAAATAATGAGATCAGTGGGTTTTGTCTTGTCAGAAGATGCCAGTGGGAATGCTGGGTTTTGGAGCAAGATGGTTGAAAAAAAATCTGTTTTTTATTTAAGCCCACTGTGAAAAAGGTATGACGATATTTGCAAAATGTGTAGTCCAGAATTTCAGGGCAAGAATGGTTGTAGTTAAAAAAATTAAAAAGACCAGACAAAAAAAGGATTAGACTTAGGTTACCATTGCAAAACGCCCAAACACGGCAAGAACCTCCGAAAAACTCTTCCTGTACATGAGTCTAATATAGCTCGCCAGCATGTAGTCCCAAAAACCTGACATTAATTAGCATTTTCTACATTTTCTACTTGTTTGTTGGGGGGAATTAATGGGGAAACAATCAGGTTTTGGGATATGCGCCGAAAATAACATTTGAGATAATATCAGTCGGTTAAACATGACCTTTTATGAATTACGAAGCCTTTATGTGCTTTATATGCTTGTTTCAATTATATAAATGCTTTCAAACTCACAAAAAGGGATGTTAGCAGATGAAGATTACGTCATGGAACAAAAACGTATAATATCTCCTAAGCGTGTGTGTACCACAGACCTTCTTCTTCCTGCAATTATCGCAAAATTCTCTCATAGGGTTTGGCCAACCAGCCATGGCGGAGTTAGCCTCCGTTAGTGTCTACAAAAAGGCACGATTACTATTGCACTCTATACATGAGCACAAAAGCAACAGCACATTGTCTACACATGATCAGCCACCCCGAGAGCAAATGGCTTAAATACCCTGAAACCAGAAATGGTCCAGAAAAACCAACGGCAGGTGGATCCAGCACAAATTAAATAAAAAGAACCTCAAAACGAGAAGGGCCGACCAATAAACATTTATTTTACATTTAAAGCAAGTTTTTAGAAACAGTATAATGTATTTGAATGACCACAAAATGTCATATTATGTCACTGACACATTTCAGAATCGATTATCCTAAACGATGCTCACATCTTTACCTGGCACATTTTATACCCATTCCATTGGTCCTTAAGTGAAACCTCCACCCACCCGGGGCACCGGGCCCGTTGCAAAACAAACTGGCCCATTGCTCCGGCCAAATGTCACGACATACCAGCGAACGTTCGTTTCTACTCTGAAATGAAGTAATTCATGCATTAATGAAGTATGTAGAGATTGATAGAGCAGCAGAAGAATTCAGTCCGAGTCGCCAGGCAACGTAGCCTGGGTACCAGTCTCAGTAGCATTCCACTCCTTGTGCCATGACTCTATGTATACGAATGGACAAAGCCATCGATCACGTGACACCATTCATTCCTATGTGAAGACTCAATAGTGCATTTGAAGCCAAGGAAGTGCAAAATATTACTGTTCTCAGATTTTTTTTAGTAAAAAGATTTTAGATGTGTATGAAAACAACATTTTTGTTGCAAAACTACACAGTGAATGTTCAAAACAGGAACACCTGTTCTGAAGGTTTTAAAAGCGGGACCTTCAGACAAATCTTGTGAAACCTGTGGGAGTCATAGAGCAAAACAACCATCATCGACGTTTGAGCTACTCCAGGAAGTGACGTTGCAGAGGCTCAGTGACGCATCCTCTAATTGACTATTTTAAGTTGAAGGCCGACCGGGGTACTGCAGGCTGCCATTAGCTACTAAATGATCCTAACTTCTTCTGTGTGCCATATCACCTCCAACTTTCCCGACACCCTAGACCCACAACAATTTGCACACTGCCCCAACAGATCCACAGATGACGCAATCGCCATTGCACTGCACACCACCCTATCCCATCTGGACAGGAGGAATACCTATGTGAGAATTCTGTTCATTGACTACAGCTTTGCTTTCAGCACCCTGGCGCCCTCCAAGCTTGTCACTGAGCTCAGGGCCCTGGGTCTGAACCCCTCTCTGTCCTAGATTTCCTGACGGGCCGGCCCCAGGTGGTGAGGGTAGGCAACAACACCTGCGTCATGCTGATCCTCAACACGGGGGTTCCCCAGAGGTGTGTGCTCAGCCCCCTCCTGTACTCACTGTTCACCCACGACTCCAACTCAATCATCAAGTTTGCTGACGACACGACAGTGGTAGGCCTGATTACAAACCGTGATGAGACAGCCTACAGGGAGGAGGTTAGAGACTTGGTGGAGTGGTGCCAGGCAAATAACCTCTCCATCAAGATTTTAAAAAACGAAGGATCTGATTGTGGACTCCAGGAGACAGAAAAGGTTATCTATAAGTCTTTGCTAGGTAAAGCTCCACCTTATCGCAGCTCACTGGTCACCATAACAACACCCACCTGTAGCACGCGCTCCAGCAGGTATATCTCACTGGTCATCCCCAAAGCCAACACCCCCTTTGGCCGCCTTTCCTCCCAATTCTCTGCTGCCAATGACTGGAACAAATTGCAAAAATCTCCCTCACTAACTTTAAGCATCAGCTATCTGAGCAGCTAACCGATCGCTGCAGCTGTACACAGCCCATCTGTAAATAGCCCATCTAACTACCTACCTCATCCCCATAATGTTTTTATTTACTGTTTTTTGCTCTTTTGAACACCAGTATTTCTACTTTCACATCATCACATGCACATCTATCACTCCAGTGTTCATTTGCTACATTGTAATTACTTCACTACTATTGGCCTATTTATTGCCTTACCTCCTTACTCCATTTGCACACACTGTATATAGATTTTTCTATTGTGTTATTGACTGTACTTTTGTTTATCCCATGTGTAACTCTGTGTTGTTGTTTATTGTCACACTGCTTTGCTTTATCTTGGCCTGGTCGCAGATGTAAATGAGAACTTGTTCGCAACTGGCCTACCTGGTTAAATTTTTTAAAAAAGAAGAGGGAGCCCTCCTGTAGTAAGTGACAAAGACAGACTCACCCAAACAAAACACACACACACACACACTCACCTCATACACAAACAGATTCCTGTACTCACATATACACTCACGCATACGCCCATACTCACAAACGAACACGGACACACACACACTGGACACTATTTATTTTATACTGTTGTTTTTCACACTGTATTCATACTGTATACTGTATTCTTCACATAGCTCATTCTAGTATATCTACTACTGTACAGTACATTGCATTTTTCTTACACTGTTTATACACACTGCATATTTATATACTGAATTATTGACATAGCTCACTCTAATATATCTACTGCATATCATTCTTAGTATATATTGTTGGTGTATATAAGCATACGCAGGGTTCTACTAAACTTTTTGGAATTGTTTTAAGAAGGTCATACCAAGGATCATTTTGCTATTTGACTCCTTGAAGTATCAAACAAATATATATATTTTTGAGGGCCTTACTGCTATTAGCCCATACAAATGCATTGAAGTTTGTATTGAAGTGTCAGTACTATATCTGAGAGATATAATACCTGATTAAAAACAGGTATTTAACCCCATATTTTTGGTATTAAACAGTCTCCATATATACTTCCATACATTTTTTTTCAACTGGTACCAGGAGACCCTCAGACGAGTCTTGTGAGCGTCCTAGAGCGAAACAATCGACATGTTCATACATGAGGGGTCATGTTAGTGTGTAGCCAAAACTGTTCGGCCGTTACAACAGAAGTTGGCAGATCATCTGTACCGACTTCAGACGAGTCCCAAGACGCTTGTGGGGGTCGGAGAGGAAAACAGAGAACACCATCGTGTTCGTGAGATTTTATCTTTCCATAAAAAGTGGTCATAATAGTAGGCTAAACTGTTCGGAAGCTACAGACAATTTTGTGAGAAGACTGATTTTCAGGATGTGTCATGGTCTGACGAACACTGCTCTAGCTCTCACCTCTCACCGCAGATGCGGAAGTGCAGATATCTCTAGCTTAAATTGACAGATTTTTATGGGGATTTTGTATTATGCTAATTCGACTCTAGGGGGTTAACAAGGTTTCCAATAGTTACCACAGCCACAGTCCGTCACGTTCGTTATAAGGATCAGACCAAGGTGCAGCGTGGTATACGTACATTCTTATTTATTAAAAGAATGAACACTGAACACTGAACAAACTAACAAAATAACTAAACGAACCATGACGCTATACAAACGAGTGCTGACAGACAGACAACTACACAAGAATTCCGTGGTCCGGTTCGTATTTGGTGAGAATCAGAACATAGAGTACAAAATCAAGGTGCTTGCTATCTGGGAGCCTTGGAACGTCCAAACTCTGACATTAACCCACTGAAGTTAACATTTAAAAGGGTTAAGGTAACGGTTAAGGTAAGGGTAGGGGTTAGGATTGAGGGACGTCCCAAAGATCACAGATAGCACCTACCCAAAAATCAAGGCTAGCCCTTAAAGGGGCAGTAGCCTACACTGGGTGTAAAATGTTCAATTGCAGCAGTATTTAATCGGTATTATTCTTCTGCTACGTATTCTGTTACCAATAATATTTACAAAATAATATTATCTTCTGATTATAATTATTATGTCTCATCTTTTAACTAAATGCAATCTATTAGCTTCCAAAATGTAAGTAGGTCTGTCCAGCTGCCCGAGAACACGTTCTGATGGAATGGCTTGTCCTGCACTTTGTTAAAAACCCAGAATGCATTGAGTGAATTTTGGAAAAAAAATCTTGGTTCCTTTCTAAACGTAGCAATGTGAATGCAAAGACAACTCAAAATAGGTGAAGGGAACTGGCAAAAGAGTTGCGCCCTCATTCAAAGGCAAGGACAGTGTGAATACAAACAGAGTCATTTAGCTTTTTGTTTTTACCCAAGAGATCACTTTAAAGAGGACTATATGTGAAAACACCCTTACTCTACACAGAGTTAAACTGACATGATAACACTTTCACACTCAACACGGGTTATTCACACCAGCACTGTTTCCATCCACTCCATCATATCTTATGTTCAGTTAGGCCTTTAAAGACTATTTATTTTCTCTCATTAAAATCTCAATGACAATGCCTTGAAGGCGTTTCTTCTGCCTCTCCTACTTTCACTGCCTCCCTCACCTTTCGTGTGTGTCAGAATCTCATACATGTGTGTGTATGTGTTTGCTTGCGCTTAAGCTGGAATCTAGGTCAATTACTCTTCACAAATCCTTTAATTGCCAGTTGCTGGCCCCTGGGCCCTGGGCTTGTCCCTGGGATTAGTAGAACTATGACTCACATGAATCTCAGGTGAGGGTGTGTCCACTATGCCCTGCGCTCTACTGCACTTGAAGACACAAAGAAAAACCACACACACACACACACACAAAAAAACACACACACACACACAAAAACACACAGAGCCTGGTCAGGCCCCACCTCTTTACCTGGATTACTTTACCAGCTCCCCTCCAATCACAGTCCAGCACTCCAAATATGGAAAGGTGGTGTTGTCCACCTGTAACAATGGAAGCTACTCTCCCAGGAGCAATTGTACTTGTCTTTCAACCGTGTGTGTACATGTGTGTGTGTAGTGATCATTTTCTGGTGACTTCTTTTGTGTTCGTCTTGGCTAGTTTCCAATTCAGTCAAGCAGCAAGGAGGAAGTAGCCACAGCGACATGAAAGCACCTTCCCACATCACATGTGGTTTGTAAAGGCATGAATGAGGTGAACAGATATAGTGTTACTGGATCCCTGCGTCTGAAGGGAGAGGAGGGGGTGTGAGAGGGGTATAAGGTGTCCTCAGAACGTGTTGAACACTTGCATGTCAGCGTTGGCAGTGGAGAGAGGTGGAGCGAGTGACAACGCCGCGGTGCATGTGTTAGTTGTTGGGGAGTGTGCCTGTGTACGAGGGGTGGGAGCATTGGTTGGTTGACCAAAGTGAATCGCTCCTTCAACAAGACCAAGGCCTGGTCCATTCGCTGTCCTTCGGGATGCAGGTCGAGAAAGAAAGGGGGGGGGGACAAGCGAAAGACGTGTTTGAATAAATGAATGAATGCCTCTGGATTTCGCTGGAACACATTCGTATGCCTCAGTCGTAGACAGTCAGAAGTTTAGGTGTGTGCGTTCATGTGTGTGTCTTGTTGAGACCTTTGGAAAACTGTGACTCTTGAGTCACTTTTTCCCCATCTGGTCCGCTTGGCAAACTGAACTGAACTGGGTCTCCTCTTCTCCTCCAGTCTGGTTGGGACTGTACAGAAGACCAGGGTGTGGGTTATAGATTACAGCTACTTTTGGAGCTATAGTGTAACTTAATGGTTTTCTCTCTGGGTCTGTGTGACCTTTCAGTTTGAGCATATGACTCTATAAAAACATCAAAATAAAGTTGCACGCCCAACAATTTAACCTGAAGTAGGCACTAATGTGCTGGAACTTTTACCCATTCAATTGTTAGGACCGTACATAGTGTACCACTGTCTTTTCTTTCTTTTTCTACAGTTTGCTCTCTGTTAGTCGGCACCTCCACAAACATGTGGTGTGCATCAGCTCATGCTTTTGACTAGACTGACTACACACTAAGAAATGAGGGTTCCTCAAGGGTTCTTTGGGAAGGGATATGGTTCTATGTGGAACCATACTGACCCCAAAACCCTTTGAGCCCTTCAATGGTTCTTCACAGTTTAAAAAAAAAGAAGGAAAAAAAAGGGTTCTTTCCTTTTTTAGTTATAATTCAAATGTAGGGGGAAGTGGTTCATTAGAATATTTTGGGGCGTGGTTTGCACACATCTCTTTTTTTGTGCAACCATGAGTAAGAGTGTCATTCCAGTTGATCTAATCTGTTGTGTTATGATTTCAAGTGTGAAACATGGCAGGGGAAGAGATAATGTCTTATAAATGACTCATGGAGGGCCTCGTGTTACTTGAGAACGCTTGACTAAGTCAGTAGTTCTCTCTTCTCTCCTCTGGGACTGCCAGCTGTTCCTGAGCAAGCACACCTGATACAACTTGTTAACAAATGGAATAAGGAGAAATATAATACTCTACTATTGCTAGCAGAACCAAAAAGGGTTCTCCTATGGTTACAAGCCAAATAACCTCTATTTGGCACTACATAGCACCATTGGTTTTTAGTATGTATCTCTGAAATCGCTATTATGTACATATCTGTAGTAGTCTTCCTCAGAGTTTCATTGGCTACTTTGATTGCTGAATCAATAGGCCTGTTGGGAGAAGCAGCCTTCTTTATCCCACTTCCCTTTTCAAGGCACATTAAACAATACGGACAAGTCACTTCTTTTAAATGAGAGTTCTTGAGCCTGTTTTGTTTGTGGCCTGTATTCTGTGTATAGCCTTCGGTAGAATAGGCCTACCCTGGGGTGTATTCAGTGTGATCCAAACGTAAGCAAATGGAACGAAACGGGGCGGGACCTACTTGAATTTGTCAAATAGAAACAGTTGTTTTCAGAGAAAAAAAAAGGTTTCACACAAAACAGTTTAGGGCGCGCGCACGCTCGCTCATAGCAGGCTGTTTCCGTTATGGAAACGGTTGCGCCATGTTCTTATCTCCCGCCAAGCTTTGCATAACGAGACACAGCGCCACTGCGAAGAGAACAGAGGTTTCCCACGCTGCTTTGCATCGTGACACACAGGGTTGTCCCATGATAAAGAAGAGAAGAACTGCAACAGTTTCCCCCTAGAATAGATTGGATTAATAGTCATATGTTGCAGATGTATTTACAGGGTACAGTGACATTCCAACAATGCAGTGAAATAAAACAATGAGACAACAGTAAATCATTTATAGTAATACAAGTTGAAACAATAACATAAACATGTTAACAATTGTGCAATGATAAATGTCCATTCGGGTGGGAGGGGGTAGGAAGGCAGGGGGGGGGAGTAGGGAGAATGGGGGAGCAGTAGCTGTGGTGGCTATTCAGCAGCCTGGGGGTCTGGGGGTAGAAACTATATGGCAGTTTGACAGTTTTTGCCATGATGATCCTATACTGCCCATGCCTGAGTGATGGAAACGGGCTCTCGATGGTGCTCCTGCAGAACACTGTGAGGGCCCTCGGGGACAGGCTACATTTCTTCAGCAACCTGAGGTTGAATAGTCGCTGTCATGCCTTCTTCACCACGGTGTCTGTGTGGTTCGACCATTTCAGCTCCTCGGAGATGTGTTCGCCAAGGAACTTGATGCGGATGGGTGGTGTGCCCATCCCGGGTTCCTCCTGAAGTCCACAATCAGTTCAACTGGCGTTGAGGGAGAGGTTGTTTACCTGGCACCTGTAGGCCGCCTCATCGGTGTCGGTAAATAGGCCTACTACAGTCGTGTCGTCAGCGAACTTGATGATGGAGTTGGAACCGTGTGAGGCCACTCAGTCGTGGGTATACAGGAAGTACAGGAGGGGGCTGAGGGCACACCCTTGTGGGTCCTCCGTAGATGGTGATTTGGGTCACAATACACTTCTTTCTTCTTCTTCAGAGTGTGGGCTACATGTGTTCTGAAGGCAGCAGAACCATCCAGCCCAGGGCACAATACAGAGGGTTAATGTAGGATCTCCAGTCGTAGTAGTTGTTGTAGTGTGCGTCTCAAGGCAACAGTATAGACCGTGGTACTCAATCACAACCTCCTGTACTCAAAGGATAACTTGCCAAACAGTCATGTGTGCCACCAAAACAACCTTTTTCATTTATATCACGCCGATTCCCATATTCAAATTGAGCCGGCGAGCTTTGTTTGTACAGTAAACACCAGTGCCCAAGTGTGTTTGACGCATCTGTGCACTTCTCTTTCTCTCTCTCTCTCTTTCTCTCTCTCTCTCTCTCTCTCTCTCTCTCACTCTCTCTCTCTCTCTCTCTCTCTTTCTCTTTTTTTATTCTGTCGTTCTCTATTAGTTGTATCAAGGCCTGGTAACATCAAGGCTGGTACACACCCCTGCTCCAACCCCCAGACCGCAGGAGAAGCAGCACCCTTTTATTTTAATAACTGCTCTTATTTTCAACCCTGCAAGAAATCATTTCCATAATTCACGCTCTGCCAACTACTTGGAGAGCTGTATGTGTGTGTGTGTGTGTGTGTGTGGAGGTATTCGAGGTCTCAGCTTAACTAGTGCTAGACCTTTCAACAACCTGTGTGTGTGTGTGTGTGTGTGTGTGTGTGTGTGTGTGTGTGTGTGTGTGTGTGTGTGTGTGTGTGTGTGGAGGTATTCAAGGTCTCAGCTTAACTAGTGCTAGACCTTTCAACACCCTGTGTGTGTGTGTGTGTGTGTGTGTGTGTGTGTGTGTGTGTGTGTGTGTGTGTGCCTCTCCTGCTATGCTTTTTTTAATGGCAAAATCTGACTTCTAAGTCTTTTTCTTTTTCAGCAATTTCTGACACTATGATATATGCTGATCAACTGGATTTGTCTTGTGTCAGGAAAGAATACCACATTAATCCGATAATATACCTGGTCATTACAACAGATCAAAGATTTCTGACCAAATTCACAGTCACTGTGTTTTGCCTTTGTAGGGCAGTATAAATCTCAGTCTTCTCCCCTCTGACTTTTCCGAGTTTTGGGCAACACTTCTAATGCTTCACCCGCCACCCTGCTCTAATGCCAGCTATTCCTCAGTCACCCTGGCCTGTGGCCCCAGTCTGCTTAGTGTCTTCACATTCTCCACCGGTTTTCCAAACAGACCAGGCTCAGTGCTAGTCTCCAGGCTCAGTCCTAGTCTCAAATGGCACCCTATTCCCTATACAGTGCACTACTTTTGACCAGAGCCCCGTGTGCACCACATAGGGAATAGGGTGCCATTTGGGAGGAAACCCTGGAGCCTAGTCCCCACTGCCAGAACTTTGAAGTGGGGATCCTTACACTTAGCCCATTCTGACGTCAGAGGCGGCGGTTCTGATAGGGTCCAAACTCAAGTTCCAAACGCCAGGGCTTCCTGTCTGTCTGTCTGTCTGTCTGTCTCCATGCCCAGACCAAGTCAGGCCATTTGGGCTAGCTAGCTAACTAACACATGGTGAGCCTGATCGTACAACCAGACATGTTGGAATATACTGTATTCATCACGTCAGTCTATAAAGAAGCTAGTCACAGTCTAGTTCCCCTGGTAGACTGGAAGGAGATAAAGTCATATCGGCACTATGTACAGCAATCACTGTAGGTCCTGTTAGGGGTAGGGATGACAACTGGAGGATCTTGGTGAATGGTTAGGTGGCTTTGCCTGCTTTTTAAAACCTTTAGTAACCTTGAACCATCTACTGAAGCAGACGTTACTGTACCAGTCATCTCTTTCGAACAACGCCTGCAGCCTTTAAGCTCATTGCGTAAGCCTCCTAGTCAGGATCCGCATGTGGAAGAAGGTTTTCCTCCAGCAGAAAAGTTGACTGTTGAGTTTTCCATACCAACTGTCCAATCTGGCTCCAGTGTGTGTGGGCGTCACTGTGCTCCTGAGGTACTCCAGAATTTCATTAAGGTGTGTGTGTGTGTGTGTGTGTGTGTGTGTGTGTGTGTGTGTGTGTGTGTGTGTGTGTGTGTATGTGTGTGTGTGTATATGTGTGTGTGTGTGTGTGTGTGTGTATGTGTGTGTGTGTGAGAGAGAGAGAGAGTAGGGAGTGGGACTTCTATAATGTACTGTCCTATGGAAGGCATTGGGCCTGTGTCAGACCAGGAGGACTACGGGGGAGTGCTGTTTGTGCAGGTGTGTGCCTCATGTATGACGTCCAATTATGAAATATGTGAGACATTCATCACCTTTGTTTTTTCAACCACTCAGGTCTGTATAAAAAACAGCCATTAAAGAGTCAAGAAAGACAACTTGGTTTCCTCTGTGGGTCACTGGGAGAGTGGCTCTAGTATGTCAGTACACAGGCTGAAGACCAAGAGTGTGTGTGTGTGTGTGTGTGTGTGTGTGTGTGTGTGTGTGTGTGTGCGTGTGTGCGTGCGTGCGTGCGTGCGTGCGTGCGTGCGTGCGTGCGTGCGTGCGTGCGTGTAGTATACCAGTAGAGAAACTGAGTTTCAGGGGGAGAGACTGGCTTTATTTATGTGTGACAGAAGTGTGATAGAGATATAGGGTGTGTGCCAAATGGCACCCTATTCTCTATGAAGTGTACTACTTTTGTATAGGGCCCATAGGGCTCCACTCAAAAGTAGTGCACTCGATTGGAACAGGGCCAGTAGCACACTCGATTGGAACAGGGCCAGTAGCACACTCGATTGGAACAGGGCCAGTAGCACACTTGATTGGAACAGGGCCAGTAGCACACTCGATTGGAACAGGGCCAGTAGTGCACTCGATTGGAACAGGGCCAGTAGCACACTCGATTGGAACAGGACCAGTAGTGCACTCGATTGGAACAGGGCCAGTAGTGCACTCGATTGGAACAGGGCCAGTAGCGCACTCGATTGGAACAGGGCCAGTAGTGCACTCGTTTGGAACAGGGCCAGTAGTGCACTCGATTGGAAGAGGGCCAGTAGTGCACTCGATTGGAACAGGGCCAGTAGGGCACTCGATTGGAACAGGGCCAGAAGCACACTCGATTGGAACAGGGCCAGTAGCACACTCGATTGGAACAGGGCCAGTAGCACACTCGATTGGAACAGGGCCAGTAGCACACTCGATTGGAACAGGGCCAGTAGTGCACTCGATTGGAACAGGGCCAGTAGTGCACTCGATTGGAACAGGGCCAGTAGTGCACTCGATTGGAACAGGGCCAGTAGTGCACTCGATTGGAACAGGGCCAGTAGTGCACTCGATTGGAACAGGGCCAGTTTAGATGACATGTTATTGGATCCAGGACAGTGTTGAGCTGTCATTCTATAAGTAAAAGTCTCTAGTTTAACCTCAAGTCCCGTCATAGTCTGATCCAACCCTGTGGGGTTCTAGGGCCATGTTCAGATTTGTTACAAATGCGTCCTTTCCTTCCTCCAGTCCTTAAAGTAATCTCTGTTCTCATAGGGCTCTGGTCAAAAGTAGTGCACCATATAGGGAATAGGTGGCCTTTTGGGACGAACCCTTTCACTGTTTATTAACAGGGTCAAATAAGGTAGTATAAGAGCATTGTTTAGAGGGAAGAGAAGCATCTGCTTGGCATAACCGAAGTTGATTTTGGCCGTGGAGCTCAGCTTGCTTTTTGTAGACAGCCTGTGACTCCCAGCTCTCCTGTTGGCGCTAGGGGAATGTCCCTTTTCCTCTCTCTCTCTCTCTCTCTCTCTCTCTCTCTCTCTCTGTCTCTCTCTCTCTCTCTCAATTCAATTCAATTCAATTCAATTCAAGGGGCTTTATTGGCATGGGAAACATGTGTTAACATTGCCAAAGCAAGTGAGGTAGACAACATACAAAGTGAATATATAAAGTGAAAAACAACAAAAATTAACAGTAAACATTACACATACAGAAGTTTCAAAACAGTAAAGACATTACAAATGTCATATTATATATATATATATACAATGTACAAATAGTTAAAGGACACAAGATAAAATAAATAAGCATAAATATGGGTTGTATTTACAATGGTGTTTGTTCTTCACTGGTTGCCCTTTTCTCGTGGCAACAGGTCACAAATCTTGCTGCTGTGATGGCACACTGTGGAATTTCACCCAGTAGATATGGGAGTTTTTCAAAATTGGATTTGTTTTGAATTCTTTGTGGATCTGTGTAATCTGGGGAAATATGTCTCTCTAATATGGTCATACATTGGGCAGGAGGTTAGGAAGTGCAGCTCAGTTTCCACCTCATTTTGTGGGCAGTGAGCACATAGCCTGTCTTCTCTTGAGAGCCATGTCTGCCTACGGCGGCCTTTCTCAATAGCAAGGCTATGCTCACTGAGTCTGTACATAGTCAAAGCTTTCCTTAATTTTGGGTCAGTCACAGTGGTCAGGTATTCTGCCGCTGTGTACTCTCTGTGTAGGGCCAAATAGCATTCTAGTTTGCTCTGTTTTTTTGTTAATTCTTTCCAATGTGTTAAGTAATTATCTTTTTGTTTTCTCATGATTTGGTTGGTCTAATTGTGCTGTTGTCCTGGGGCTCTGTAGGGTGTGTTTGTGTTTGTGAACAGAGCCCCAGGACCAGCTTGCTTAGGGGACTCTTCTCCAGGTTCATCTCTCTGTAGGTGATTGCTTTGTTATGGAAGGTTTGTGAATCGCTTCCTTTTAGGTGGTTGTAGAATTTAACGGCTCTTTTCTGGATTTTGATAATTAGTGGGTATCGGCCTAATTCTGCTCTGCATGCATTATTTGGTGTTTTACGTTGTACAAGGAGGATATTTTTGCAGAATTCTGCGTGCAGAGTCTCAATTTGGTGTTTGTCCCTCTCTCTACCTACCTCCCCCCTCTCTCTCTACCCCCCTCTCTCTACCCCCTCTCTCTCTCTCTCTCTACCTACCTACCTCCCCCTCTCTCTCTACCTCCCCCTCTCTCTCCCTCCCCCTCTCTCTCGCTCTCGCTCTCTCTCTACCTCCCCTCTCTCTCTACCTCCCCCCACACTCTCTCCCTCCCCCAGCCCCCCTCTCTCTCTCCCTCCCCCCTCTCTCTCTCTCTCGCTCTCTACCCCCCCTCTCTCTCTCCCTCCCCCTCTCTCTCTCGCTCTCTCTCTACCTCCCCCTCTCTCTCTCCTTCCCCGCTCTCTCTCTACCTCCCTCTCTCTCTCTCCCTCCCCGCTCTCTCTCTACCTCCCCCCTCTCTCTCCCTCTCCCGCTCTCTCTCTACCTCCCCCTCTCTCTCTACCTCCCCCCTCTCTCTCGCTCTCGCTCTTCTCTCTCTACCTCCCCTCTCTCTCTCCCTCCCCTCTCTCTCTACCTCCCCCTCTCTCTCTCGCTCTCTCTCTACCTCCCCCTCTCTCTCTACCTCCCCTCTCTCTCTACCTCCCCCCTCTCTCTCTACCTCCCCCTCTCACTCTCTCTCCCTCCATGCTTTATGAAGCAGTCAAGTTATTTTACATCATGTCTACTCTCAACAACATTTCACCTCACCTCCCACCCCCCCATTTACAAATCTCCCTTGTCATTAAGAAAATATAGCTTTCTGCAGCTTTGCACGCCAGGGTTGAGCCATATAATAGTTCCTGTGTGTGTGTGTCACAGTGTGTGTCTGTGTGTGTGTCTGTGTGTGTGACTAGGAGACATGAGATGAGTGATTGCCCGCAGGTGACTGGAGCGAACCTGTAGATTGGAACCAGTCCGGAAGGTTAGTCTGGAACTTTAGAAATGTGGAACTTCCGGTGTAATAATGCCAAATGACCAAGCGGTTTCTCTACGTGTTCAGACTGTGGATTAGGAGACTGGGCCCTCCCACAGATGTGCTCTATCAAATTGTCTGGATATCAGGGGAGAGATAGAGAGACAGGATGTGACCTGTGAGATTTGAAACCTGTGAGGTTTGTTCTTTATCTACACACACACACAGGGAACAAGACGAGTACTCTTGATCCACATGCATCAACTAATCACGACGGGCCCTTCCCACTGTGCTGTTTGTCCTATCCGGGGACACCTCACACTGGGCTCTGATTGGCTCAGAGCCAGTCACCAGACAGAGTGGGGAGTTAGTTGAGAGTCACAGGGAAACTCTTCCTGAGGGCTCTGCCTTTGTCTGCCTCTGACCTCTCTAAACGTCTTAAGTGATGGATTGGTTTGGTCTACAAACACACACACAATTGAATGAAAGAGCACAGACACACACACAGTTGCACACGCACACGCATACGCACGCGCACACGCACACAGATACTGCAGTGCACACCAGGAGTGGCAGCCCTGGGGTGGGGAAACTGTCTCAAAATAGAACTAGTGTCCTTGTCACTTTAGCCAGTCCCACAATACCTGTGGTCACAGTAATAATCAGGTCATGATGCTCTTGTGAAATACGCGTGGCTCAGTTGGTAGAGCATGGCGCTTGTATGAACTCACTACTGTAAGTCGCTCTGGATAAGATTGTCTGCTAAATTACTCAAATGTATGTGTGGGAAATGGAGGAGTTGAGTTTTTGTTTGTTTTTTTGTGTAAGAGTGTGAGTCTGTGCCCCTGTGTATTTTCTCATGTGTGCGGGTGTTTGCATTGACATTAATGTGTGCACGTGTGTGTGTGTGTGTGTGTGTGTGTGTGTGTGTGTGTAAATGTCTTCGTGTTTCAGCATGTGTGTGTGTGTATGTGTGTGTGTGTGTGTGTGTGTGTGTGTGTGTGTGTGTGTTGGTGCTTAGGCATTAACATGTGTGTGTGTGCACGTATGCATGGGCATTACTGAGCGTATGTGTGTGTGTGTGTGTGTGTGTGTGTGTGGTTGTTTGTGTGCTTCCCTGCTGGGTTTCATAGTACCACGTGGGGTCTTTCCCCCCAGCAGCAGTCTGGCTGTGCGGTGGTGCAGTAGTCTACAGGTTATAGGGTTGTAGTTATAGGGCCACAGCACCGTAGGGGAACATAATGCTCCCATTGACTCAGTCTCAAGCTTCAAACTGCTTGCCAGCCAGCCAGCTTTGTGAGCTGCCCTGCGAGTCAGCCATATTGTAAAAGGTTTTAAAGAACCAATTAAGGAACATTAGGTGTGAGGGGAAAACTCTTACAGGAGGGTGGTTGTTTTTACACCTTTTCTGACAGGAAACATAAGAAAAATAGCTCTGGGTATATTGGAGCAGAATTTCACACTCACTATTTCACTTGCTTTTTACACAGAAAGAGAGAGAATCAAAAACTGTTGGAAACGTTGGTGGAATCATTCACAAAAACCAGACTCGTTTTCTCCCCTCACTTTCTCAGCTGTGTTTTGTTGGGTAACGTTTTGTTTGAGGTAATGACTAGCTCCATACATGGTATACCTGTGGCATTGAGAAGACATAGAACAAGGTACTGTACTATAAATGCTATTTCACGCATCACGCAATGTGTGTGTGTGTGTGTGTGTGTGTGTGTGTGTGTGTGTGTGTGTGTGTGTGTGTGTGTGTGAAGTGAGTCAACTTGGTTCCAGAGAGCACTGACTTGGTGACACACAACCACAACAACCTTGCAGGAGAGACAGACACAGAGAGACAGACACAGAGAGACAGACACAGAGAGACAGACACAGAGAGTCTGACACAGAGAGTCTGACACAGAGAGACAGACACAGAGAGACAGACACAGAGAGACAGACACAGAGAGACAGACACAGAGAGACAGACACAGAGAGACAGACACAGAGAGACAGACACAGAGAGACAGACACAGAGAGACTGACACAGAGAGACAGACACAGAGAGACAGACACAGAGAGACAGACACAGAGAGACAGACACAGAGAGACTGACACAGAGAGACAGACACAGAGAGACAGACACAGAGAGACTGACACAGAGAGACAAACACAGAGAGACAGACACAGAGAGACAGACACAGAGAGACTGACACAGAGAGACAGACACAGAGAGACAGACACAGAGAGACAGACACAGAGAGACAGACACAGAGAGTCTGACACAGAGAGACAGACACAGAGAGACAGACACAGAGAGACAGACACAGAGAGACAGACACAGAGAGACTGACACAGAGAGACAGACACAGAGACAGACACAGAGAGACAGACACAGAGAGACAGACACAGAGAGACAGACACAGAGAGACAGACACAGAGAAACAGACACAGAGAGACAGACACAGACCAAACAAAAGCTATGATTCACACACACCAGCATGTCTGATGGTGGCAGGGGGAGTCATTACATTACCTTACCCACAACCACCCTGGCGTGGGCAACACAGAACTGCTCCTGCTATTACCAGGATGGCTCTGTGGTAGTCTAAAAGAGAAAGGGAGAGGAAGAGTGAGTGAGAGAAGGAAAGAGAGAGAGCGAGAGAGAGAGAGAGCGAGAGAGAGAGAGAGAGAGAGTGAGAGCGAGAGAGAGAGAGAGAGAGAAGGAAAGAGAGAGTGAGAGTGAGAGAAGGAAAGAGAGAGAGAGAGAGAGAGCAAGAGAGAGAGAGCGAGAGAGAGAGAGAGAGAGTGAGAGAGAGAGAGAGAGAGAAGGAAAGAGAGAGTGAGAGAGAGAGAGTGAGAGAGAGAGAGAAGGAAAAAGAAAGAGAGAGAAGCCTTATCGTCCCAGTGTCCACAGAGTCAGGAAGTGGTTTGTATACATGGCCCTGTCCTGTCCTCCTTCTCCAGACAGACAGATAGTCACAGGACTCAGGCCGTCCTAGAGGAAGACAGACAGATAGTCACAGGACTCAGGCCATCCCAGAGGAAGAGACAGACAGACAGACAGACAGACAGACAGACAGACAGACAGACAGACAGACAGACAGACAGACAGACAGACAGACAGACAGACTGTAGATGTACTGTAGATGCACTGCTTTCACTTCCTCATTGCACTGTTCTGGATGATTCCATAAAAACTCCATCCCTGACAGACACTGAGAACCTGAAAAGGCAGTGGAGATTTTAGCACGTAAATCTTTGTGGGAGGAAAAAAATGAAGTGGGGTGTATGCCAGCAAAGCCACTACACAACACAACAATACATTACATTACATTCACAATACATTCATTGCACTATAACGGTGACAAATAGTGCCCACAAACTGTCCGGTCCCAACAGCAGTCCCAACACCTTACCACCGCTACACCTGGCTATCAGCGGAGCCTTGTCTGGCAGCGAAACAGTTCATTCAGCCTCATTTACTGCCTTTACAAAATTATATGGCTGACTTGCTTAAACAAATGCGGTTTCTACTGACAATTGAGATGTACAAACTATGGCATAAGGGGACGACAAGCTCATAAGAGGCCATCCGTAATTTTGATTAAGACATTAATTAGCAAGCTAGGATGGACGTAGTCAATATAACTATTTATTTAGCACTTTTGAAATGTACAGTGAAAGAATTCAGAACATCGGCCGTTCTACAGTGTTCTCCCTGAGTCAGAACCATAGAATAAATAAAGGGGGCATATAAGCAGACAATGAAAGCTCTTACACTATTCGATGATTACATTTCACTAAAACAGGTTATGTGCACCACCAAGTCCCCCTTCTGATGACCAGGTGGCGAATCGCATCTCTGCATGTCTGGCAGACATATCAGTGTGGATGACGGATCACCACCTCAAGCTGAACCTCGGCAAGACGGAGCTGCTCTTCCTCCCGGGGAAGGACTGCCCGTTCCATGATCTCGCCATCACGGTTGACAACTCCATTGTGTCCTCCTCCCAGAGCGCTAAGAACCTTGGCGTGATCCTGGACAACACCCTGTCGTTCTCAACTAACATCATGGCGGTGGCCCGTTCTTGTAGGTTCATGCTCTACAACATCCGCAGAGTACGACCCTGCCTCACACAGGAAGCAGCGCAGGTCCTAATCCAGGCACTTGTCATCTCCCGTCTGGATTACTGCAACTCGCTGTTGGCTGGGCTCCTGCCTGTGCCATTAAACCCCTACAACTCATCCAGAACGCCGCAGCCCGTCTGGTGTTCAACCTTCCCAAGTTCTCTCACGTCACCCCGCTCCTCCGCTCTCTCCACTGGCTTCCAGTTGAAGCTCGCATCCGCTACAAGACCATGGTGCTTGCCTACGGAGCTGTGAGGGGAACGGCACCTCAGTACCTCCAGGCTCTGATCAGGCGCTACACCCAAACAAGGGCACTGCGTTCATCCACCTCTGGCCTGCTCGCCTCCCTACCACTGAGGAAGTACAGTTCCCGCGCAGCCCAGTCAAAACTGTTCGCTGCTCTGGCCCCCCAATGGTGGAACAAACTCCCTCACGACGCCAGGACAGCGGAGTCAATCACCACCTTCCGGAGACACCTGAAACCCCACCTCTTTCAGGAATACCTAGGATAGGATAAAGTAATCCTTCTCACCCCCCTTAAAAGATTTAGATGCACTATTGTAAAGTGGCTGTTCCACTGGATGTCTTAAGGTGAACGCACCAATTTGTAAGTCGCTCTGGATAAGAGCGTCTGCTAAATGACTTAAATGTAAATGTAAGTCAGAACAGTAGGCGAAATTAAGAGGGGTAAATAGACCAAATTATTAGGGTGAGGCACATGGTCTACTAACAGTATTACTTTCTTAGCTACAGTAACATATCCCCCCTGGTATAGTACATCCGTTATGCAGCAGCATACAAGACATGTTTGGACTCACCTTGTTGTGTTGTGCTCATTTGAAAAGGAAGTTCTTTGTAGGCAATTTTTTTAATCAAAGTCTGGTATTCTCTGGATTTACGGTGCTTTCAAAACAACTGGGAACTCAGACAAAAAAACAGGTTGAATCATGACGTCATTGATCTTCAGGTCGTAGCTCGAGAAAGAGGACGGATTTACAATTCGAGTTGGATGACCGTTCAAAGCGTATTTTCCCAGTCGGAGCTCGTTTATTCCCGGCTTCCCAGTTGTCTTGAACTCACTGAAATCAAGTTTTCGCAGTTCTAAGTTAACAGTTGTTTTGAGCACGGCACAAATCTTGCTTCATTAACAGCATAGCCAATGTTGAATGTTTTTCATTTTAAACTTGGAAAAGAGCACCTTAATCCCAGATTTGGGACCACACAGCCACTGTCACTGATTCCTTCCAAACCACTCATTGTTGAATTTGCGATTTCCAACTTAATGTTTATGTCCAATGGCCGATGAGCACCTATACATTTAATCTATAATTTCTCTTCATTATTTCTCTTCACATGACAAGGATTGGAAAGGATTTGCCAGTAGATTGTCAATTTGATTCATGATGATGACTGCTATCTTGCTAGCTAAGATTTTGAAAGTATGATGTTGACATGATCAGTCCAATCAAAGCTACGGTAGATACAGTATAACGTCATTTGACGTCATTTTATCTGTGGCCAATGACCTCGAGCCTTCTTGGATGGACACTTCTAATATAACTCTATGGCAGCACCCAAGGGGCTAGAATTTTACTAGCTCTACCTTTAGACTTGGCGGTGACATAGTGTCCCCATGAGTGACAGAACACTGAGCCAATCACGGCGCAACGCTCCGTATTTTCTGGAGATGCCTTAATCGAGAAAAAAGAGACCATGTTTTATGCGTCTTTATTACCTCAATGATACATATTGTTTGCAAACTGATATGTGACACGCATTAATGCCAAAATAACATGCAAAACAAGCTCCACCCCACTTGCCCTGAATGATGGCCACTACAGACAGGACAGGTGCACCTGGGTGGGTGGAGTTCCTCTCTCCCCTCATTCAGACAACAGATACTCCTGGTCGGTTCTGCTCAAACATGGGCGTTGTTTCTTTATCTCTGTCTTTATGGCCTCCGCCACTCTATATCTGTCTCAGACGACTATAAACACAACCAATAAGTGTGTATTTGTGTGTGTGTGTGCCAGAGGGAAAAAGGCTAAAGTCCTCCAAACCAACGATTAGGAAAACACACACTAAACCGCTTTGCCATTGACTTACACACACAAATGCACGCACGCATCTATTAACGCGATGGAGCAGGGTATATATGTTTGTGCGTGCATGTGTGTGTGTGTGTTTGTGCGTGCATGTGTGTGTGTGTGTTTGTGTGTGCATGTGTGTTTTGGTGTGTGCATGTGTGTGTTTGTGCGAGCATGTGTGTGTGTGTGTCTTTGTGTGTGCGTGCATGTGTGCGTGTGTGTGTGTGTGTGTGTGTGTTTGTGCGTGCGTGTGTGTTTGTGCGTGCATGTGTGTGTAACAGAAAGAGCTTACCTCTTTAGCATTCACATGAAGGATGAGTACGTCAGTATGTATGCATTATTATCACACCATGCAGTAACTTATTAACATGCATACAGAACAGAAGACATTGGTGAACCCTGAGTCATTTACAGTCCCCAAGGCCTGCTGCACCCTTCACAATCAATCAGTCACATGGAAAGATTGTGGTACAGATAAGGTTAGCGACACACATCGTAATACAACAGGAGGTGGCCCATTAGTCTATCTCAGGTGACATTGTTAGACTTGATAAAAATTCAAACTCGACACACCGACCGTCGTACACCACACACACAGCGACACTGATCGCTGTACACCACACACACAGCGACACGGATCGCTGTACACCACACACACAGCGACACTGATCGCTGTACACCACACACACAGCGACACGGATCGCTGTACACCACACACACAGCGACACGGATCGCTGTACACCACACACACAGCGACACTGATCGCTGTACACCACACACACAGCGACATGGATCGTTGCGGACTCTCCCAGGTTAAGAGGGGTACAGATGGGCTGGGGTCTGGAAGGGACGAGCCTGGCAGAGGGAGACACATTCCTAGGAAAGCAGAAACCTGGCGGGACATTCCTGGGGGTCTGGGTGGTCTGATGTGGGTCCATTGGAGGGGCAGAAAGGGGCAGAGAGGGACCAACTGTCAGGCGTTCCAAGGAGCAGACATCAAAGGGGAGCCAGCAGCCCGGTGGAAAATGACCCGCTTGCCCAGACTGGTCCCAGTCTGTCACCCACAACACATACACATGCACATGCACACAAACACACACACACACACACACCAGGCCCCCAGCATGCCTAGATCACAGCGGCCATGTCACAGATCCGCTTCCCACACTCCTTAAGGGACAAGGCACACACACACACACACACACACACAGCGTTTCGGCCCAGGTCACACTGTGACACCTGCAGGAGGGGGTGAGGGGCGTGGGGTGGGGTGGGGTGGGTGGGGGGGGGGGTTGTGGGTGTGAATGTCTGACCCCGTGACC